>NW_008350459.1:507051-530897 GCF_000622305.1 Nannospalax galili
TATAATGGCTTTAGTGGGGGGAGGGAAGCTATGGGAGGGTGCCATCTGGGAAGTGGGTGTATAGTTGAATAAGATGGTTTGGGGATGTTCTGTGTGATTCACACACACACACACACACCAAAAAAAATAAAAAATGTATTATATTTGAGGAGGAAGCATGGAAATTTACGTCATGTTAATTAGTAGAGGTGATAAACATTACCGTTGAAATCTGCCCGATAACTTTATAGACATACACAGGCGTCAAGGATCCAAGTGCAGCCGATTATGACTAGTAATAGATACAGACAGATTAGAGATGCATGCGCCAACATCTCAGCATTAGTAGCAAAAACATTGAGCCTTTCTGCAAGGAACAATATATTCTAAAATGAAATGGAGATCTTTTTTAAAGGTTAAAAACTCATTCAATTTTATGTCTTACAGGGCTTATACTGAGTTCAATATTGTATAAGTGTATTAATTCAACTATGAACCTAAAAATTTACAGCCAATTTTGAAAGAGGTGCATCTTTGCTCTGGAAATTGTTATCTGAATAAGTTAAAGCTGTAGTGAAATGCTTCTAATCATGTAGTTATTAAAAATAAAAAAAATAATAATGATAAAAAATAAATTGGCCCATCACTGAGCCACCCTGACTGCTTCCACTCCATCCTTTCATTCAGACCTGGGGAGACCCAAGTTAGAAGGTTGTTGTAAGGGCGGGGAGAGTAACTCATTGGGAGAGAGTGTATGTTACATGGTAAGGCCCTGAGTTCTCCAGGATGTAGATATGGTTGGATGGATGGGTGGATGGGTAAAGGGTAGATGAAAAAACTTTCAATTCAGAGTCAACTAACCAAAAAGGGAAAAGCCCTAATGAATTGAGAAGCTCTAACGATGGGCTGGAGTGGTGGCTCAGCAGTCGAGTGCCCTGGCTGCTTTCATAGAGGACCCGGGCTCAGTTTCCAGCACCTCAGATTGGCCCACAACTGCCTTTTATTCCAGTTTCATGGAATCTGATGCCCTCTTCTGGCCTCTGTGGGCATTGCACAACATGGAGGCAGTTATGTACATGTGGGCAAAACAGTTATACACATAAAATAAAAATATTAAAAACCAAGCAAGAGGATATAGTTTCAAATTTTTCATAAAAGAAGAGAATATGGAACTTCCTGAATATCTTTGTTCTGTTACTCATCAGTATTGAAACCATCATCTTAAACTACACAATTGAAGAATTCTTCGTCCTGAGTTTGAGTGGGGAAAGGTACCGAAACCCGGCAACATGAGCCATTGACAGTTTATGGCTCTTCATTTTGTTCCCCTGGATTTCCTGCAGAAATAGATACTGAGGTCAGGTGGGGGTCATACCTGCCAATCTGGTTTCTGAAAGCGGATGGCCTGACTACAGGGGTACCAGAGCATTAGAGCCCATTGAAGGTGCTCCCTGGAGGTGTGCAGTGCAGTCTCACAGGACCTTGTGCTGGGTCTTACAATGTGGGAAGATCCAGAGCAAGCAAAGCTTCCTGGGCTGCTCTAAGAAGCAGCGGCCTTCATCTCCTGCCCACTCTTTGATTCTTATTTAATACATTTTATCAAGCACTGACATGCTGTTATTTGAGATTCATATGTACGTGTTATCACAGAGTGATTTGTGACTGGGTTTTCTCACAGTGATTTGTGACTGGGTTTTCTCACTGAGTGATTTGTGACTGGGTTTTCTCACTGAGTGATTTGTGGCTGGGTTTTCCCTTATCTGCACTCTTTCTTTCTGATGCAGAGTGACCGATGTCAACCTGGGGAAGCTGGTGCGTGGTGACGCCCCTGAGTGCTTTGTTTCACCTGTGGCCAAAGCTGCAATTGAACTTGTTGAAAAATCAGGTCTGATGCTCCTTTGGAAATACTGTTTTCTGTTTATTGCTACTGACTTTTTTTTTAATATAAAGGTTTATTTCTGGAAGATTCTAACTGAAGCATGGAAGAGAAATATTTTTTATTTAGTGCTAAGATCATTTTTTAAAATAAGGATTTGTTTCTGAAGGTTCGAATTGAAGCATAGACGTGATATTTAATGTTGACTTCTCTCATTTTTTTTCATTTTGGGAGATAAAACGAATAACAAAGCATTTTCTAGTAGATTAACTAAGAGACGTGGGTACAGATGAACGTTAGCCTATGTTAAGTACTCATTTTCTCTCAAGAAATGATCAAAATAATCACAGTGAAAAGTATTTCTGATTCATCTTCTCAGGTCTGTCACTGTGTAGGTCTAGATAAGTCTCATGGTTAGGACCGTGATGAACCTGATAGATCTTGTGTAGAACAGAGCCTTCGGGTGAGGTTTACAAAGGGCAGTGTCTTGTTCAGAAGAAGTCGGTGTGTAGTTTCCCTCATACTTCTTTTGACCTTACATTTTTATGTCAGGAAAATAGAACCCAAAATGTTATCTTTCTTGGTATCTAAATTTGATGGATAACTTCTGTAGGGCATCTCACACATGTACGGGCTTTCTAGCTGAGAACAGAGAGGTACAACTTTTCTCTGTCCCAGTTAGACCTGAAAAGAGGCAGATGCTCTTCCCCCACCCCAAACAGGTAATAATCACATAAAAATTCCCAAAGTATATAACTGTTTATTAAAAGATGAACTTTCAAGATGTACCTTTCAGTCAGTAACCATTTAGATGAGATCTATGTGATAATCAGAGCCTAACATCCTGCCAATCACACCACAGATTGCTAAGGGGCAAATTCCTACTAGTTCAGTGTTTTTAAGGCCAAGAGATATGTATTGCTAAGAAGGCCAAGGGTTTTTTTCTTTTATTGATTTTTTTGCATAAATGGATTTTTAAAAAATATTTTATTCTATGTATATGTGTATATTGCCTGCATGTATGTAAGTGCACCGGTGTCATGCAATACCTAAGGAGGACAGAAGAGGCCATGAATCCCCTGGAACTGGAGTTACGGGCATTTGTTAGCTGCCATGTGGGTGTTGGGATTTGAACCCGGGTCTTTTACAGGAACAGCCAGTGTTCTTAACTGCTGAGACATCTTTTCAGTCCCCATAAATGGATTTTATTTTGATCAATTCCACCCCTACCTCCCCCCTCCAACTCCTCCTGGATCCCTCCTCCATCCATCTCCCTCCCAACTTCATGTCTTTTTTGGGGGGTCGGGGGTTGGTGTTTGTTTTTTGAGACAGGGTCTCTCCCTGTAACCCTAGCTGGACTGAAATTCACTATATAGACCAGGCTGGCCTTGATCTCAGATTCACCTGTCTCTGTATCCTGAGTGCTGAAATTAAAGTTGTGTGCTACCACACTGGGCTTTCATGTCCTTTTATATATATAAAGTGTGTGTGTGTGTGTGTGTGAGAGAGAGAGAGAGAGAGAGAGAGAGAGAGAGAGAGAGAGAGAGGAGAGAGACCTACATGCATATAGGTGTAGGGCTGTCCACTCTAGCAGCATGGGCATCCTACAGGGACTCCATCCCTGAAGACAACTGATTTTTTCTCCTTTGGCAGTTGTCAACAGCTAGGCTGTAGTTTCTCCACTAGGAATGGGGCCTTGTGAACCTCCTCCCCCATCCATGCTGGAATACTGACTAGATTGATCTTGTGCAGGTCTCGTGTAGGTAATCGCAACTGTTGAGAGTTCATGAGTGCAACTGCCTTTCAGGTGGGGAAGACACTGGCAGTATCATCCAAACATTGGCTCTTAGAGTCTTTCTGCCCCCTTCTGAAATCCTCCTTGAGGAAGACCAAGCTTTAAAGGATATCTTTCTTTCAGTTTAAGCAATCTGGGAGGAAACCTCTGAAGTTTGAGTTTTAATACTGAGTTTTCATTTGTTGGCAGGGGTCATCTTGGATGGAAAGAAGGTCTTGGTGATAGGGGCCCATGGGCCCTTGGAAGCTGCCCTGCAGTGCCTGTTCCAGAGAAAAGGGTCCATGACAATGAGTGCCCAGTGGAAAACACCTCAGCTCCAAGGCAAGGTGAGTCATGTGTGAAATGCACAACCTCAGATGCTTATGTTAGAACCGATGTGTAAAGTGAGCACTGAACCAGAATTAGAGGAAGGACTACAGGAGATCTTGGGGGATGAAGATAATAAACAGCAAAGACTGGAGTGATGGCTCATTCCTACAGTCCAGCATTAGGCAGCAGAACCAGGATTGCCAAGAGTTCAAGGCCAGCCTGGACTACAGAGTGAGACCTTGTCTCAAAAACAAAGCAAATCAAAAATAATAAAAAGCAATTAATGTGGTAGAAAACAAGAGTTTATGAAAGTGTATTGACAAAGCCCAACGCTGGTTCTTTGACAACTAGAAAACACACAATTAGCCAAAATAAAACAAAAGGAATTCCAGCAACAATAGGAAAGAACAGGCTGTAACCCTCAACCTAGTTCCGTTTCTGTTGCTGTGACAAATACCCTGACAGAAAGCCACTTAGAGAAGAAAAGGTTCATTTGGCTTACAATTCCAGGTTACACTCCATCACTACAGAGGCAGGAACTTAAACATCACGTCCACAGTCAAGAGCAGCGAGAGAATAAATGTGTGGCTTTGCTTGCTTCCTTACAGTCGGCTTTCTCTTATGCTCTTACTCCCTGCCTGTGAATGGTGCTTCCACAGTGGGCTAGATCTTCCTCTATCAATTAGCAATCCAGACAGTCCCTCACTGACATACCCACAGGCCTACATGATCTAAGGAACTCCTCATTAAGACTTTTCCCAGGTAATTCTAGGTTGTGTCAAACTGACAAAACTAACCAACCCAGGGCCTGGAGAGATGGCTCAGTAGTTAAGAGCAGTCGCTACTTTTCCAGAGAGCAAGAGTTCAGTTCCCAATATCAACATGGCAGCTAAAAACCATCCGTAACTCCAGTTCCAGGGGATCCAATGCCCTCTTCTGGCCACCAAGGGCATTGCACACATGGGTGCTTTTCTCTTACATGCAGGCAAAACATTCATACACATAAAATAATAATAAATTGATTAAAAAATTTTAAAGAGAACTTATTGCTTTTTAAAAAAATAACCTGCACAATCACAAGCATTATTTATTTTTGAAAAGAAAAAAGAATATGCAGGCTGATGATGCAGCTAAGTTAGTAGAGTGCTTGCCTAGCATGTATCAAGCCCTGGGTTCAAACTGAGCATGGTGGTGCCATCTGTGAACCCAGCACTTGAGAGGTAGAAGCAAGAGGACCATCATAAGTTAAAAGGTCATCCATGGCTACATAGTAATTTGAGGGTTAGCCTGGAATACATCAGACTCCATCTTCAATCCGTCAATCGATCAGTGAATGTTTTAAAAGCATAGGAGCAACATTTTTCACATAAATTGAAATTGTATATGAAATGAAGACTTCCCTAGAACCGTAAAGTCCAAATGGTGCAGGTGAAACTTTGTAGAACTATGCCCATTAAAGACATTAAATCCACCTGCTCATGAGCAAGCAAGGAAGGCAACAGACGTTTCACAGATAGTTCTAATCTGATCTGAACTTTTCTCCAGCTGATGGACAATGAAGGGGCGTGTCCTAACTCATTTTATGAGCTTCAAAACCAAAGACAAGATGATGAGGGGAAATCACTCATCAACTTTATCTACAAATGTAGATGAAATAATCATGAAAAAAAATTTTAAAAATATTTTTATTATTTTTATTTTATGTGTATGCATGTATTGTCTGCATGTAAGTAAGTGCACCGTGTTGTGTAATACTCATAGAGAACAGAAGAGGCTGTCGGATCCCCTGGAACTGGAGTTATGGATAGTTGTTAGCTGCCATGTGGGTGCTAGGATTCGAACCCACATGTGGGTACTGGTCTTCTGCAAGACCAGCCAGTGTTCTTAACCGCTGAGCCATCTCTCCAGCCCAACAAAATTTTTTTTTAATATAGTGCCACAGTGATTAGAATTGCCATGGGGTTTAGCATCAGAAAATCTATACTTTAATTCATTGCATTATCAGTTTAAACTCATTTTTAACGTATTGGGAGTCAAAAGGCCATTTGATAAAATCCAGTATTCATTATACTTATAACAAAATATTTTTTTCGCTAGATATTTAAAGGAATTCTGAAACCTAATAAATCATCTATAAAAGTGTGTACCAAAACCTCCCTGGATAGAGAAAATACTGTATTTTATTTATCTATTTGTTTATTGTGTGTGAATGTGTGTGTTGTCTGTTGACATGCATACAGAGGCCAAAGAACATCAAGTGTCCTGTTCTGTCCCTCTCTGTCTATTCCCTTGGGATAGGGTCTCACTGAACCTGGAGCTAGGCTGGCAACCAGCAAGGGCCATTGATCCTCCTGTCTCTGTAGCCCACAGTGCTGGGGTTACATGTGCACCCACAACCATACCTGACTTTTGGGTGCTAGGGATTCAAACTGAGCTCCTCAAGCTTGCACAGCAAGCACACTTACCCACTGAGCCATCTCTCCAGTACCCACGAACATTTTAAATTAGGACAGACAAGGTCCTTGTTACTGGTATTCCTAATTAACATTATACTGGAGTTTTTTTGATAATGCAGTAATAATAATTTTTAAAAAGAAGGAAGGAAGTTTGTAATGATCGGTAAGATACCAAATGTCTAGATGACATTGTTTGCATTAAAAAGCCTAAGTGAATTAATAAAACAGAATCATCCAGAGAGTAATAAAGTTCTTTAGTATATAACAACTTGCAAAAAGTCAGTAGCATTTCTAAGATCAAACTCAAACCACAGAGCTCTAAAGCTGAAATTGAGACTCATAACTGATCAGATGACTGAGAATAAGTAACAGTGGATGCTCTTCCCCAAGGTTCAGGGGACATCATGGAAGAAGGGGGCAGAAGGAATAGAATGTAAGATCTCGAGGACAGGGAGGTGTGCTGCCAAAAAAAACGTCTTCTGGATATGACGTGGCTACCTTACCTCTGAACTCACTGCTACTGCAGTTCCCTGATCAAGATGGGCCCCATCAACGGAAACCATACCTGGGGGAGGGGCTTCTGAGGCCCCACCCCTCCCTGAGAGCATTGACAGTTTGGTAGCTGAAGAAGGCGTGTCCTTTCACTTAGCAGTGTAACCACTGATAAGCTGCCTGCGTACCTGTAAATAACCTCCTCCCCTCCATGCTCATGCAGAACCCTAGTTAAGTTCAGCAGGTCACACAAAAGACATGAAAATGGGAGGAAACTGTTGGTAAGAAGGGTTTCAGTGGGAGACGGAGGGAGTAAGAGAGAATAATAAAAGACAAAATGACTAAAATGTATTATATACATTTATAAAACTGTGGAGGGATTTAAAATGTGTCAGTAGAAAAAGTGAAAGATTGCCAGTCTCGTATGCCTTTAATCCCACCATCCAGGAGGCAGAGGCAGGCAGATCTCAGCCAGCCTGGTCTACATAGGCAGTTCCAGACCAGCTGGGGCTACAGGGAGACCCTGTCTCAAAAAAAAAAAAAAACCCTAGAGATGATTAAAAGGTACATTTTATAATAGCAAAGAAAATACAAAGCACAGAGAAAATTAACAAAAATTGTACATGACTTTTCAGTAGTTGTGATTTTGATAAAAATTCAAAGCTAAAATTCAGAGATACTGTGTTCATGGGTAAGACTGTCTTAAAGATGCTGTCTTTAGTCTATATGTTAACATATATACGTGTGTGTGTGTGTGTGTGTGTGTGTGTGTGTGTGTGTGTGTGTGTGTGTTTTAAATCCCAGCTTTTATTTTTTGTAGAATTTGACAGACTAATCCTAAAATTTATAAGAAAGCACAAAAAGTTAAAAAGGAAAAACAAAGATAATTTTAAGTAGAAAACATAACCAACTCCATGCGGTTTGAATAGCTTTATTCCAAATCTGAAAGGCCCCCATGTCTAAAATGTGTTGAGCTCTGGCAAAGATTTTCAAGTTAGGAATGCTTAACCAGTAATATCCATGCAAAGATTCTTAAAGCTCCATAGAATTCCAAACTCTGAGCTTCCTTCTAATCCCAAGCATTTTGGATTCGGGGTAGTCAACTTGTGTCAGTTACTGCATCTGTTGTAATTAGGAGAGTCTGGGAGATAAACAGAGTTGGGTTTTTTATTTTTGTTATTTGTTGTTGTTTGAGACAGGGTCTCACTATGTATCCCTGGCTGATCTGGAACTTGCTATATAGACCAGGCTGGCCCCAAACTCATAGAGATCTGCCTGCCTCTTGTCTCCTGAGTGCTGGAATTAAAGGCATGTACCACCATGCCCAGCAAATAAGCAAGCTTGGAACAAAAGAAGCTTGGAAACAAAGTCATGCCTATTTAGAAATTTGAAAGCAGGTTTTCTGTATCGGTGGGGTCGGGGGGAGAACCATTGAAAAATGATGCTAATTTACCTAGTTAAATAAATGTATTTAACTAGGGACCTGAGTTCAAATTCCCAGCACCTACCTAAAAAACCAGGTGTGGTCACATGCACCTATAACCCCAGTGCTATGGGGGACAGAGACAAGGGAATCTTGCTGGCTACCAGCCTAGCTCCAGATTCAGTGAGCGATGCTGTCTCTAAGAAATAAGGGAGAGAGAGGTAGAGCCGGACACCTGATGCACTCCTCTACCATCTGTGAGCATGCACACATGCTAAAGCTCATGTTGGAGTACCAGGGAGAAGAATGGAGTAACAAGTGGCGTGGGAATTTCTATCACCCCTGACATGACTTGGAGAATGAGAGAAGGAAGTACAGTGCCTTCATCTTGGAAAGGAGGAGGAGGATAAGCAAGGTGCCTTCCTTCCCCTTTTCTGAGAACTGCTCCCCTCCTCCTCTTGATCTCCATCTCCATCTTTATTCCTATCTTGCTGGAGTCACCCTTGGGCACCAGAAGTAGCCTGGCCATCCACCATAGTGACATCATTGATAAGGCCTTTAGCTTTATGCAGCAAACGCCATCATACCACATCCTTCCTGGGGTTTTATGATGACAAATGAGACAGTCCATGAAAAGCACTAAACAGACTGTCTGGCTTGTACTTAGGGCTCAGTGAATTGTAATAATCAGTCTTTTAATTCACTGTGTCTTTTCCCTCTTCTCCCTTACCTTGCTGTGTTTCATGTGTAGTATTTTAAATATTTAATGTGTTGGGTTCTTTTTACTTATAAATCCTAAAGAAAAATGCTAAGCATTTCTACTTGAGTTTATCGATGCTTGGGTTGGGTAAGCTTTAATGAAATAATAGCTTACAAAGGAGAGTTAGGGCTGGAGGTTAGCTCAGTTGGTAGAGTGCTTGCTTAGCATGCACAAAGCCCTGTGTGTGATCCCCACTATAGTATAAACTGGACCTGTGATCCTAGTGCTCAGGAGGTAGAGATGGGAGGATCAGAAGTTCATCCTCAGCTACATAGTCAATTTGAAATCATCCTGGACTAGAGAACATATCAGAAAGAAAGAAAGGAAGGGAAGGAGGGAGGGAAGAAGGGAGGAAGGGAGAAAGGAAAGGAAACATTGCTACTCATCAATATCTGTTCAAGAATCTAAAACCAGAGCATACAAAATAGCATACTATCAATACTTAAATTGATGGTGATTGTCAGCATGCTATATATACAGGGGTCAGTCCTACTTCAAAACAATTTTGTAGGCATTGACTGCCTGCAATTGAGAAAGATAAGTAAGGAATTCAGCCAGGTACTAGGCATGGTAGCCCAGGTCTGTAATCCCAGCATTCAGGAGGCTGAGTCAGGAAGATTGCTCACATGGTTGGCCTCAGCTACATAGTGAGTTCAAAACTAACCTCAACTACATTAATATTTGAGTTTGAGGGACTTGTTTATATACAGATTGTTGTTAAGAATTTAAAAATTATAATTTTGAATCATTTTCTAACATTAGAGCCTTGTGTTTTAAGAAAGAAAGAATTTGTTTCTTTAAAGATTTATTCAAAACTAGTTGTGAGAGATGGTTCAGAAGTTCAGAGCACTGGCTGCTCCTGCAGAGGACCAGGGTTCTATTCCCAGCACCCAAATGGTGGCTAACAGCTGTCCATAACTCCAGTTCCAAGGGGGATCTGACACCCTCTTCTGACCTCCACTGGCATTGCACAACCTGGGTGCACTTAAATATATGCAGGCAATCATTCATACACATAAAAATTTTAAAATATATATATAAAAAAAAAACTCTGTGAGTTCAAGGCCAGCCTGGTCTACATAGCTAGTACCAGGCCAGCTGGGGCTACAGGGAGACCCTGTCTCAAAAAGAACCCCCCCCAAAAAAACCAACCAAACAAACAAACAAACAAAAAAAAAAAACAGTTGTGGCACCATGGCCTTGTTTTCCTAACCTGAGCAATGAGAATCCACCATGTCGCATTCTTATATATTTCCATGTCTAACATATACTTTGTAAAGTTTTTCATTTTAAAAATCTGCCAGCGAGGCTCACACATTTTGAACCAAGTGAAGCAAAACGAACACATCAAATACAATCACAGTGACTCCTGATTGGCAGTTTATCTGATAGTGCCTGTTATCTGGGATAATCCAGCTGGAGTCTGTCTGCAGTGGAAAATTCCAGAATAAGGGGCTCTGAGTTTCCGACCCTGCAGTTTCTGAGTAGTAAGACAGGATCTTGCACCCTTTGGACTCTGCTTCTTCGTCCTGCCCGAGGTGAACCATCTTTTTGTCCACCCGTTAGTCACGTAGTTACTTTTTGCATATCAGATCCTGCGTGACTATCACAGCGCGGCAGTATCACAGCACTGATGTCCAACCGACCATCTCTTTACTTAATAAGGGCCCCAAAGCGGAAGAATAGCGAGGCTGCCGACAGATTTGCAAAAGAAGCAACAGAACTGTAAACTGCTTCCTTTAAGTGAAAAGGTGAAAGTTAGAGTGTGCGTGTGTACAAATGAATGCTGTGAATGGAATTAGTACAATCCCTGGTTTCAGGCACCCCCACTCCCAGGCCTCCCCTGTGTCCCCAGGATAATGAGGACCACTGTATGCTGAATGGCATCTAAAAATACATATTCCTCATGCGGTAAGAGATTGGAAATGAGGGGCAAGTTACAGCCCTGCACGGAGGGCAAGGGTGTCCACGCAGAGTTGCAGGTGGATCTAATTGATGCCACGCTTCCTGATTCTGAGGCTACTCAGGAATATTGCCATGCAAGGGAATGAAGCCTGTGTGCGGTTTTAGTGATCACCACATGGGGGCAGCCTACTCAAAAAAATGCAAGAAGGATAGTTTATGCGTTCTCTCTCAAACCCAGAATTCCGTGCTTGCCTAGTTCGGCTGTCACTGAATTGCAGCCTCTACTTTGCACTTTAAAACCCAGAGTTTTCAATTTGGAAACCCTAGCGGAAGGGGAAGAGAGCCCCTGCCCTGCCCTGAACAGCTGTGGTGGAAAGAGAGGAGCCTTCATTGGCAGCTGAGTGTTTGCACAGCTGTCGCAGAGACTCTGGGTATCTGTATTTTTGAAAAACAAAGGCATTTTTCAAAGTACTTTTTTATTATGGAAATAAATCACCTGGACTCTACTTGGGTTGAATCTCCTCCAGTCTCTGAGAAGGAATAAATGGTGATGGTTTTCTGGAGAATCTAGACATTGGAGAACATTTCTATTTTCACATATCTAAGAAAATTTTAATAACGGATACACATTTTCCTCCCAAGTCCTCTGTCTTAGCAGCACTATTATGAATCTTAGACAGTTGATTTTAGCCAAAAAGCTGAGGCAACACCATCATATGTGTGTGTGTGTTATGTGAGCAGGTGCACGTGTGTACCTTTGTGAGTAGGGAGGCCATAAGACAACCTTGGGTATTGTCCTCAGGAGCTGTCTACTTTATGAGACAGGATCTTTCATTGACCAGGAGCTCACCTAATAGGCTATGCTAACTGACCCATGAGCCCCAGAGATCTGTCTGTCTCTACTTGTCCAGTGATGGGATTACAGGGGCCTTTCCAGCATGAGTTCTTGGACCTGGATTCAGATGGTTTACCAAATAAGCCATCTCCCCAAGATAGCTTTTACTCTTATTAGTGCTTCGTCTTTGAGGATGAAAATCAAAAAGGAGTCAAAACTCCTTAAACTTGTCCTTTAAGTGTCTGTGACCACAAACCTTATCCTGACATACCTCCGACCCTCTGCTCATCACTGAAGTTGTCATACTTCCTGTCATTTCTTAGCAGGAATTCTAGCCTTCCTTAGATCCATGATAATAGGTGAAACATACCACCCCAGTGTCAATGAGCGTTCACTGCCCCTCCCCGCAACTCTCATAGACTAGTGTCTCAGGGCATCTGATGGGAACTGGCTTTGGTTACCTGGGTCACTCTTTTGGAAAAGCATCACTGTGAAAAACATTGAAAGTATATAAGTAACAAAATTGCCTGTTTTAATTGGCAACAAAGGGGCCAAGACATATCTCAGTGGCGGAACACTTGCCTAGTTTCTGTGAGGTTCTAAGTTCCATCCCCAGCAACACTCTGGTCCATAGAGGCAGTGAGTAGGGTTATTCTAAGATTATAGGCAGCAGTGATCAAAGAGTTGGGAAAGGAAGAGAGCAAGCAAAACAATGTGGGACAAAGTAAAAAGATACTATCTTTCTTTCATATTTTTAATTGAATTTTTATGAATTTTATACACTATATTTTGATCATGTTTAGATCCCCTCTCCTATCTGGCACCCCTCTTATACCCCCCCCAAGAAAATTTATTGTATTCTACCATATATATTAAGGCCTATTGAATCAAATTTGTATCCACAAATGTCCTTCAGTGTGCATCCATCAACTGGGGCCTGGTTAACCTATCTAGCATCACATCCTCATAGAAACTTGACTCTTCCCTCTTCCAGTAGTTACTGGTTTCCAGTAGTTCCTCAGCTAAGGTGGGGCTTCTTACCCACTTTCCCACTTCTATGCCAGCTTTTTGTCAGGCTTGAGCTTTCATGGATCTTATGCATGCTGTTGCCATCGCTGTGAGTTCATATGAGTAACTGCCCAGCTGTCTGGAAACGCTGTTCCCTTGTCCTCCTGCCCCTCTTCCACAATGGTCCCTGAGCCTTGGGTGGCAGAAGTTTGATATAGGTGTCCTGTTCAGATATAAGCACTCTGCAGTCTCTTATTGTCTGCATTTTGGTCAGTTGTGGCTTTCTGGATTAATCACCACCTGTTGCATGAGGAAACTTCTCTGATAGGAGTTGAGATACATTTAATATTCTCTCTGCCCCTTGTTCTGCTATGTTCTCTGAGCTGTAGGTGTAGTGGTTCCACTGTAGATGTGTCACTTAGGTCTGGGCACCTCACAGACACTTATTCTCTGCATTTGACCAGCTGTGGACCTTTATAATAGTCTCTGTCCATCTGTTGCCAAAAAGAAACTTCTTTGAAGAGTGGTGAGAGCTACACATGTCTGTAGATATAAGGATACATATTTAGAATATAGTAAGAAATTACATTGGTCTAGGGATGTGACAAAAGTAGGTTTTTCCCTAGAGTCTATGCCATCTCTAGCCATGTGTATTTGGCTGTCTTTACAGTACCACACATGAGTTCCCTCCCATTGAACAGGCCTTAAATCCAACTAGACAGCTGTTGATTACCCCCAAGACAGAAGTGTCACTGCTGTACTAATGGAGATTATTTGCTGGGTTGGTGGTTCATTGACTTTATAGCTGGATGGAATCATTGATTAGTTTTCTCTCTTGGCAGTTTGCTTGGTATCTCCTGATACCTATGAGAGCTAGTCTTCAGAGAAGAGGTTTTCAGGTCAGTTCCAGCTTGATTGCTCTAACTCCTGTGTGCAAAATATGTCCTGTCTTCAGCAATAGGGTCTTAATTCAGGTTCTGGGAGGCGATCAGGGCTGTTGCAATAGTCTGAGTTATTTTGGGAATCTCTTCAACCATCTTGACCAGCAGCTTGAAGGGAGGTTTGCCTGGTTTTTCACACCACCTAAACATTATTTTGCTCTCCTCTCTCTCCCCCTGTATAGCCCTTCCTATTCCCTCCCCAGTTAAAGGAGCCCCCACCTATTTTCCCCTTGATAACACCTGTCTCTCACTAGCCTTCTCTCAGAGGACATTATCTTTGAACTTGTTTTGCATGCCTGCATTCCTACATCATGGAATGATGGAATATGTCCTGAGAAATGCATCTGGCAGTTTCATTATGTCAGCATCTTAAGTGTATTTATACAAGTTGAGATGCCTACAGCATCAGAAGGTGATGTCATCTTACAGGAGTACTGTTGTATATGTGGCCTGTCATTGACTGAAAAGTCATTACCCTAGTATGATCGTGTTTGTACCTGGCATGGAATTAGACCCCTTTATAACTTAGTGGACCGTCCATTGGGGTACATCAGTGAATGTTAAGAATAAATCCCCTGCTTATTTCTGTGTATCAACTCCAGGCTTCTGGGTGTGCTATGCATTTCTATGAATGCCCCCAAGTAGAGAGGAAGACTGACTGAGCATTTGTCCACATTTACCACTTGCTACTGAGTGTCACATGTCAGTGAGCCCCAGCACTGTGTCGTATGCCTGTGAATAGGACTGAGGACTCCCTTCCTTCCCTCATCTTCCTCCACACAAATGCAGCTTCCCAGACCCCTCAGCAGCAGAGTGACAGAGCCAACAGACCGTTCATGATCCCCCTGTTGGAAAGTTGCTTGATTGGGTGGTCTCCTCTTCCTCATGCTGATGCTTTTACCTTGGTGCCCAACACTGTCTGGGGTGAGAAGATGCTTTTTGGTGCTTATGAAGCAAGTGGTACCTCTCCTTGGAAGAGAGGGTTTGATAGGAAAGCTGTACTCTGCTGAGAGTTCCCACTGAGGCCAAGGTTAGGGAACAGCTGGAAAATGGAACTAGCATGGCCTCCAGCTGGGGCGAATCAGGTAAACCCAGCCATGTGCAGAAGAAATTCTCTAGAAATCAGAGCAGTGTTTGAGTTTGTTTTTCTCTGAGGATCTCATTTCTCATTTCACGAAGACCCTCAGTACTTACAGAAAAGAGAAAAACACAGGTCTTCTGCCTTTGAAGGATCAAAGTATCTGGATTTTTGAAGCAAAGCTACGTTATCGCCAAGTTTAAATTTAGCACACAGTATGTCTGATTATAGGGTTTTAAAAGTGAACTAGAAGATTCTAAGCATATTGTGTCATGCATGTGAAAGGATGAGGGTAGAGCTGGGGTTTCCTAGCCTTTAAAGTTGACTTGGTCGGTGAGTTCTGTGACCAATCTTTTCATAGGAGAGGCCACACTGAGGACAGCACCACATAGCAGTAAAAGCAACAGTCAAGTGAATAGTCACTGTGGGTTGGGCACTTGTGTATCTCTGTGATTTTACTGCTCCTACTCTACCAGACAGGACTGTCATTGTCCACATAGCGAGGAAAC
Source organism: Nannospalax galili (assembly GCF_000622305.1). Classification (NCBI taxonomy): domain Eukaryota; kingdom Metazoa; phylum Chordata; class Mammalia; order Rodentia; family Spalacidae; genus Nannospalax; species Nannospalax galili. The sequence goes on from NW_008350459.1 coordinate 522,418, forward strand.
TGAGGCTCAGAGGAAGCTTTCCAGAGCTTGTAACAATTAAAAAGAAACACTTGGGGATAGAGAGATGGCTTGGTGTTCAACAGTGAATACTGATCTTACAGAGGACCTGGGTTTGGTTCCTAGCACCCAGGTCTGGTGGCTCACAACTGCCTGGAACTCTAGTTCAGGGGATCTGATGCCCTCTCTTAACCTCTACAGACACCTGCATGCACATGATGCACATAAACTCACACAGCTACACATATACACATAAATTAAATAAATCTTTTTTTTTTTTTTTAAGAGAGACTATAGTGTTTTCAGTCTCTGTGCACATAGCTTTTGTTCCAGATACTCACACGAAGTCTAATCCCTAAACCCAAAGCATCTCCCAACCCAGCCCCAGGGCCCAAGCCAGTGCGCTTGGGTTGAGTTTCCCATTGTTTCATTTCAACTGTTTATGATCCCAAAGACAGCCTTGTAAAGAGAAGCAAGCTGAAGTAGACTGAATGCTGCCTGTTCCACAAGACCTTGGACTTGACCAACCTTCTAAGTTGCCTCTTCAGAAACAACAGTGTGCACTCTTGGGAAGAGTGGCACCTAGTCAGGTGTGCTGATGTGCAGGACAGCCTTGTCAGCAAGATGCCTGTGGTGGGTGAGATAGAACAAGCAGCCCTGGACCTTCCTGGGCACCGTAGTCTTATGCTAAGCACACTTTCAGCTACTCAAGAGTATGTGAATGGTAGGTGTTGGCCTCAGCCTCTATTGATGGGTTTTTGGATATTTATGGCCCAGAGTGCATTGGGGTGTTCCTTCCTTTTTTCCCCTCTTCCTTCTGGAGCCGATTGGAACTTTTTAAAAGCCAAATTATCAGGCTGTGCTGAGAAATGGATTTGTAAGAGAAAATATTGAAAAGAATGGGCATGAGGTCAAATGGAACCATGTAAATTAGCAGATTGGTTAGCCTCAGATGGTTCAAAGCATAAGCCCAAAAACAAAATGTAGGAGAAAGGTATAGTGATCTGATACCAAATCTGTGTGGCAAACGTAGTGAAAACGCCATCTGTCTGCGCCTTCCTCTGCAGTCGTCCTCATTTTACCTGCTCTCCCTGTATCCTACAGGCAAGTGTTTGAACATGGGCTGTGTTTCTCAAACTTAGTGTTAGAAACGGTGGTGTGTTAGTGGGGCTGGAAGACTGTTTAACAAATCATGCAGTGGGATTGTTAATAGAATGGCTTCTTTTTTTGTGGGAAATCTGGTTTGGAATTTAGACTCTTCTCCAAACTGTGGTTTCATCTCTGTCTTCAGGCAGTCTGTCACTTTGCAGTCACCTGTGGCCAACCACAGATGTGCCTTCATAGTCGTCAGGGGCCAGGAGAAGTGAGGTGTAGATTGAACAGATCAATCACCAGGGAATGTCACCATCAGTCCATTTACACATAATCGCCTGTGTTTCACTCCTACCCCAACACGAACAGTTTCTGAGGGCACAGAATGAGAAATTTTAGTAGCAAGCTCTTGTACATTATCTATAATGGTAAAGCACCTTCTATTTGTGTGGAGATTTCATTTCCCATTCTTTTTGGTATATATTTAATTCATGTTACATCTCACCAGACCAGGTATTATGCTCACCACAGGGCCTCGGGCCTGGCCCTTGTTGATAGACAGAGTCTGGACCTGAGCCTAGATGGTGACTCTACCTGTCCTGTGTCTGGATTTCTCACTTCTCAGGGGAGCAGCTGAGGTCTGGAGAGTTCCTCTAAGAAAGTAAGATGCAGAAATCTGATGCCAAGATATACAGCACGGGTTTGGGAAATAGAAACTGTAACTGTCAGGAAATGCAAAGCCCCATCACCCATCGCACCATTGTTGTATGTGAATGTGTACATTAAAGTATGTGGTCAATAGTGTGAAGGTGCATCCTGGGGCTTGGCATTCCTCTACAGAGCAAGGCTGGGGTTGATGCTCTGGAAACTATAACTGTAGCCTTTCCTTGTGTCTGCTCAAGATTCTCAGTCTGTCATATAAAGAAAATCTCACCACAAATCAATCTCTCTCTCTCCCTCCCTTCCCTCCTCCCTCCCTCACCTATAATTTTTTTCTCAAGAGTTTTAAGAAAGTTTGTTTTGTTTTTTATGATGCTTCAAAGTGTATCCATTACTAGATTTGACGTGTTTCCCTTTTATCTCCTAACTTTTAGGGGGGTGCGGTGGTGGTGGTGGTGGCTGTGGCGGCGGTGGTGGTGCATGCGTGTATGCATGCATGTGTGTTAGATAAGGTCTCATGTTGCTCAGGCTGGCCTTAAGCTTGCTGTGTAGCCAGGGATGACTTGATCTCCTGATCCTCCTGCCTATGCTGGAATTACAGGCGTGTGCTACCACTCCTGATTTTGTATGCTGATGAGTATTGAACCTAGCTAGGGTGTCCTGCATGCTGGGCACACACAATGCCAACTGACTTATGTGTCCTCACTTCTGGGTATATAAAACTCACTTGAAAGGGGATTGACTGTCTTTTCTAGTATTTTGGACAGAATGGAATAGTCTTATACATTGAGCCATAGAAGGATGAAGTAACAATTGAACTTGGGGCCATTTAGAAAGAAGAAGGTCATTTATTATCCCTTGGGGTGGGGATTTGGTAGATATATGTTGTAATCACAATTCTCAGTTGTCCATTTGGCTTGCAGTTAATTCTGATTTATGAAATGACCCAAAGAGAAGTCTTACAATTTTAAAAGCCAATAATCTGTTTTTCTGATCACAAATGAGAGTAGAAAAAAGGAATACACTCAATTCCTGAAAGGAAAAAAATTCTCCGAGGGTGAGATCACTGGGTGGGCATGGAGAGGGGGAAATACCTTTTGCTACGACTCTCATCCTCTTATCTTGCCAAAGTATTACAACATCTGAATGAAAACATCTGGATGGCCTGATACTTAGTCCCCTTACAGCTCTTGTACTGTTTCACTAGCAAAAATGTAGGGGCTGATCATAGATGCAGAGCAATAATCCTATCATAGCTATGGCATTCTAAGTTTAAAAAACTTATGAATAGGGGCTGGAGAGATGGCTTAGTGGTTAAGAGCACTGGCTGCTCTTGCAGAGGACCTGGGTTCGAATCCCAACATCCAGATAGTGGCTAACAACCATCTCAAAACTCTAGTTCCAGGGGAATCCAACACCCTCTTCTGACCTCCATAGGCATTGAATGACACAGGTGCTCCTACTTACATGCAGGCCATACACATAAAAATAAAATGAATGTTTTTAAAAATAATACACTTAGGAATAAACAGAGACTGTGCTAATGAAACATTTCATGGGAAGAACTCCCCTGTGCAGGCAGCACATGCTGGTTTACATGCAGTGTGAAAACGGCCAGGTATAGTTACTGTGGGAAAGTTACCCATCAGTTCTTGTTGCCAAGAATGTATTTTTGGCTTCTAGCTTGTTTGACCACTGGGAGAGGGTGGGGTGGGGCATGCAACTGCATTCTTTTCCTTTACCCTGCAGGAGTAGGCCCTTTCTTCCTAATTCCTCTTCCACACTTGGTTTCCATTTTTTGTTCTTGCCTCGCTGATTGAGATCAGTGTTCCCCAAAGATGAACTTGAAGAATCTCATTCAAGCTTCTGGTTTTACCTTCGCTCTGTATGTGGGCAGGTACCAGCTGACTCCCCGCCCGCTTCCCCATCCTGTTTTAGACCTGTGCATCTCATCACCTCAGATGCCTGTTCCACACTTTCCCTCTCCCTCTGCCCACCCTAATCCTGCCTCCAGAGGAATCTTCCTGAAAGAAACCTCAGACAGCAGACCATTCTGACCACCACTGTCTGTTATGAAAACATAAGCAAATTTAGAAATGCTGACATTTTATAAAAGAAAAATGATGCCCTCTAAAAAAGAAAAGAATCGAATTCTTTTTAGACCACACCAAGAGATAGTCAGGGACCTCCATGGTACATAGGGTTGTCATGGACACTTCTGTCTCCTTACAGACCATTACAAAGAATCGGTGATAGAACTTAATAGGATCTGTCAAACCACCAAGCCTTGCTCACATAAACCAGCGTGTGCCTGTTTGCTAGAAGTTAAAGATCAAGCAAGTGTGGTGGATCCTCGTCCTTCTCTCAGGACCCCTTTGTTCTATTGTGTGACATTTGATCAGCTAATACCTAAGGGCTGACAAGAATGCTAATGTCTGTCCACATATTGTAGTATAAAATCGATAGTACTATAAAAAACATAACAAATACTGCCAAATAAATTACCTATGTAAATACTCGTAGAACTTATATTCTAACACGTGCCGGGGGTGGGGTAGATATTGAGTGCTTGCTGTTTTTCCTCATAGCTCAAAGGTTTGCCTGTGACTAACCCATCTTGAATACCTCAGCTCTAACGCCCCCTCCTCAGGAGCTGGATTTTAATCTTCACACCCTCAGCTGCCTCAAGCAATCGAAGGCAAATGAGGATTTTTCATTTAGTGTCATTATTTACTATTAATTTGAAAAGTACATCTTTGCTGGGGCAAACACTGTTGTTACTACTCAACATGTCAAAGCGGCTTCTTGGGTCTCCAGTAATAGAAACCACTTCAAAATAATTTTTTTAGTTTTTTAATTTTTATTTTATGTGTATAAGTGTTATGCCTGCATGTATATAAGTGCACCCGTGTCATGCAGTACCCTTGGAGGACAAAAGTGGGTGTCAGATCCCCTAGAACTGGAGTTACAGATGGTTGCTAGCCACCATATGGGTGCTGGGCTTAGAACACAGGTCTTGTGCAAGAACAGCCAGTGTTCTTAATTGCTGAGCCATCTCTGTAGCCTCAAAATAAAATTTTAGCCTAAAAATTGCTTTTTAATTACATTTTTGTGGACCGGAGAGATGGCTCAGTGGATAAGAGCACTGGCTGCTCTTTCAGAGAACCCAGGTTTGGTTCCCAGCACCCACATGGCAGCTAGTAACCATCCATAACTCCAGTTCCAGGGGATCCTACTCCCTCTCCTGACCTCTGTGGACACAGGTGTGCTTACACATGCAGGCAATACATTCACATAAAAATAATAAATAAAATATCTAATATATATAAATTACATTTTTGTTCATTGGTTTTGTGTACTTGTGTGGGCACACATTTCCACAGCCCACATGTGGGAGGTCAGAGGACAACTTGCAAGAGTCAGTTCTCTCCTTCCACTTGGGGACTGAACTCAGGTCTTTAGGCTTGGTGTCAGTACCTTTACCAGCTGAGCCATCTTGCCAGCCCATTAACTCTTTTTTTCCTCTGCTTGTTTCAGCTTTTGACGTATATAAAAACCACAAACCCAAGGCCTATGTTTGTGCCTTTTCAAAACACATTGCTGCAAGGAGGTAATGTGTCTCCTTTAGCCAAGAAGGCAAAGTCACCCTTGCTCAAGTCAAAAATCTTTTTAAATGGATGACATGTGCTAAATACAAAAGCACAAAATCTCGTGTAACTTTCCAAATCCTATCTGTCCTCTTCCTTCTCTGTATTCAGATGCTTGGCTTGGAGAATAGTTTTCATGTTATCTAAACCCCACTGCAGCCCACGTGCTCTGCATTAATGTCCATGTATCTGTATCTTTGTATTGTTTTAACATTTGGTCCTCTGCCTGGGGAGTGGGTGGTTCGCTTTAAGCTCCACTACTCCAGTCTCTGTGGAGAAAGCAATATTTTGTTATGAGGTAAAGTTTCAAGCCAAGCTCTGGCCAGTTCCTTTCCCATGTGGTAAGAGGGAAGCAGAAACAGCCAGCGAGATGATAATTCTCCTTGAATTTGAGCTCATTAAAGTCCCCCCCATCCTTGATGACTTATTTACTGATCTAAGCATCTAGTACTTTTTCTTTCCAGAAAGAATTAGCATCCACACTGCGATTGGTGCCAAGGGAGGAAGGTTTTGTCTTTTCTTTACGAAATTAACTGTCCCCCAGTTGCTTATTAGCATGGCCCACTTTAGAGCTGTATGAAGGTATGTGTAGTCGGGGGCCGGAACAAGAATCTCAAGATTTCTAGGTAATAAGAGCATGTTGTTTCAAAGGGACTGTATGTAGGAACCTAAGTGTTCTTAGGGGACTCGTGTGAACCTGTGGTGCCTGGCTTTTTCCAAAATGAACATTTCAGCATTGTTCACATAGACTTCCTTTTAACAGATGCTTTAAGGTGTCCTGATTTCACTGCTATTCAGGAAATCAGGCAAGATGATGTTTCCTATCTGCTGCTCTGTAGCCTTAAACATTTACATTTCCTTTGTGGATTGCTGTGGTTGAATTTATGGCTTCCATTTAAGAATGTAAATGAGAAATGGTTTTCTGAAACAGATGTTTACAGTGCTCTTTCCACCAGAACACTTCTTCCCCTAAACATAACATCACCCACAGGTCTAGTGCTTTTCAGATCTGCGTATAGAGATTTTGTGCGACTTGAACCATCCAGATTGCTGGGGCTCTCGGCTCAACACTTCCTGCTCCAGCTTAACTGTGCCATGGTCCTGCAGTACAGAGGAGGAATGGGGCTAGCTATCTCTCTTCATTCTTTTAAAAAATGTGTGTGTGTGTGTGTGTGTGTGTGTGTGTGTGTGTGTGTGTGTGTGTGTACACTGAGGACAGTAAGCATGTGGAGCTCAGAGGACAGCCTCTGGGGTCTGCCTCACCTTCTGACTTACTTGAGACAGCTCATGCCCAGGTTAACAGGCTCACCAGTTTCTGGGAACTCTCCTGTCTCCACTGGGAGCACTGGGATTACAGATGCACTACCACACCTGTCTTTATGTGGGTTTGTTTAGTCATGTTCTATGTGGATTAAAATATGCTTGAAAGGAATTGGTTGAGCAACTCGGTCCATAGCCACAGTTTGGAAGCAAACTCAGGACCTTTGATTGTTGTTGCTATTTTAGAGTTATCTGACATCAGTAGTTGGTCATGCCTTTATGCTACAGACTAATGTGTCTTTCTCTTTGTTTTCCTTTTAGCTTCAAGAGGCTGATATTGTGGTCTTAGGCTCACCTAAGCCAGAAGAGATCCCTGCTACCTGGATCCCACCAGGAGCCACTGTTCTCAATTGTTTTCATGACTTCCTTTCAGGTAAATGTCTTTGTGTCAGTGGGGGTGGAGGGCACTGACTAAGGCAGGTAGATGTTGGGGGAAGTGGTCACCTTGCCCCTTCAGAAGAGTGCGTGTCCCTGAGGTGCTGGCTGTTATCAACGAGTGTATAGAATAGGAGACTAGACTGGATGTGCCTACCTTTGGGTTTTCTGACACTGGGTTCATTGTGAGCAGAGAGAAGCCAAGATGTCAGGGGAGGTAGTTGACTCCACCCCTACACTGAAGTGCCTCTACTGGGTTCTAATATCTGACAGTCACGACTCATGTGACATTGTGGAGACAATCTGTGTGTGAAACTGGCTAGAAATGGTAGTTTTCATGGTCTTCTAAAAGTGATAGAGTCCTCTCTTGCAGAGGAATCTTAGGGTCCCAGTATGTAAAGCACAGGAAGGCAGGCAGCTGGGAGGGGCAGTAGTGGAGGCCAGCCTTGCATCGCAAGAGCTCCCCTCACAGAACCCCTGAAACACTTGGAGCCCCAGAATCACCTCCAGACAGTATTAAACTCACCTTTAGCAATACAAATGGTTTAGGATTGTTGGTCTTGAATGGTCTTTTACCAGGGGACCTGGGAATGCCCTGGTCCACACCAGGCCCACCTGGAGGAAGACCCTAAGCTGTGCTGGGGCCAGCCAGCAAAGAGGGTGGGGCAGGTCTGTGGTAGTGGCCCAAAGAAGTTCTTCACACTAATTCGTACTCACTTCAAGACTAAGAAAGCACGGGTCACACCAGCCCACCAGAGCGAGTCCCAAGTCTCAAGAGACAACAGCCAAAGGAGGCAGAGGAGCCTCTTTCCTTGTTAAGCTTGTCTTTGGCCTGCACTTTCTAGTTTGGAGAAAGGTGTGGGCAGTCTTTGGTCCTCTCGCTGGGTTAAGACTGGACAGAGTCCCTGGAGTCCTCTGCTCTCTCATCCTTGCTCGTACCAACAAACTGGACTGTGAAAGTTTGATACCTTTAGGCAGTCCACAACAGTAAACCATACCCAAAGACTGATACCGATCCTACTAGGAAGCAGCACCCTCTAAAACAGTTAACTCTGGCAATGAAGGTGTGTTCCAAAATCTCAGGAGCTTGCTTACCTGATTGCTCACACGCTCAGCTCTGGCTTGAAGAGCAATGAAGCAAGCAGAGGCACAGAAGAATGGGAAGATGCAAGCTACATTAACTCCTTTAAAAATACATGCCGTGGAACTAAACTTCTTGGATGTTTAACAGACATACCTTGAGATCTATACTAATTGGGTCAGAGGGCCACAAAGGACACTTTTTGCTCCTTGCCCTCCTAGGTCGATTAGTTCCCAGGGATCATGAGCATCTCACAAAATGTCCTGTAATGGTGGTGGGTCATCTGACCTCTTGATCAAGGAGGCCAA
>NW_008350459.1:531683-538210 GCF_000622305.1 Nannospalax galili
GGGGAGATTTTTTTTTAAAAATTGGAACCCCATTTAAAAAAAAAAAAAAAAAAAAAAACATGCCATGGGCAGGAGGGTTGGCTCAGTGAGTAAAGGTGCTTGCAGTCAAACCTGAAGACCTGAGTTTGATCCCCAGGATCCAAATGGTGGAAGGAGAGAACCAACTCCCACAAGTTGTCTTCTGACCTCAGCATACACACATGTAAATAAATCAATGAAATTTAAACATTAAAAATAAATAAAATACATGCCATGTGGGGCTGGAAAATGGAGCTCAGTACTGGAGTGCTCACCCGGCATATATGAGCCCCTGGGTCCCATTCCGTGTGCTCCAGAAACAAAACCAAATACCCCACATAAAATACATGTCATTTTTAATATACATTCTTACAACTTTTCATTTTCCCCTGAGGAAAACAGGCTCTAACCAATAAATGATGGCTGTGTCAGATTGGGACCAGAATCCTAGTTACATTAGGAAAGTTAGTTTTGACATCTTCCGCTTTTCAATGATTTTATATTCCTTGCAAGAATATTTGCCTGCTGGTTTCTGTTAGCATTTCTATTGAACAGTTCTGGCACAATCCTGGCTAGAAATAGAGTCTATTTCTGTATCCTTTGGCCTCAAGCTCTGGTGTTACATGTAAGTGACATGTATTTTATATAGTGAGATATTTATTTTATTTAAAAAATATTTTGCTTATTTTTATTTTATGTGTATGAATGTATTGCCTGTATGTAATAAGTGCACCCATGTCATGCAATGCCCCCAGAAGTCGGAAGAGGACATTGAATGCCTTGGAACTGGAGTTATGGACAGTTGTTAGCCACCATGTAGCTGTTGGGGCCTCTGCAAGAGTAACCAGTGCTCTTAACCACTGAGCCATCTCTCCAGCCCTGAATTTTTTTTTAATTTTTTGCATTCATTTATTTGTTTTGTATATCTGTGGGTGTGTGGAACTGTACATGTATGGGGGTCAGAGGATAACTTTGGGGAATTTGTTCTCTCCTTCTACCACATGAGTTCTGGGGCTAGAATTCCAGTTGCAGGCTTGGTAGCAAGCACCCTTACCAACTGAATCATCTTGTCAGCCCACAGTTCGTTGTTACTGTTTAAGAAAAAAACTTTAAAACTTTTTGGTCTTTTTTGAGACACGGTCTCCCTGTAGCCCCAGCTGTCCTGGAACTTACTATGTAGACCAGGCTGGCCTTGAACTCACAGAGATCCACCTGCCTCTGCCTCCCGAGTGCTGGGATTAAAGACATGCACCACCATGCCTGGCTTATTTTATTATTTTTGTTTTATGTGTATGAGTGTATTGCCTGCATGTATGTGAGTGCCGTCGTGTCATGCAGTGCCATGGAGGTCAGAAGAGGGCTTCTGATTCCCCTGGAACTGGAGTTAAGGATGGTTTGTAGCCACCATGTGAGTGCTGGGAATCGAACTTGGGTCCTCTGCAAGAGCAGTCAATGCTCTTAACCACCGAGCCATCTCTCCAGCACCTGTTATTTTTATTTTATGTGTATGAGTGTTATGCCTGCATGTAGGTAAGTACACCCATGTTGTGCAGTGCCCTCAGAGGACAGAAGAGGCTGTCGGATCCCCTGGAAATGGAGTTACAGACAGTTGTTAGCTGCTATGTGGGTGCTGGGATTCAAACCTAGGTCTTCTGCAAGAACAGTGTTCTTAAACGCTGAGCCCTCTCTCCAGACCCCCAAAAAACACTGTTTTAAGATTCCTGTAATTGCAGTTCATCGAGATCCAAGCCTGTGTCCTCCAAGGGCACCTTCGTTCACATGTTATTTATGTATATATTTTTTCTTTTTAAAAAATTATTTATTTAATAACCACATACTTAGAACAAGCATTTCATTACAACAGCATTGATATATTCAATAACAATTTCCAGAGCTAAGATGCATCTCTTTCAAAATTTGCTGTAAATTTTTAGCTTTACAGCGCCTACATAGTAAGTTCCAGGCCAGCTTAAAGGGATGTAAATGTGAGGTTATGGGTTTTGTATAATCAAATAAGATTTTGTACTAAAAATAAAAAGTGAGGACAAAACTGACATAAAATTAAATGAGGTTTTAACCTTTAAAAAACATCTCCATTTCATTATTAAAATACACAGTTTCATACAGAAAAATTCATTTCTAATGCAATTGACATTAAGATGTTTGCACCTCACCTGCGTTTCTAATCCCTGTATATCTGATTAGTACTAGTCACAGTTGACTTTCTGAGCTCCTTCACATCTGAGCATGACTATAAACTCATCAGGTAGATTTCAATGGTAATGTTTTTCATACCTACTAATTATTAAGGAGCAAATTTTTATGCATTGAAGAATTATTATTTTTCAATCTTTTTAAAAAATTTTTAATAACTACATGATTAGAAGAAGAATTTCACTACAGCTTTAACATATTCAGTAACACACTCCAGAGCAAGAGTACATCTCTTTCACAAGTGGCTGCAAGTGTCTAGGTTCAAGTTTCTAGGTTCACAGTTGAGTTAATAGTTATACAGTATTGAACTCAGTATAAGCCCTGTAAGACATAAAATTGAATGAGTTTTTTAACCTTTAGATCTCGATTTCATTTTAGAATATATTGTTCCTTGCAGAAAGACTCGGTTTTGCTACTAACACTCAGATGTTGGCACATGCATCTATAATCTGTATGAATCCATTACTAGTTATAATCGGTTGCACTTGGATCCTTGGTGCTGTGTATGTCTATAAAGTCATCGGGTAGATGTCATTGGTAATATTCATCATCTCTACTAATTAACATGGCATAAATTTCCATGCTTCCTTCTCAAATAAAATACATTTTTAAAAATGTGTGTGTGTGTGTGTGTGTGTGTGTGTGTTTAACACAGAACATCCCAGACCATCTTATTCAACTATACACCCACTTCCCAGATGGCACCCTCCCATAGCCTCCCTCCCCCCACTAGAGAGAGCCCTTATACTCTGATATCCCTGCTACTGTCTGCTGTGTTATCGGCACCCGAGCCATTCCCCATTACTAACCCTTCTGGTGAATCTAGTCAGCCTATCTAGAGGTCTTTGTTTTAGGAGGGTCAGCTGTTCCTCATCTAGCAGCAATCAGTTGTCAATATTCCTTTAGATAAGATTGGGGTCTGCTGTTCATTTTCCCAGTTCTATGCTGGGTCACTATCTGGGAGTCCCTTTGGCCACCCTGGCCAACAGCTCAAAAGAAGGTATCTCCTATCTGGCATTGTTGCTTGTTATGTAGCCTTTAGCTATGCATATGGACTCTTAAGAAATTATATTAACCCCTTTAATCTTTGGTTATGCTTTCCTTTTGGGTGTTTAAGGCCATAGAGTTGGCCCAGATAAACCAATTTATTTTTACTCTTAAGGTCCTTTAGGGATCTGTTCCTCAGGGGTCACATGGACTTGGGAGGAGCCCCTGTCTCCTTTCTTTTACCAGTTCCGCCTATGTGAAGATAAGTCAAAGGTCCTGCTCGACCATGGTTGGCTTCACTTGGAAGCATGGAGGAAATGATTCCTTTGTGTTGACCCTCCTCTTTGTAGACTGGACACTGGTTCAAGTCAACCTGGTGGGGTCTCCTCGGCCTCCTTGATCAAGAGGACAGGTGCCTCACCACAATTACAGCACATTTTGAGAGACGTTCATAGTCCCCTGGAACTAGTCGATCTAGGAGGGCAAGTAGAAAAACTGTCCTTTATGTCCCTCTGACCAAATTATTATAGGCCTCAAAGTATGTCTATTAAACATCCAAGAAGGTTAGTTCTACCAATCTGATACTTTTAATTACTGTGTGTCATGTAAATAAATCTTGGGCAAAGACCAGTTGTTCTCAGATAAAGCTTACCTAGACATGTATTTGTTGTTCTGCTATGTATAATTGTCAGTAGGTTGTAGGAGTAATATGGGTCCCTCTGGTTTTCAAAACTAGCTAGGCATTATTTCTCGCATTGTGTCACCCCTCCATCATGGTTTTCCCACTTAAGCTGCCCCAGTTTCCCCCCTTTCTCCCTTAATAATACCCTTCTCCTATGGTCCTACCTCTCTTGAGCTCCTTCTTTCCCTTTATCCCTCAGGTTCCTTGTATACCCTTCTCTTCCCCCTCCCTTAAACTAACCCAATTTTTATCCATATCTCCCTTATTAAGGCCTGTTTCCTACTGTTCTTCTCTTTCAGGTTCTTTCTTTTCCTTTACCTCCCTGTTTCCTTTCCATTTTCCTGGTTCCTGTAGTTATGTCTGGATACATACTTATCAGGGTTTGGTTCTAGGATCCACATATGAGGGAGAACATATGTCAAATTTTTTTCTGACTTGTCTGTTACTTAGTGTAACAGTTTCTAGTTCCATCCATTTACCTGCAAATTTCATGTACAACTGTCTCTGCAATAGGATGAGTTTTTGGGTATATGCCAAGGAGTGGTATAACTGGGTAAATGGTAGGTTCATTTGTAGTTTTTTTAAGAGTTCTCCACACTGCTTTCCATAGGGGCTGAACCAGTTTGCAGCCCCACCAGCAGTGGATGAGTGTTCCCCTTTCCCCACATCCTCTCCAACATTTGGTATCATTTGTTTTCTTGATCTTAGCCAGTCTGACTGGGGTAAGGTGAAATCTTAAAGTGGTTTTAATTTGCATTTCCCTAATTATTAGTGGTGCTGAACATCTTATGTTTCATAGCCATCTTTACTTCTTCTTTTGAGAACTCTCTGTTCAGCTCCTCAGCCCATCTTTTAGTTGGGTTACATCTTGTCTTGATTCTCTGTTTTTTTGAGTTCGTTACATATTCTGGACATTAAACCTCTGTCCGATGTGTCACCGGTGAAGACTTTCTCCCGTTCTGTGGGTTTTCTGTTCACTTCCCTGGTTGTCTCCTTTGATGTACAGAAGCTTTTTAGTTTAATGAGGTCCCATTTGTTAATTCTTTTGTTAATTTCTGTCCGGTTTAGAAAATCCTTTCCAACACCTATATCTTGTAGGTTTTTCCTAATGTTTTCTTCTGATAGTTTCAGAGTTTCAGGCTTTACATTGAGGTCTTTGATCCATTTGGAACTGACTTTTGTGCAGGGTGAAAGATAGGGGTTTAGTTTCATTCTTCTACAGGTGGAGATCCAATTTTGCCATCACCATTTGCTGATTATGCTATCTTTCCTCCAGTGAATATTCTTGGCCCCTTTGTCAAATATCAGGTGACTGAAATTGTATTTACATGTATTTGTGTCTTCAGTTTTGTTCCATTGATCTATGGGTCTATTTTTGTGCCAGTACTATGTTGTTTTTATGACTATAGCTCTGTAATACAGCTTAAAATCTGGTATAGTAATCCCCCGGCATTGCTTTTAGTGCTCAGGGTTGTTTTGGCTATCCAAGGTCTCTTGTGCTTCCATATGAATCTTAGGATGTTTTTTTCCAATTCTGTGAAAAATGTCATGGGGATTTTGATTGGCATTGCATTGAATCTATAAATCACTTTTTGTAGGATGGTCATTTTCACAATAGTAGTTCTTCTAATCCATGAGCATGGGAGGTCCTTCCATCTTCTGATATCCTCCTCAATCTCTTTCTTTAAAGATTTAAAAATTTCATTGTAGAGCTTTTTAATGTCTTTGATCAGCTTTATTCTGAGATATTTTATTTTATTTTTTTTGCAGTTGTTATGAAGGGGAGTGTTTCCATGTGCTCTTTCTCTGATTGCTTGTTATTGGTATATAGAAAGGCTACAGACTTTTGTAGGTTAATTTTGTAACCTGCCACTTTACTGAACGTGTTAATAATTTCTAGGAGTTTTCTGGTGGGATTTTTGGCATCTCTTAGATATCATATCATTTGCAAAAGGGATAATTTGATCTCTTCTTTTCCACTTATTACTCCTTTTATTTCCTGTTTTTATTGCTCTTGCAAGATTTTCAAGCACTATGTTAAAGAGAAGTGGAGATACTGGACAGCCTTGTCCAGTTCCTGATTTCAGTGGGAATGCTTCCAGTTTTTCTCCATTTAGAATGATGTTGGCTGTGGGTTTGTTATATATGGCTTTAATTATGTTGAGGTATGTTCCCTCCAGTCCGATTCCCTCTAGCACTTTGAAATAAATGCATGTTGAATTTTGTCAAAGGCCTTCAACTTCTCTGCATCTATTGAGATGACCAAGTGGTTCTTGTCTTTGAGCCCATTTTAGCCCATTTATGGGATTTATGACATTTATTGTCTTATGTATATTGAACCATCCCTGCATCTCTGAAATAAAGCAAGCTTGATCATGGTGGATGATCCTTTTGATATGTGTCTGTATGCGGTTAGCAAGTATTTTTTTGAAAATTTTTGCATCTATGTTCATTAAGGATATAGGTCTATAGTTTTCTTTTTTCGTTGTATCTTTACCAGGCTTTGGTATGAGAGTGATGCTGGCTTCATAGAAGGAATTTGGAAGTTTTCCCTCCATTTCTATTTTTTTGAATAAATTAAGTAGTATTGGATGTAGATCTTCTTTAAATGTCTGATAGAATTCTG
>NW_008350459.1:538261-539247 GCF_000622305.1 Nannospalax galili
GGAGGTTTTGTATTACTGTTTCAATTTCTTTTAGTGTTATAGGTCTGTTTAAGCTGTTAATCTCGTCTTGGTTTAGTTTTGGTGGTTCCCGTGCCTTTAGATATCCATCCATTTCTTTTAGGTTTTCAAATTTAGTAGCATATATGTTTTTAAAGAATTCCCTTATAATGTTCTGTATCTTTCTGGTGTCTGTTGTGATGTTTCCCCTTTCATCTCTGATTTTGTTGATTTGGAGGTGTTCTTTCTTTCTTTTGGTTAACCGGGCTAGCGGTCTGTCAACCTTGTTTATCTTTTCAAAGAACCAGCTCTTGGAATTGTTGATTCTTTGTATTGTTTTCTTTGTTTCAATTTCGTTAATTCCTTCCCTGATTTTTGTTATTTCTTCATGTCTGCTGGGTTTGGGTTTCATTTGCTGTTGCTTTTCAAGTGTCTTGAGTTTCAACATTAAGTCATTTATTTGTATTCTTTTCTATTTTTTGATGTAGGCATTAGAGCTATAAACTTCGCTCTAAGGACTGCTTTCAGCGTGTCCCAGAGGTTTTGTTGTGTTATATTGTCCTTTTCATTTAGTTCCAGGAATACTTTTATTTCTTTCTTCATTTCTCTTTTGACCCATTCATCATTCAGGAATGTGTTGTTTAATCTCTGTGTGTTCATGTGGTGATTAGGGCTTCTTCTGGTGTTGATTGTAAGCTTTATTGCATTGTGGTCTGATAGAATGCATGGAATCATTTCAGTCTTTTTGTATTTTGGGGGGTTTGTTTTGTGCCCCAGTATATGGTCGATTTTGGAGAAGGTTCCATGGGGTGCTGAGTAGAAAGTATGTCCTTTGGTGCTTGGGTGGAATACTTGGTAGATGTCTGTTAAGTCCATTTGATATATGGTATTGTTTAATTCAGATATCTCTCTGTTACTTCTCTCTCCTGTTGACCTATCTAATGGAGATAGTGGGGTACTGAAGTCCCCTACTATTAATGAGTTGGGAT
>NW_008350459.1:539612-544780 GCF_000622305.1 Nannospalax galili
CTCATGAGTATTGAATCCTGTCATTTTTATTTCTGTTTACATTCTTGATATAGCTGTACTTTTCCACAGGTATGCCTTTATTGAATTTCTTTCTGCAACCCCTTGGATATAGTGTTTCCTTTCATCAGCCCTTTGTATTGCTTCCAGAACTCTCTGAAGGGCTGGTTTTGTGGACATGAATTCCTTCAGCCTGTTTATATCATGGAAGATTTTTCTTTCCCCTTCGACTATAATAGACATTTTGGCTAGATATAGTAATCTGGGTTGGCATCTGTGGTCATTTAAAACTGGGAATGTGGTCTAGGCTGTTCTGGCTTTCATAGTTTGCACTGAAATGTCAGCTGTAATCCTAATGGGTTTTCCTTTGTATATGGCTTGTTGTTTCTCTTTTGCAGCTTTCAGTATTGTCTCCTTGTTTTGTATGTTTAGTGTTTTTACTATGATGTGCCGTGGAGAGTTTCTTTTCTGGTCCTGTCTGTTTGGTGTTCTATATGCTTCTTGTATTTGTATGGGAATGTCTTTCTTTAATTTCAGGAAATTTTCTTCCATGATTCTGTTGAAGATCTGGTCCATGCCATTATCTTGGGATTCTTCTCCTTCCTGTATGTCTATGATTCATAAGTTTGGTCTTTTTATGGTGTCACACAATTCCTGCTTTATCCACTCTTGTGATTTCTTGAATTTTTCATAATCTTTGCTTGAGCGGTCTAGTTCGTCCACTTTATCTTCTATTCTTGATGCTCTGTTTTCCATTTCATTTATCCCATTGCTGAGGCTTTCTCCTGTCATTTTTAATTGGCTTACTGAGTGTTTCACTTCCTTCTTCATTTCAGCCTGAGTAGTCTTCAATATTTCCAACTCTTCTGAATTTATTCAGAAGTTTATCCCTATCTTCCTTCAGTTCTTTGATTTCTTTGTGTGTTCTTTAAATTCACTGAATTCTTTTATCATGTTTATTATTGTTCTTTTGAGTTCCATGCCCTGCGTTATTTCTAGGGGGTTCTCATTGTATTCCTCTAGAGGACTGTTGGTATTTGGTGGCGATATAGTGTTTTGGTTTTTCGTGTTATTATTTTTTCTCTGTGATTTTGACATGTGAATTTCTTTTGTAGTTTCTGTTTCTTGTGTGAGACTCAAGCCTTCAAGTTTAGGTCTGCTTCTTTTTGTGAACTTTATGTGTCTTTGTGGTTTACTTTTTGGGCATGAAAAGCTGGTTCCTCCAAGTTTCCGGTTCTCTCTTTTGATTTTATTTTGGAGTGGCCAGATTGCTTTTGTCTTCAGGAGTTCCCACCAAGGCCCAAGTCAGATGAGGATCAGATGCTCCCAGTCTTTCTCCTAAGGTCTAGATCCCTCCAGGAATGATTTTGGCTTCAGGAATTTGGGGGTTGGACTGGCCTGGGAGCCGGGCCCAGAAAAGATGCTGGTCTAGGGCAGCTGGTGGCCGTGCCATCCATAGATGCAAAGGAAGATGGGGGCAGGAAGCGGCCCCAAGGGCTCCTAGGGACTGCACTGAGGAGCTGGGTTGGTCTGGATGCAAAGGATCAGGATGAGGAAAGGTCAGTCCAGGCATCTAGGAAAGAGCCTGGCAGGTTGTGAAGACCCAGGGAAGTAGAGGGAGGTGAGGGCGAGTCCAGGCCCAGAGTGCTCCTGGGAACCTGGGAAGGAACTGAGTTTGTCTGGGTACAAAGGATCAGGAAGCAGTGGTGGTTTCCCCATGCCTGGGTCACCAAGACAAGGAGTGGGACAGGACCCCTGCTAGGAGGAGAGACTGGTGGGGAAGATGGAGGGTGAATGAGGCTGGGGGAGTCAAGGCGCAAAGGGTGCCATAGACTTACCACGGAGAGAGAGGCCTGGGGGTCAGAGAGGGGCCTGAGGGTTGTGCAGGCCCAGGGAAGCAGAGGGTCCAGCAGTTCTTAATCAAATTTAGACCCCTCTCCCCCATCTATGTCCACCTCAGTCCCCCCATGGTACCTCACATATTCCACCATAAGTGTTATGTCCTATCCAGCCAGGCATCTGTACCCAGGGAAACAGACTTTCAGGCCACTGGAATCTTGCACATGTGAACTTGTGACAACTGTGGCATTGAGCACAGGACCCACGCCAACTCAAAAAATATTTTGAAGAAGAGAAAGGTGTGATCCTCTAGCACCTTACCTGCTAAAGAATTTGCACCAAGCAAGGCCATTTTATACCTCAAGTGGTAAGCCTTATTGATGTATAAACTGAAGAGGACAGAAGGAGAAGTTGGCCTTTAGTCTCGGGTCCAGAGAACAGGATCAAAACAGCACACTTGTGGTTCATAGAAGTTTATGGTGTCAGCTCGAGCTGACGGAGCCGTTTGTTATGTGGAGTGGAAATCCTGAGCTGCATCCCAGGCCTCAGGGTGATGAATTATGGGATCTGGAGGAACCCTGGCTCTTCCCTCTGTGCCTCTGAAGGGAAATAGTGTGCTTAGTTGGAAGGGTATCAATTTAGGATTACCTCACTAAAGAGAACAGAGTTATCCCATTGGTGTGAGAGTATTTTGTTCTTTAATTTTTGAGTCAGGGTCCCATGACATATGAGTCTCACCTTGAACTCTCAGTCCTCCTACTTCAGCCCCCTGGAGTTGAGGTTATAGGGACGTACCACCACACCAGGCCCAGGCATTGTTTATTTAACATTTAATTTTTTAATTACGTGTCTGTGTGTGGGTATGTGTACTGGAGTTCACATGCCCACAGAGGCCACAGGTGTCAGATTCCCCTGGAGCTAGAGTTATAGGCAGTTTCGAGCAACCTGGGTGAGTGCTGGAGACTGAACTCAGGTTTTCTGCAAGAGCAGTATGTTGTGCTCTTTATGGCTGAGCTATCGCTCCAGCCTTTTTTTTTTTTTTTACTCTTAGCTATACTGCACCTCAACACTGCATAGCTTCAGGGAAATCACTTCGGCTTTCCAGTCCTCATTTTCTTTTTGAATAAATTGGAGCAAGGAACTTGGCAGGGAGGAATCCATGAAATGCTAACTCAGGTCTAGTGTCTTTTTCATAGTAGCTGCCACTATTGGTCTACTCCCGGCACCCCCTCCCACTTCACCATTGCTGCATCACCAGCACACAGGACCCCATACTTCATAGCAGCAGAGTCTGTGTGTCTGTTTGAAGGTCGTGACCAGTGAGGGAGAAAAGCCAGTGAGCTTTTGAAAGTGTAGGAAGACAGCATTAAAGAAAGGGGTAAATTGGTCACTCTTCTGTTGCTGTGATAAAACACCCTGACCAGGACAACTTATCAAAGGAAGAGATTATTTGGCTTTATGGTTCCAGAGAGATAGGAATCGATCATGGGGGGAGGGTGTGGGAGCAGAGGTGGCCAGAGGAGAAAGCTGAACGCTCACATCTTCAAGCAGGCACAGGAAGCAAAGAGAAAAAATGGAAATGGCTTAAGGCTGGAACTCTCAAAGCCCACCCCCAGTGACATACTTGCTCCAGCTAGGCGGCACCTCTGCCACCTCCACAAATACTTGGCCATCAGCAGGGGCCAGGTGTTGGAGCCTTTGGGGGACATTCTTATTTAAACCACCACACAAAGCCAGCATGGGATTTAATCATTCTCATGTTCAGAATAAGACAAGGATGCTTGCCTCTGACTTTTGAGCTTTAATAATTTTAGATGCTATTCTATGCATTACTAGGCTTCCTTCTCCCCCTAGAAATTCTGGATTTTTATCTATCCCTGAGATATACTGCCAATTTTCTATTTCAGGTTTTAATTCATTACCACTGTATTCAGTTATTTACCCCTTTAAAAGATTTAACCCCAGGCTAAGTGTGTAGCTTACTTTGTAGAGTACCTGCCTAGCACACATCAGGCCCTGAGTTTGATGCCCAGCTTAACATAAAAACTGACATGATGATACATTCCTATACCCTTGTGGTAGGGAGGTGGAGGCAGGAGGATCAAAGTTTAAGGCCATCCTCAGCTACATAGCACGTCTGAGGCCAGCCTGGGCTACATAAGACTCTGTCTCCAGAGACAAACAAAAAAAGATTTAAGCCATTTAGACTATGCAGCCCTGTATTAATTCCTTCTTAACTTGGTTTCAGGTTTCCAACGTTATGTAACTTAATATTAGTATTTGAAGTATTTTCCTTTTTCCGTTGCTTACATTGCTTTTTTCTTTAATGATATGCTGTCATTTGTGGAATTCAAATGATTTAAATGACTCAAGCAGCTTTTGAGAGCACTATCATAAAATTATACTGGAGGATTTATACTAACTCAGTTACTGTGTGTTGTCTTTTTTCTTAGTGTCAGTATGTTTAAATGAAAAATTAATGACAACTGGGTGTGGTTTTAAGTTTATCTGTACTAATTCCCAGTTTTTAGCTCTTCCTGATTTTGTAGTAATTTATCATCCTGGAAGGGGAAAACCGTGTGAGTTTTCTGTATGTTCATAGGGTTGTAATAAGAGAAGTGCCTTTGCCCAGCCTGCCACTGTGGAAGAGGGGAGTCCTGAGAGAGGAGACTATCTTGTTCCCTCCTATATAACTTATTGTTCTGGCAGACGGCCCAGGGTGGTCCAGGAAGGGACTTTTCTGACTTCAGGGACAGCAGGATAACACATTAGCCTTGAATCTTCTTATGCAGAAAGTTTGGTTGTCATTTTTCTAAATTATAAGTGAAATACCATCTTTTAAAGTGGTCCATTGACTTGCCCCTGGAGGAACCAGGAGTTAAATGAGAACATTTGGTGGGAAACGAAAAGACACAACCGTGCTTTGGGACAAGACCAGCTCTAGACCCCAGAGTCTCCCACGCAGACTGTGGACAGCCCCCAGGTGGGGTCCCCCCTTCACACCCTTAGGGGCTAAAATAATGATTTTGTTTCTCAGGTCTCCCTGCCTTGAAATTTATTAAGAATGTATTCCCGCTTCACTGAATACCCTGATCTTAATTGCTTCAAATAATCTGGAATCAGAACTTCCAATTCTGTCTCAGTGCTGTGTTTATTCCTACTCCAGAAACAATACAGTATTCATCAGAGCAAATTTGCCAAATATAGATGGGTATACAAAATCAAATAAAAAAGTCTTCTGACCCCAAGACGTTTTCCACTAAAAAAAAAAAAATCATTGCTTAATTTTATTTGCATCTAATAGAAAGAAAAGAAAATTATATTGCCGAAAT
>NW_008350459.1:545968-574764 GCF_000622305.1 Nannospalax galili
TCCACTAAAAAAAAAAAATCATTGCTTAATTTTATTTGCATCTAATAGAAAGAAAAGAAAATTATATTGTCGAAATCAGATACCCACTTCTCAAGAGAAGTATTGAGTTCTATAAGATTCTTGTAAAGTTCAAGGTGTGTGTGTGTGTGTGTGTGTGTGTGTGTGTGTGTGTGTGTAACTAAGGTGGGTGTGGCTCAGTGACACCATACTTGCCCAGCATGTGCAAGTTAACTATTTATGTAGCAAGCGTTAGTCTACTGTGCCTCAAAAGCTGAAGTTAGCCATGTGCATGAACAGGAGCAATCTGCTGAGCTCCTGAGGACAGATCTGGTGTCCTGATCCTACAGTTTTAGCCACAACTTTTGCTATTTGTTGACTGCATTTATGGCCAAGGCAAAGTCCCAGTGAAAGGGGAGGTTTGACCTGGTCACAGACTTGTTAGCATTCAGGGTTATAGCTCCCTCCACACTGGCTTCTCCTCAGTCTATTCAAACCTGCTACTCTATTCCACAAATCCCTCATCATTTCTGGTGCCATCATAGCACTGTATTGTCTTCTGAAACCATTCATGAGACATATCAGCCATCAAATCTCTCTTTTCCTGAGCCCTAAAGTGATAAGAATTCTTTGTGGCGTAGCTGTGTAGGTTAAGTTTCCTCTCACATGGGCCTTCGTGGTTGTATTCTGAAAACATCATTTTTGCATTGATACCAGCTCCCAGGATGTAGCTTTGATTTATTTCTCCATCACTTAAGGATGGAAGAATGAACAGAATGGTTTCCTTTCTGTAGTAGTCGGACAGGATTTTACAATCTGGTCTCTGGTGGTTAAAGGAAAGTGAAACAATCTCTCATTTTTGACTCTGTCCTTTTGCCTGGATGTGATTTATAGAACTGAAGTGTTGCTAATCTTTTAAACAATACCCGGGGGATATGGTTTTCCAACACCCTTAATGTGTTTGACAATAGAACATCACGAATCACATACTCTTAAGTGTTTTGTGCAATTTCTTGCAAAGGATTGTCAGCAAAGTGGATAATTTAAGAGTAGAGTGGTCCAAAGAAAGAAGAAAATTGTTCCTTAATTCAAAAAAGTTGCCATTAGAAGCTTTTCTTTCCCCTAAAAGAGGATGTAGGCAAAAGCATTTTACATGTGTGCTTTCTTTTAATAAATTTTATAATTGCTAACTAAAGGAGAGGAAAATGCAATTCTTACTCATGCCTTCCCAATTTGGAGACCAGGTGTTTGTCAGCTTTCTGCTGCTGTGACAAAGCACCTGAGAAAAATCAACTGATAAGAAAGAAAGGTTATTTGGGTACATGGTTTCAGAGAGTTCAGTCTGGGATCACTCAGCCCTGGAACTTAGGCACATAGTGACTTAGCACATCATGACAGGTATGGTGACTGGGAAGCAACCAGACAAAGAGGAAGGAGCTTGAGTCCCAGTAGCTCCTCCAAGGCCATGACCTTCAATGACCTAACTTCCTCCCACTAGCTCCCACCTCTTAAAGGTCCCAGCACCTCCTGATAGGGCCCCAGGCTGATAAGCCAGCATTTGGGGGCACTCTAGACCTGAAACCAGTACCAGATAATCCGTTAAGTTAATGCCCTAAAATGTAATTGCTAACCTTTGATAGATAGTAGGTTGTATTTCTGTAACAGGAATTTTCTTTGGGTAAGTAAAAAACCCAATTTATGGTGCTGGGGAATGAGTCAGTGGATAAAATGCATGCCACATGATAGTGAGGATCAGAGTTTGATTTACCAGGATCTACATAAAAGCTACGCGAGCAGAGCCATCACCTGTAATCCCAGCACCCTGGAGATGGAGACAGAGGATCCCTGGGGCAGCAGAATCAGCAAGCTCCAGCTTCAGGAAGAGACGCTGCTTCCATAAATAAAGTGGAAAGTGGTCAAGGAAGACACCTGACATCAAACTCAGGCTCACAAAAAAGCAATTACTTAAAAACTATTTTTGATTTATTCATTTTTCTTTTATGAGTATTTTGCGTCCATGTATATAAGTGTCCCCGTGGTATGCAATGTCTGTGGAAGTCAGAAGAAGGCATTAGATCCCCTGGAAATGGAGTTACAGTTGTTAGCCATCCTGTTGGCACTGAGAACTGAACCCAGGTCCTCTACAAGAGCAGCCCATGCTCTTAACCACTGAGCCAGCCCCGTAGTCATTGATTTTATTTACTCAGTGGTCACAGAGGCCAGAAGGGGGCATTAGATCCTCTAGAACTGAAGTTACAGGCAGTTGTTAGCTGCCATGTGGGTGCTGGGAACCAAACCCAGGTCCTCTGCAAGGACCTTTGCTGCTCTTAACCACTGAGCCATCTCTCCAGCCCCTATCTCTATTCATTTTTATTTATGTTTTTGAAACTGTTTTGTTGTGTAGCCCAGACTGGCCTCAAATGCTATACTTTTTGCCTCCACTTTCCAAGTGCTGGGATTACAGACCTGTGCTACCATACCCAGGTAAATATATATATATGAATTTCTCTGTGCCTCAGTGTGAGAGATATGAACTCCTGTATTATTTTTCTGTTGCTGTGATAAGACACCTTGACCAAGGCAACTTATAGAAGGAAGAGTTTGTTTGGATTTATAGTTCCAGTGGTAAGCGTCCACAATGGCAGGAGAGGCATAGTGGAAGGAGGTGCCCGGGGCAGAAAGCAGAGTGATCACATCTTCAAGCAGGCACAGGAAGCAGAGAGAGACTGGAAATCTGGCAAGGCTTAAGAACTCTCAAAAGTCCACCCCCAGTGACATGCTCCCTCCAGCATGGTCACCCCTCCTAAAAACCTCCCAAAACAACTATTTGGATAAACTGTCCAAATAGTCTATGGGGGACATTCTCATCCAACCATCACACCTCCTAATCATATTGTGCTTTGCCAACTACACCTGCATTTATCCCAGGTTAACAGCTTAGATGGACAGCCTCTGATATACAGTACAAAAGAAGCCCAACTGAGAGCCAAAGGTTGTGTCAGGGTTAACCCACCTACAGCCATACTCTGACCTCCCAACTTTCCTGGGTGAAAACTGACACCATGATTCAACGTGCTGGAGTTTGACCATGGGCAGTTAGTTATAAATGACGATGTGCCTAAAGCCTCTTCTCTTCCTTGTAGGGAAGCTTAGAGGTGGTTCTCCTGGGGCCCACATGAGCAGACTCATTGCAGAAGATGACGTGAGTCTCCTTGCTGCAGCCCTGCGGATTCAGGTTTGTTTGACAAGGCTATTTGAGAATTTTGAGTTTGGACATCTGATTAGTGCTGCTGTTTTACAAGTGTTTTCTGTCTACCAGATACCATTTTAAACCCTTCACATACAAGGTGTCAAGCCCATTTGATGTGAGGAAATAGGAACTTAAAGATGCTTGTCACATGACATGTATACCCAGAGTGGGATTTGTGCAATGTATTACCTCTAAGATGTATCAACTCAAAGCAATAAGCTTGTATCGTCTCAATAGTTTCTGTGGGTCAGAGACCTGGGAGCAGGTTAGCTTTGTGGTTCTGGCTCAAGACCTCTCAAGCAGTTGAAATCAGATGTCAACCAGGGCTCTGTGTAGGATGGGGGATTTGTTCGAACATGCGGCACCCACATGGCTGTTGGCATGTGTCGTCATTGGTTGTGGTGTAACCTAAAGCCTAAGGTCCCAGCTCTTCACTGTGTGAGCCAGGGTGATGGTGCTGGAGCCCACAGGGATGGTGTCTGCTGGATGGAGGGGCGTCAGAGCAGTGGAGAGGCCCAAAGCTTTGTTTGTACTGCAGCAGAATTAAGCAAGTTTTAGTGCATTTGCTGCTTAACGTATGGGAAAATAAGCAAAAAAAAAAGTCCAACATTTCTATAGATTATGTTCAACTAGAGCCAGGTTTTCATTTATACATTCATTCATTCATTCATTTTGTCCTTTTGAGGCAGTGTCTCATGTCACACAGGCTGGTCCCAAACTCAGTTTGTAGCTGAGGATCTCCTTGAACTCCTGATCCTCCTGTCTCTACCTCCTGAGTGCTGGATCACAGGTGTGAACGACCATGCCTAGTTCTACTTCTGTTTATTTTAATTTCACTTAACTATTTTATATATAGGTACATATAACACTGTTGAGTAATTTGATTTCCATGGTGTTACACATTTTGGAAGCTGGACATCCAAGCTAATCTTTCATGAAGTTTTATATTGTCTTCATTTTTCTTTTTTAAAAAAAAATATTTATTATTTTTATTTTATGTGTGAGTGTATTGCCTGCATGTGTGTAAGTGCACCCAGGTCGTGCAATGCCGCAGTTTTCTTTTTTAATTAAGATGAAAATCCATTCACAGGGCTGAGTAAAGTGTTTCTGCACAAGGACCTGCGTTTGATCCCTAGCACCCACATACAAAGCTGGGTACAGCAGTGCATGCTGGTAATCTAGGCACTGGGAAAGCAGAGACGGGAGGATCGCTAGTACTTACTAACCAGCCATTCTAGCCAAATTGGCTATCTCCGGGTTTACGGAGAGATCTATCTCAAATAAGATGGAAGAAATAGAAGACACACCTGGAGTCTGCCTCGGACAGGGACACACACACACACACACACAATTTTTTTAAAGAGGGAAAGAATCCAAACAGTATAATTCTATCTGAATTCTTGGTGCCTTTTGTGAACATGTAAGCTGTCCTAACAGTGCGTATGTGGACAAGCCTATAAGCAAAGCCGACAGGCCTAATTACATGTGAATCAAATTCTTACTAATAGTTTCTGATGGCTATGCAATTTTATGATTCTTTTTGCTTTGTAACACCCATGAGCAGTGTTCTTGTAGTTTAAGTGTGACCCTGCCCCCTTCACTCTACCGTCTGTTCTCTCCCTCCCTCCTGAAGAACATGGTCAGCAGCGGCAGGAGATGGCTCCGGGAACAGCAGCACCGGAGATGGAGGCTCCACTGCTTGAAACTGCAGCCCCTCTCCCCTGTGCCCAGGTGGGTAATGTCCTGTTTCTGCACAATGGCAGCTCACCAAGTGCCACCCGTCTCTAGTCAGTCAGTTACAACCCAGTATTGTTTGTTTCTTTGAGACAGGATCTCTTGTTGCCCAAGCTGGTATTAATCTCACTACAAAGCAAAAGATGACCTTTTCAGACCCTCTTGCCTCTGCTTTCTGGGTGCTGAGATTATGGGTGTGCACTAACAGGGGCAGTTTATGCAATATTAAGGATCAAACCCCGGGCTTCATGCATTCAAGACAAGCTCTGTACCAACCGAGTTACATCTCCAGTCCCAGTATTTGGGTTTTAGTCATAGATAACTTTTTCTAATCATCAACTTGTCACATGATTTTCTCTCTTGTAAATCCTCCCAAATTAAATCATGATGAGCACAATTACCATGTTCTACCAATTTTAAGAATACATACTATTTCATTTTGTCTCAGTGGTGTGTTTTATATTTAAGTAGTAATGTTGTTTCTTCTTCATGGCCCAGAAAACAATGACCCTAGATTTGGCAGAATAAGATTTGACAGAATAAGATAATGCAATATTTGGAAAATGTTGATCGGGGCTTTTAATGCCCAGGATATGGACCAACTTAGTCTTAAAGGCAAAGTATGTTTCTGATACTGGGAGAAAATGACCAAGCAACCCAAATATCACTCAGCTTTACTCAGAACTGATGATGAGATGCTGTGTTGAGCAGGATGGATGTTTTCTTCAGAGTGGTACTTAATGGGTCTCAGCCATCCATTCCCTGTATATAAATTTGGAAATACAAACCACAGGATAGGATCTTAGTATATAGTTTAGAATGACTAGATATCTGAGCCAGAGATGGGCATTTTCCAGCCTTATACTGAGTCATTGCTGGCTGTGCCATCCCAGTGAGTTGGCTCCACAACCCTACCCAGCTATGTGATGCCAGAACCCCAAGTCATTCCACCCAGCAATGTTAGTATATACTGAGTATTGAATAGATAAAGCCTTCAGTGGCTGGCTGATTTTTTCACTTGATTACCAAGTCTTTTTAGAGGGGTGTAGGGGAGGGGGGGTGTCTCACTATGTAGCCCAGGTTGGCCTAAACCTTCTTGCCTCTGCCTCTGGAGTGTTGAGATAATAGACATGTGCAACTGTGCCCAGCTTTTCAGAATTGACCTGTTTTTTTGGGCAGTCAGATGACTGTTCTTTGAGCATGCCCATGAACTTGTTTTTACATTCACAATAAACTTAGAATCATCACAATAATCTTAAACTTCTTTGATTCCTTAATATAAATCCAAGGAGGAATGTTATTCTTTAGAGCAGCACCCCTGTGGTTATACATTCTGTCTCATAAGACGTCTTCCCTTTTCATTATTTATAAAGAAACTAATATATTGCACCTGCAGAGAGCTAAAAAAAAATTTAAAACATTGAGATTCTACCAAATTGTGTACCAAAATCTTTCAAAGTAGACTCTACTTGGGGAGGGGTGCTGAGATTGCTTAGCCAAATGTGATTTCTGGAGCTACTAGGGAAGGCAGCCTGTGTAGTTTATAAATCACTCAAAAAAAAAAAAAAATCAAAACAATCCTGTAATCTTGAGTTTGTTTGCCAAAATTGATTTTTGGGAGTACCTGGGAAAGGCAGCTTGTTTATTTTTAAAACCCCTAAAAAAAAAAAAAAATCAAAACAATCCTGTAATCCCAGCATTTGAGAGAATGAGGCGGAGGATTGAGAGCTCTTAGGCCAGCCTGAGCTATATCATAGTCCCCACCTCAAACAAGCAAAAATCAAAATCATGTCACTGACTCTTTAGCTAATAAAGGAGAAAACATGGACACTTTCTGAGACTGAGCTGTTCAATTTCAAGGATGATAAAAGGAGAGAAACAGATAAAAGGTATAGCCAAGAATACAAGATGAAGTAGGATTCCAGAAAGTAAGGGTGAGAGAAGAGCTAGAAAGATCTATCCCTGGGTGATTACCTGATGGGAAACCAGAGCTCAGCCCACACTGGTCCAAGGTATCACTTCTCTCAGTGCCCCTGGTGCCCCTGGACCAATTGAGGTGAGTTTCCAATTATCTCCTATGCTAAGGTCAGACTTCCCTAGTGTCTTGTCTGAGGAGAACTATAGGGTCATGTTGGAGCTGAGTAGACTGTCAGCAGTAGCCACAGAAAACAATCATAGCTGAAGAGCCGCCTTTAGCCTTGGGGGTGGTCTCCAGCTCCCTGTGAAGACCACTGTGTCCCAAGGACAGTCAGGGAATGGCTGTTCTCTCTGGTGAGACCATCAAGGCTCTGGAAATAATTGTGTCTTCACTCCTCACTCTGTCAGATGGTCAGTGGGATAAATAGACAGACTGCCTCTTAGTAAGGGGCATATATCTAGGCATAGGAGCCCCAGCATTTATCTGGGCATCCCATGGTACACATTGGTGGAGAGCACCCTGTAAGACCAGCTAGCAGCTGTGTGCTCACCTCACAGTAAACTGGAAGAGTCAAGTCAGGTGCCAGACACATTCTGAAGGTTCTTACTGTTTCCTCAGTCTGGGGTTGAGTTTCAGGCACTCATCCTCTTACCAACTGTTACGTAATTAATAAAATGTTTCGAAATACGATTTTTGGACTGGAAATAGGAAAGAGAGAAAGTATGGCTGGAGATAAAATGAAATAGCATTTCCATGTTTTTGAATAGCCAAGAGACACATTGGTTAGCCTGGAAGTAGAGCATTGTGCAACTGAGCTTTTTGTCTCCGCTGCCTCACAGAGCTTTGCGCTCTCTAATGGGTTTACCTTGGACACGTTGCAATACACAGTCATCCTCTTCATGTGGCACAGAAGCTATCTTTGGGCCCAGACACCGTTCTAGAATCTTCATGAGTGTTAGATATTCATGTCTCAAAAAAGAAAAGGGGAAAGGGGCACTTTCCCATGCATCTTAATTGTTAACAGTTGTGCTTAATTCTGCCTGGGAGAAAGGACCACAAAGCAATTGGGTTGATTTAATGGTTGGCGGGGCGTGGGGATGCTTTTCGTTTTCCCTCTAGCGCCGACCACCTAAGCTGAGGACCGCCTCTTTTGTGCTTTTTTCCCCCTCCAGTGATATTGAGATTTCAAGAGGACAGACTCCAAAAGCAGTGGATGTGCTTGCCAAGGAGATAGGGTTGCTTGCAGATGAAATTGAAATCTATGGCAAAAGCAAAGCCAAAGTCCGTTTGTCCCTGCTGGAGAGGTTAAAGGATCAAGCAGATGGAAAATACGTCTTAGTTGCTGGGTAAGACTCCACTAAAAATCAGCTCTACTGAGGAGACATGTTTATAGAACTGTCTTCCACATTTATTTCTGTCCCCATGCCCCTTCCATGCATCCTTAAACTTGGCAGGTTTTTTTTTTGTTTGGTTGTTTTTCCATTTCATTTGGCATTTCTTCATTTGGCATGAGGTAAGGTTTTTCCCCCAGGACTAAGCAAATTAATCTCCTGTATTCAGTATATAGAGTAACAAGCTGCTAACCCAATTCTTTCTATTTGACTTATTTCCTTATTTATCTTTGAATTTTTGTGGTGCTGAATTGAACCCAGGGCCTGGCTTCTGATAGGCAAGTGTTCTACCACTGAACCACATCACCAGCCTAAACATGAGCAGGGTGTTTTTATGGTGATGCTGGAGATGAAACCCAAGACTTTTTATATGCTGAGCAAGAGCTCCTTCCTTCCTTCCTTCCTTCCTTCCTTCCTTCCTTCCTTCCTTCCTTCCTTCCTTCCTTCCTTCCTTCCATGAATTTGCTTGTCATTCTTGCACAAGGGCCATGCTAGTCTTCTCTGCATTGGTCCAATTTTAGTGTATGTGTTGCTGAAGGGAGAACTGCTTTGTGTTTTTATGATCATCCCTGCTCCCTGGGCTTTTTGGTTGTGTTTGATTATTTGTTTGTTATTTATTTGTTTTGACTGAGTCTCAGATAGCCCAGGCTGACCTTGACCTTGCTCTGTAACCAAGGATGACCTTGAACTCCTCATTCTCCTGTCTGCACCTCCCTTAAAGGCTAGAATTACAGACAAGAACTACCACTTCCAGCTCCTCTGAGCATTTAAATCTTTCCATGATAAAAATTCAAAATAAGAGGGCTGGAGAGATGGCTCAGCAGTTAACAGCACTGACTGCTCTTGCAAAGGACCTGGGTTCAATTCCCAGCACCCACATGATGACTAACAACTATCTTGTAATTCCACTTCCAGGGGACTCTACACCCTCTTCTGACCTCCAAGGGCATTGCACGAACAGGTACACTTACACACATGCAGGCAATACATTCATACACATAAAATAAAAATAAAATAAAAATGAGAATTGGAAGCACAGTTGTTTTGAACTGAGTAAGGGTTTGAGAGGAGAGGTCTGTTTTGTATTCTATTATTTTAAGATAACTTTGTGGCGCATCCATCCTCTTATTAATCGATTTGATAATTCTTTTTTCATGTGTTGACTACCAAAAAAGCGCCCCCCCCCAAAAAAAACCCTCATTATTTCTCTTCCCTTATATTTCAAAACTAAGGCTGGGCTATTTGCATTTGTGTTGACAGTTTTATGAAAAACAAGCTCATAGGTTTTTGTTTGGGGGATGCTTTGCTTTTTTCTTAAAAAAAAAGAACGGTATTTACTAGCTGAAAAGATGATAGAAAAATCAGGTATGTGAATGATTTGTTATGACATAGGGGGATATCAACAGACATAAATTCTCGTGCCTTCTTACAATTTCGTGATATTGACTGTCGCCTCTGATGTGTATGTATTTGTGTGTGTGTGTGTGTGTGTGTGTGTGTGTGTGTGTATGCTTGCACGTCAGCATGTTTCTGTGTGTGTGCACACCAAGGCATGAACCACAGCTCTGCTTGTCACTTCTTCAGTCTGGAGTCAACTTATAGTTACATAATTGTCATGTGAGTGCTTTCTGCTTTCTTTTTGTTGGTTATACGAATAATGCAGTCTCTGGGGGCTGGAGAGATGGCTCAGCGGTTAAGAACACTGAGTGTTCTTGCAGAAGACCCAGGTTCGAATCCCAGCACCCACATGGCATCTAACAACTGTCTGTAACTCCAGTTCCAGGGGATCCAATAGCCTCTTCTGTCCTCCGTGGGCATTGCACGACACGGGTGCGCTTATCTACATGCAGGCAATACACGCATACACACAAAATTAAAAAAAAAATAACAGAGGCAGGAGGATCACAAGTTTTGCAACTTGGTCTCAAAACAAAATAAAACAGGCCAGGCATGGTGGCACATGCCTTTAATCCCAGCACTTGGGAGGCAGAGGCAGGCACCCCTACCCTATGCTCTGTTAAAAAAAAGAAGGAGGAGAATGGAGCAAGGAAAAGGAAAGAATAATGCAGTCTCACTGTAGGAATATTCAGAAACTACAGAAAATAAACAAGAGAATAAAAATCTCAATTCCGTCACCAGAGGAAACAACCACTCCAGTCAGAATGATCCTAGTGCTCACAGACCCTTCCATATATGAATCACACCACACTTGCTACATGCACACTTCCCCCAGTGGCTTCTTTATGCCACTGTGTACTCATGTGAGTTGGTGGGATGCCATTACTGTTTACATGGCCCATCCAACTTTCTTAAATTTATAATGGGAATGCATGTAGTGCAGTAAATTCCCTGTTACACACCTTTCCAGTACCTCTGGCTCTATTCTCATTGGGCTCACCCTTAATAGAAGACCTTGTTTTCACTTCTTCAAGTGTATTGAGGCAGGAAAATGAAAATACAATAGAGATGTTCCGCAATTAAATTCTCTAATGATAGACATATTTCAGTTGTTTCTAGTTTGGGGCCACTGTAGACAATGCTAAAGTGGATAACTTTGGACATGCCTATGTGCACACTTGTCCAACAATCTCCTTAGGGAAAATCTCTAGAGGAGAATTCAATTGCAGTGGTCCTTTAGTATCTGCCAGGAGATTGGGTTCAGGTCCCTGTGAACACCAGAATCTGGTTAAGTCCAAGTCCCTCCCATAAACTGGCATAGTATTTGTAAATAACTTACACGTATCCTCCTGTAGACTTTAAATCATCTCTATATTACAGTACTTAACTACAATGTAAAGGCTATGCAAATAGTATTATACTATATTTAGTGAATAATACAAGAAAGTTTGTACTTGTTCAATATAATTTTTGTTCTTTTTCCAGATAATTTGTTGTAGCACCTCCGATGCCTGTTACTTAAGCTTTCCCCCTCAGGCTGCCAGCATTTGGATTCCCCAAGTTCATTTCCAACCCAAGACGTGAACCCTCATATCCCTATAACTCAGCCTAAGATAAACATTGACCCTACCTGCAGGGCTACTGAAAGGAGACTTGCCTGGCAGGAAGTTCGCGGCCATTCCTCACTCCTGGGTCTGAGTTTGGAGCATCTTGTCTAGCCAAGGCTGCTTTTAAGGAAATATGCTTGGTACAACTTTGCAGTGAAGACACTGAGATTGTTAAAAGCATCTTCTAGCTAGGAAAGGTGATGTCCACCTGCAATCCCAGCACATGGGAGGTGAGGACAGGAGGAATGATGGACTACCTAGTGAAACTCTCCCTGTCTCCAAAAATAAAATAGAGAAGCAGCATCTTACATATGGGTTTGCTTCCCTAGCCCAGGCTTTAGGTAATTTCTGTGGGTTTTGCTGCTTTTTCTCACTGGGTTTCAGATCAGAAGATTTAGTTTTGGGCAGGCCTTGTTACTCAGTGACAGAACTCTGTTCTGGCATGTATTAGACCTGGTGTTTAATCTCCAGCACTTTTAAGATCCTATGATTTAAGGAAAACTCCAGAAGACGTGTTGTCTCATTAGTAAGGAAGAGTCACAGAGCATTTTTTTTTCATGAGGTGGCTGTGATGTCCTCCATTTGAGGCTTGTCTATTTTAGAAGTAAAGTCATGGATCTAGACATGACCCTGCCTTGAACTGCGAATGAAAACTCTGATGATATCGTTATCAAGTTCCTGACTTGAGAGTTAAACAGCAAGGCCTGGCCTCTGGCCATGAGCTAGAGCTCAGCTTCTTAAACTGTGGGCCATGTTGCCAAATTTGGGGGTCACAAAAAATTTGTCTGAAGTATACAGTTTCTGAATGTACAGCTGTCTGAAATTAATTCAAAATCAAGCACATAATATATCTGAGGTGTTTCTAGCAGTGCTCACCTTGTTCCATGGTCCAGCTTCACCGAAACCTTGGTTTGAACATACAGCATGCACACTTTGTGATGTATACACTGTCATACCATGCAAGGCCAATTAATGCTGCCTGAAACACTTCAGCTCAGACTTATGGTTTTGCTGTACATACAACATTTTCTGCACTGATCAAAATATACTGATTGAATTATGGGAAACAAAGATGCTTAATATTTGATACTTTCCTCCCTTCATTTTTTTTTTAGCATGTCAATATCAAGTTCGAGTATCTTTAGGTTGTATTGTGTTAGAATGGTTGATTTTTTAAATTGTTGGGGTTTTTTTTGCTGACTTGAGAATCATGCAAAAAAATCATGAGGTGGATTTAGCTTGTGATTAGGACAGAATTTCCATCAATTTCTGAAAAGGCCTTAAAGATGTTTCTGCCATTTTTTTTTACTACATATTTATGCAAAGCAGTGCCCTCAGCATTGACAGTTATAAAATCAAAATGTTATCAACTGTGAAAAACAATGAAGATGTTCTGTGTCCTATAATATCAAATATCCAGCCACAATGTAATTCTTTATACAAAAATATATGTACATCCCTCTTAATATGCAACTTTGCTTTCTTTTTAATAAATGGTAAAATTATATATACAAAAGAATTATTTTAAATAAATACTTGATGTATTATCAGTTACTATTTTATTTGAATACCTGTTTTATATATACCTACATACCTGGGATCATGTAAAAATTTCCTGAGTGAAAGAAATAGCAACTGAAAATAGTATTTAAGAAGCACTAGCTGGTCCTGAGTTCAGAGCTAGAGGATGCTAGTCAGCACGGCTGGCTGCGACAACAGCTAATGACAATCCCTGCTCAGTAGAGCATTGATTTGCTCCACATTAGCCTATTGCTGGGGTGAATATGTAACTCTGAAACTAGCATCCATGCTGTAAATACAGAAATCAAACACGTCCTCAAGTACAGATTAAACACCCAAAGATCAATAATTCTTTTCCTGAGATTGTGCTGTAAATTCTTACTAAACAGAAACTTTTAAAAAATATTTTTATGTGTATGAGTGTATTGCCTGCATGTATGTAAGTGTACCTGTGTCATTCAGTCTTCACAGAGGTCAGAAGAAAGTGTTGGATCCCTGAAACTGGAGTTACAGGTAGTTGTTAGCTGCCATGTGTGTGCTGGGAACCAACCTAGATCCTCTGCAAGAGCAGCCAGTGGTCTTCGCTGCAGAGCCATCTCTCTAGCCCACAACAAAAACCTTTGAAGCAGCATAAATGAAATGGTCTTTTCAACTGCATTCAAAACAAAATAGAACAAAACAGTAAACAACCCATGAAGATAATTTTTAAATCTGTGTGTATCCATAGCAGAACTTTATGATTTCCACAAGACATATGCTATGAGTAAACATTCTCTCGCAAGTATAAAATGCGTAAATTTTTTGGGGAGGGGGGTGGGGGGAGTCTTTTGGAGCCCAGGTCTCCCTGTAGTCCCAGCTGGCCTCACTGTGTACACCAAGCTGGCCTCAATCTCGCAAAGATCCTCCTGCCTCTTCCTCCAGAGTGCTAGGATTAAGGCATGCACCACCATGCCCAACATGCATATTTTTAAAAAATTTTTCTTTGTGTGTATGTGTGTGCCTATGTTTGTGTGTATGCCCTGTGTATATGGGTGCCTGATGAGGCCAAATGAGGGCATCAGATACCTTGGAGCTAGAGTTACAGGCAGTTGTGTGCTGTATGACGTGAGTACTGGGAACTGGTTTCAGGTCCTCTGGAAGACCAGCCAGTGCTTTTAACCGCTGAGCCATTTCTCCAGCCCAGTGCATAAAATATTTTTAATTGTATTGACTACTTTTGGTAGCTAGGTGAGTACGATCAGACAAAATAGTTGTTATCTAAAATGAAAACTAAGTTTGCATAAAAACCACCTCCCTATTTTTACTTTTGGTCAGATGAAAAGCTAGAGGGAAATGAATTTACCAACTATTTCATGTACTATTGGAAATTCCTCAGAGATATGAATGTCCCCTCCATTTAAAGGAGAACTGTTCCTTTTTCCAAAAGTCTTTTTATTCAGAAAATAATATTGGCTTGTTGTATAAAATGTAACATAAAGAAAAGTCAGAAGGAGAAAACCAATTGTCTCATTACCCAGGAGTGTTAAATTTTTTCTCTTTCCTCCCAGAATTTTATCTTTAGACCCATCTTTTTTATACTCTTAAGATCATATTATGAATACCAGTCTGTGTCCTGCCCTTTTCTCTGAGGTCTGGAACATAAATCTTTTCCCATGCTTTGCAGGAATCCAGAAACCTAAGAAATTTTCCAATAAGCTTAAATCACCATACATTTATTACTGAACATTCAAATCATGTGTAAATGTGATTTAGATTTATCAACAATGGAATTAAAATATAAAAGAGAGGGGTTTTTATTTTTAAAAAATTCTATTGTTAATAACCCAAATCCAGAACAGATTAAGCCTTTTTTTAAAAACCATTCTTCAAACTGTAGGATTTTATCCTCTGTCAGAATCATCTGTGTCTCATCAGCTGCACATCGCATGCTATTTACACCTACACATCATTTTATTGCTTTGCCTGACAAAAATGAAAAGTACTGGGATTGCTTGGGAAGTACGCCAGAAGAATCTTAGGGGCTCTTGAGTTTTACATATTTTCCCAGTTACACTAATGAAAAGGAATTTCATGTGAGGATTTGACATGGAGTGCAGCTGCAGGGCGTTTGAACGTGTGCTTGGTCTCTGTTGGACCACAACTAAGCTTCCCTATAGAAGACGCTAGAATTTCTCCGAACTAGTTGGACAGAACCATTCGAAAAGCCCAAACTGCTATGTGAATAGACTGAATTCTACATTGGAGGAAAATGAAGATCCTTCATGTCAGTTTTGTTTTTCTTTTTGTTTTTCTGTAGAATTTGAAATGCCTAATTTGAATTTCTTTAACGTTTCAATCTATTATTTTGATGCAATGTAAAAATAACCTTACTGACTTTTCTTAGGATTTTGCCTTTCTGTCCTAGTCACCGTTTAAGCCTCTATGAGTTTTTCTTTCGTTTGCACTACTTGCAGACTAGGACACCGGTCTGTTAGAAGAAACCAGTATCAACAGAGCCTTTGAACTCTTCACATTGGTCAGCTGTAATAGGAAACACAACCAAATAGACTGTCACATTTATTGTTAGATAGTAAAGAGCTTTTAAAACCTTCCAAATCATAAAGATGCCTAGGATGAATGATATATATTTATATGCTTTTCAAGCATGTAACTCTGGGGTTCATGGTTAGGCCATCCATGGCTGGAGCCAATAATACTGTTCAACAAGATTCTAGATTTTAAAATATAATTCAAAGTTTTACCTCCTGTCTCTGCATCAGAAATCTCTTTGGCTTTCAAGTATAAATTATAAACTTCTTTCATATTGTCACAGGATACTTTGATAAATTTTTACTATCATTACCAGTCAACAGTACTTATCTAAGAAATGGCATGGTGGTATTGTCAGGTACTTTTTACTCATCTGTGCCCTGGGCAGGGATGAGAATACAAGAAATGTGGGCATTTTCTTCACCTTAGCAAGCTCGTGGGCTTGTCAGAGCTATAATGTCATCTGAAAAGTCATAAAAATCACATAATAGATGTTGTGAGATTTATGTCAGGGAAGGAATACATGAGCGTGTGTGGAGCCGTTGAGGAAGTTAAGCAAAGCTCACAGTTCATGTCCATAAAGTGAGAGCCTTCATAGAAATAGAAAAGGAAACTAGATTAACTCAGAGCTTACTGCTTTTGAAATCAGTGATAATTTGAAATTTGAGTTAAAGATATGGGGAAAGAATTAAATCCAATTTTGATCTCGAATGCAGGAATGGGGTGAAATAAGTTTTTATTGTAGCTTTCCTTTTATTGCTCCCAATAAATACTTCCTACTTTCTGATTTTCCTGAACTGTATTCATTGGCAGCAGGCTGAGCGGTCCTGTGTTTCTAATTAAGCGTTGGATGTAGCTAGCCTGAGCCTGGAGGTCATCACTGGGCGTGTCTGCCTTTGGCTGTCTCCTTCAGCTCTGCTAGCATATCCTTGGGAGAAAACAGAATCCTTCATGTGACAGTTAAAGTTCTGATTCCGTGCAAGCCATAGATACAGCATCTTTACAGGCTTTTGTAAGATGGTGATGCCTGTGGGTTCTTAGCTGCTTTTGTTTGTGTTGTATTTACAAATGTAGAAAGTTGACTCACAGCTTTGTGTAGTTGAGTCTTTGACTCTGCTCCATGCTGTGCTGTTTAGACAGTTGGACAGGGGCCTGATAAGCCATCTTCCAGCCCCCATCTTCATGTGTTTTAACAAGTGCTATCTAATTGGCTCGTCAGCACCACCTACTGTGGTAGTCACCAACGACCTCCTTGTCACTAAATTCATTGACTCTTATTGTTCCTCATCCTGCCTCAAACCTCAGTGGCCCTTCATCTTTAAACATGTTCTTCCTTAGGCTCCTCCTGAGCCTGCTTTCTTCTCTGTGTTTACTTCTTAGATTCCTTTTGGTCCCTGACTGTGCCTTATCCCTTTTCTTTTTAATAGAGGTGGGGGGGGGGAGAGAAGAGAGAAGAGAGGAAGGAGAGAGAGAGAAAATGAACTCAAGAATGCACATGTGCCCAAGGAGTCTAGAAAGAGGGCACTGAATCTCCTATAGCTGGAATTGCAGACAGTTGTGAACTGCCCAACATGGGTTCTGGGAACCGAACTCCAGTCCTCTGTAAAAGCAGTAAGTGCTCTTAACCACTGAGCCATCTCTCCGCCCCCTCTCTATTTCCTTACTGTGCTCTCTCCCCCTGGGTGATCTTGCCTGTTTCCTGCTTTGCATTGTTGGCTGTGGTTGAATTTTCATCTAGAGGAATAACTTGGCGAAGTCAGATGAAAGCAGACACAGTGCCTTGCCCTCAGCCCATTCTGCATTTTTATCTAGGTAATATTTATTCACAAGTCAGATCAAAGTTTAGATGTTAATGCCCTGCAGGAAGCCTTTGATATTCCAAATCTAGTGCAATATCATTCTATAAGCTCATAATACAGTGTGACTGCCCTGTTTCCCCTTCTTGGTGTTCATCAGTCATTGTAATCACTGCTACCCATACTTCCCCTTAGCTAGTAGCCCTTGAAGGGAGATATGGACTTGATCATCTCTGTGTCCCAGGGTCTAGCTGAGTGTCTGACTCATGGTAATCTTGAGTAGATACTTGCTGCATGAATGAGTTATCTTGTCTCAAGGGTGTTCTGAGTTAGCTGGGGGCAATGATGTATCTGAAGGCACTCCTTCCTCTTTGTAGTCACATCACCAGGTTATGTAGGTCAGAAAACTCATTCGATTTATTGTGGCTGAGTATCCTGCACATCCTGGTTTACACAATCTAATGCATAAAAGACCAAGTTGTAAGGACAGAAGAGAAGATTTAAGGAATTTTAATGGTGGTTATAGAATGCTAAAGGACAGTATTATGGGACCTTACTTGGGAAGGTAATGTCACCTAATACTGTGATATTATGAACATGCAAAAATGTGTCTTTGTGGAGTGTTCTGAACAGACAGCTGCTAGCCAGGCAGGGGTCTCCTCCGTGGATTTACTTACTCAGCATTTGAAAGTGGGAGGAAAGTGACCCACTGTGTCCAACCTTTTGGCGTTGTGAGATGACATTGTCATCTACACAATTCATGCCTGACAAGCACACCATCTAGTTACAAAGGAACGAAAAAGAAATCATTTTTTTTTTTTAATCAGCTGATTTGTGTTGGCTGCATTCATGGCTATCCTAGGGTACATGCAACCGATAGGCTGCAGATTGGGCACATCTGCTAAGTCTTGAAGACATGGGTAGTAACAGGAATTCAGATGTCTCTCTCAAAAGAAGAAGTAGTAATAGTAAAAACTGTCTGGGCATGAGTATGTAGCCCAAGCTAACCAGCTCCAGTCTAGCTATTCAATATGGCAGGGGACCAGTGCTGGACAGGGTCATCTAGAAGGATGTGACTGAATGGGGACTTCAGGGTGCCTTCTAGTCCCGAGAATGTGGTCTTACTTCATACACTCAACAACCCTTGAGCCAGACCGCATGTGCAGTTTGTACCTCAAATAAATAGCTGCAGAAGGCAAAGACCAAATTCAAGTTATCATACCAGCTTGGTTGTTACAAACTTTTTTGTTTTTGTTTTTGTTTTGTTTTTTTTGTTTTGTTTTGTTTTTTTTAAGATAGGGTCTCCCTGGAACTTGCTGTGTAGACCAGGCTGGACTCGATTTCACAGAAATCCACCTGCTTCTGCCTCCTGAGTGCTGAGATTAGAGGTGTGTGCCATGTCCAGCTCATTCATTTTAATAATGAGTTCTCTGCCACTTCCTGAAATGGGTATTAGCACTATTACCTGGCACCTTTCCTTTTCGGTTTGGTGGTCTTTCCTTTTCTGTGTCTCTATCTTGACTTTAACTTTAACGTGGCCTGCGTGCTGTATGTACATGGGAATAGTCCAAGAAACTGTGTTACTGAGTGGATTTGGGAGTGCTTTGTACACTGCCAGTATCCTCTGCTCTGGGTATGGAATCTTAGCTTAGTTTTGCCAAGGCTCTCCTGGAAATATGATTAAATTCACTTCTCTATCCCAAATCAGGATCACACCCACACCCCTTGGAGAGGGGAAAAGTACAGTGACCATCGGACTGGTGCAGGCACTAACCGCCCACCTCAAGGTCAACTCCTTCGCCTGTTTGAGGCAGCCTTCCCAAGGACCCACTTTTGGAGTGAAAGGTAGAGTACTCAGCAACTTGTCTAGTTTGCCAAGCAAACTTGGGTGAGAAAAATGCACACTGAGCATGAGCCACAGAAATGAAGTTAAAACTTTGCAGAAGAGCTGGCTATTTGGTCCCTCTGTACACTTAGGACATAAAGTCACCCCGAGTTGAACCTCCTGGTGCTCAAAGGCATGCAGAGGTTGCCGCGGGGTGAGCGTTCTTCCGTGGAGCCCCGGGAAAAGCCAGTCCCTTGGCACTGTTGCTCCTGCGTCCAGCAGCATCTTCCGTATCATCCTTGTCTCCTTTGCCAAGAGATGTTGAAACTCTGCCCATCTTATCAGTGTTTTATCAAACCAGCCACGGTGAAAGGTCTTTTCCTGTAAACATTTGAGGCTCCTTAGGTCGGGCCCCAGGTCTCGGTTTGTGGGAGCTGTGTGTGAGGCCCGAAGAACTCTGGCCATGTGCAGAGCTGTGAGGAAATTCTTCCCTGGCCGTGGCTGGCCTGATGTCTGGCACCTTCCCATGCATTACCCCTGCTCTGTTGATTTATCATGAAGTCACTCCTCGGCCCTTATTGCTGCAATTACTGTGTGCTCTTGGCAGCTTGTAGTTTTTAACTGTATTATATTTTTATGACCGTTGCAAATATTAATAATTCCTAACCCATTAAGTACTGATACCTTGTGGAAGGCCACGCATTATGGAGCAGAGTGAGCATTAGACTTGGTACAGAAAGGCCAAGGTTTTATTCATGACTGTGTCTCTCATCACGGTATGGCTTATAAGTCAGTGTTAAACTCTCTGAGCCACGTCTGTAAATGTGAAATGGCTTCTAATCCAGACTCATCAGGCCGTTGGAAGACTTACATGAGAAAGGACAGAGGGTGCTGTAAAGTGATATACGCTTGTGTGGGATGAGTC
Source organism: Nannospalax galili (assembly GCF_000622305.1). NCBI lineage: Eukaryota > Metazoa > Chordata > Mammalia > Rodentia > Spalacidae > Nannospalax > Nannospalax galili. The sequence goes on from NW_008350459.1 coordinate 565,860, forward strand.
TCTTTAATACAGTAACTAATATTTTGAGGAATAAATAACTTGGAATAAATTGGCTGAGGTTTATAATTTGTATGTCTAAGGTGTTCACGTGTGGATTTTGTTTTTGTTTTGTTTTTCTGGTGCTAAGTATTGAACCTAGGGCCTTGGGCATGCCAGGCAAGCACCAAACCACTGAACTACATCCCCAGCTCCACAGGTGGCTGCTTGGGTTTTGGTATTTTTGAGGCATGGTCTCACATGCAGACTAGATTGGCCTCGGACTTGTGGTGATCATCCTGATTCTGCTTCCTTGAGTTTACCATAAAGACTGGCAGGTGTTGTTTTGGTTTGATTTGGATTTGGGTTTGGGTGTAACAAATATTTCATATGTGGTTTAGATGAAGCAGATCCTTTAGATTCACGTAGATCCTACGATGAATTAATATCATGATCTCGTATCCTGAGACATATGTTTTATAGTAATGCTGTTTGCTACATTGTCTTTACCCATGGCAGGGGGGTATTTGTTTTTGCGGTGCTAGGGACTAGATTTAGGACCTCATGCATATTAGGCAAACACTCTACCCTGAGCTACACCCCCATTCCTTTTTTTACATTTTATCCTGAAACAGGACCTTAATAAGTTGCTCAGACTGTCCTAAACTCACTCCATAAGCATTGAACCCACAATGCTCCTGCCCAGGCCTCCCTAGTAGCTGGTTATTACAGGCCTGTGTCACCAGGCCCAGCTCTTTACCTTTGTTCTCTTTTTAACAAAGAACCAGAAGTCTCAAATGGCATTGCTGAGCACAGTGCAAGCTGCCCTGGTTTCTGTTCTGCATAAACAGTACAAGCATGGCTGCTGCTGCCTGCTCCTTTCATGATTTCGATTGGACTGTAGCAGGCCTCCCTGTTGGGTGTGAGCAGCTCTGTCCCTAAGTCTGTGTCTGTCCTGTAACAGTATGTGGTACTCACCTCAGTGCACTTACTGTGTTGTGTAGGAGGAGCAGCAGGTGGTGGATACGCCCAGGTCATCCCCATGGAGGAGGTAAGACCCTGAATGCCTGTGGTGGGAGACTGTTCCCATTAACAGCTGAGAGCTCAGAACTGTGTAGTCCAGACCTGATTCAGGGTCCCCCAGCCTCTCAGAGGCCTTCTTTGGCCCCCCTCCCTAAAGCAGAGTTCCTGGCATGTCACCAGGCCACCCTATTGATTTTCTCCGTAGGATACTCAGTACTTCCCAGTCTTCATTCCCAATCCAAAACCCCTAAACACCTGACACTGATGACTGTGTGTGGATGTATGTGTGCTATTTGGTATGAATATTCATGTTTTGCTAAATATATATTTTCCTATAGCAAATGGGTGCTGACCTAGACCCTGGATGGGGTGTCTTCTAAATAACTTCATATGTATATCTAACTGCCTTTCTAAATTCCAAAGAAATCTGCATCCCCAAGCCCCTATGGATTCGAATTTCAAATAGGATGGTGTTCTGGGTCTCATCAGTTATTGGCTAGACAGTCAAATTCAGAAAGACATGGATGCTTCATTTTGCCAATTAAAGCTACAGATAAAATAGTCTTAGAGAAAATGGGCAATAAGAGTCGATGGTAGCAATTCTTATTTCCCTGAGAACTTTTCCTTCATCCTGGCTAACCTCTTCTTATCTGTATGCTCGGTTTCTCCAACCTCACTCTCTGCATCAGCCTTACAGGTCAGGTCCTGAGAGATTTCCCTAAGCTCTGGATTGAGCCAGTTACTGTCCTACCTGTCACCTGTCACCTATGCATGCCCTGAGAGGTTGTCAGGCCTTTGCTCCTACTTTCTAGTCTGTGGGTCCCCTCTTTATCAAGTTCTTTACAGGCTCCCGTCCTGTTTTCTCGTATTGAGGGGGTCCTGGGGTGTGAGGTCTCACAAAGGCTAAGCACATACACACTTCCACTGAACTGCACTCTTAGTTCTTTTCTCCTTACTCTAAAAGCTTTCCCATGCATGGAATGTTCTTCCCTTCCTCTGCCCTCACTAAGCAGCCTGAGTTGTGTTCTCCAGGTTCTGCTCCACTCTAGAAATCCCCCTCATACTCTTTTCAGCTGTGGGATTCAGTTGTCCATGGTGCCTTGGAGATCTGTCTTGAGACTTTAGGCCCCAGCACTTAGCAGAGCACTCAATACAAAGTGAGTGATCACTAGGAAATATCTATTAGTGCTGAAGGCTAGAAATGTTTATGGAGGTCTGAGTGTCAGGGAAGCTAAGGAGAAGCTCTGGATAGCCAGCAAGTGTTGGGGGTGAGTAAGAAAGTCACTGCTGAGTCACTACTGTTCTCTATAGAGAACAACAGCCCCAGCCTCTTGTCCAGATCGTTGACTCTCCAGGAGGATCCAAGTCCGGGAGGCCAGATTAGAAAAAAGAACAGGAAAATGCCAAGGGAGCAGGTTGGGATTTTGCTAATAAATATGGAAAGAACACTGGTGTTCCTCTACACGGGGTGTCAACTCTATAACACAGAATAAGGAAACTACCTTACCATGCACAGAGAGGTGGGCAGTTTGTCCTCCATATCTTCTCCATCTCTGCATTCCCAGCTCTCAGCACAGTACCTGATAACTTAGTGAATACTGTTGACTAAGTGTCATGCATAGACAGTGTATACTGGAAGGAACTCATAAAAACTCATATGGAGAAGGGCTAGAGAGATGGTTCAGTGGTTAAGAGCACTGGCTGCTCTTGCAGAGGACTCAAGTTTTGTTCCCAGCACCCACAAGGCAGCTAAGTACAGATCCAGGGGTTTGACACCCTCTCTGGCCTCCTCAGACATTGCACAACATGGGTATACTTACATACATGCAATCAAAACACATAAAAATAAATAAACTTGGGGCTAGAGAGATGGCTCAGCAGTTAAGAACTCTAGCTGTTCTTGCAGAAGACCAGGGTTGAAATCCCAGCACCCACATGGCAGTAACAACCGTCCGTAACTCCAGTTCCAGGGGATCCAACAGCCTCTTCTGACCTCCATGGGCATTGCACGACACAGGTACACTTACTTGCACGCAGGCAATAGACACATACACATAAAAATAATAAAATATTAAAAAATAATAAATAAACTTTAAAAAATAGTATGAAGAAATGTTAGAATGAATTCTGGACGGACTGAGAAATTGAAGGTACTAGATTTAAGAGTGCTCAGGAGGCAACCTTGTGAGGAATGAAAGAAGACATTCCCAGCAGGGGGCCTCTGGGAGGAAACCTTGAAACAGCAAAGGCCTTTGTCTGTTCAGGGACCACAAAACTCAAATGAGGGTGGCTAGAACCCAGGACCAGTGCAGGTTAGGCAAGGGGAGCCAAGGCAGAGGGGCAGGCAGGCACCAGCCTCATAGCCAAGACATTAAATTTGACTTGAAGTGTCACAGTCAGCAATTGAAGGAACTTAACAGGACAGTAATGGGATGCAAGCCAGTTTTTCTCTGGTCTCTCTATGAAGAATAGACTTTTGAGAGCCCATATACACATGTAGAGACCAGTGGGGAGACTGGGCATAGGGATTGGCCAGTGGGAAGATGGCAGTGGCTCTGACCAAGATAGCCAATGAGGCTAGAGAAGATTGACAATTTAAGATTGTTTGTTGGTATTTATAGAATTAGATGTGGAGTGAGACCACATGCTGGGATGATGTCCAGGATGCTGGGTTGAGGGAATGGAATCATTCGTTGAAAAAAATCATTTATTGAAAATGAGAGCTAGAGAGAAGGTGACATATGTGATCACTGCTCTGTGGTAGCGTGGTGTGCAGTGAAAGGTCATGGTTCCAAAGGGAAGAGTCATCTCTGAGCCTGTGAGATATCCAAGAGGTTATCAAGTAGACAGAAACGGAAGCCAAATCCCATTATAAAATGGTCAGAGGGTTCCATAGAAACATCAAAAACAAAATAGTGACTAGTCAGTGAATGCTCATCCTCACTATTAACCAAAGAAATTTGTGTTAAAATCACTATCAGTGACAATCTTAGTTGTCCAATGGACAAAGTTGACTTTGTCAAAATAATAATAATAATACAAAGTTTGAGCAGAGATTAAAATACAATGAGTCTCATTGCTGGAAATTGTGTAGATAAAGCTGTCCCAAAGGAGAGACAGCATGGATTTATCAGGTGCCTTAGAAACCACCTTGACCTTTGGCTGATATAGTTTCACTTTTAGTTTCTAAGGAAGAAGTAGTTATATGTGAAAAGATTTCATTTAAAAATTTTATCTTTGGGACTGGAGAGATGACTCAGCAGTTAAAAACGCTGGTTGCTCTTGTAAAGGATCTGGGTTGAAGTCCCAACACCTCAACATGGTAGCTAATAACCATCCATGACTCCAGTTCCAGGGGAATCCAGTGCCCTCTTCTGACCTCTGGGCATTGTACAACACCTACATGTATGCAGATAATACATTCATACGTATAAAAATAAAATACTTTTTAAAAAATTTACCTTCACATAGTTTATAACATTTAAAGATTAGAGGGAAACTTAAATATCTAAATTTAGAATATTAAGTGAACTGTATTTTGAAAATTAATAATGTAAAAGTGCAGCATGTAAGCTAAGCTATAAACTATGGTGCTCTGATCCCAATATTGAAAATTACAAATATATTTCATAAAAATGCAGTTAAGAGCATTGACTGCTCTTACAGAGGACCCGAGTTCAATTCCCAGCACACACGTGATGGCTACAAACCATCCTTAACTCCAGTTCCAGGGGAATCCAAAGCCCTCTTCTGACCTCCGTGGTATTGCACGACACGGGTGCACTCACATACATGCTGGCAATACACTCGTACACATAAAATAAAAATAATAAATAAAATATTTTTAAATGTACATATACACATAGTCTTCTACTTTTCTTTAGTAAATATGTTTTTATTTTGACAAGAAAATGTGTATTTAGCCTTCCAAAAATTAAAGAATTATAACTTAGAATGCTGTTTTTTCCAGTCATTCAGTTTTTGTCTACTCTCTTTTGCAGATGTCAGTTCATCCCTTTTGAAAAGCAATTTGGTGATATTTTCAAGATCATTTAACTCTTAGAATTACATTGCTTATTGGCAACTAATTTTTTAAAAAGAAAAAAATCTCTGTGTATGTATTTTTCTAATTATAGTACTTTTTTGCAAAAGTGAAACTTTAAAAGCAATTTAAATATCTAGACCTGGGAGGCTGAGAATGGTTTCCATGGATACTTGGTTATGCCATCCCTAGAAACCATGGCTGTACAAAGAAGACTGTAGTTGAATACCCCTTGTCTGAAATGTTTGGCAGAGTGTTTCAGATTACAGATTTTTTAAAATATGCATAATGGGTTATTGTGGAGGTGAGATCCATATTTTAAAAAGTGTACTGAATACTGTTATTTTCCACTGGTAACATGTTGGTGTTAAATCTTTCAGATTTTGGAGCCCTTTGGATTTCAGATTTGTGATTAGAGAAGTTACCCATAGTAACTTTTTTTTATGTGTATGAGTGTATTGCCTACATATATGTAAGTGCACCCATGTCATACAATGCCCACAGAGGTCAGAAGAGGGCATCAGATCCCCTGGAACTGGAGTTACGGACAATTGTTAGCCGCCCTGTAAGTGCTGGGAATCAAACCCCGGTCCTCTGCAAGAGCAGTTAGTGCTCTTAACCACTAAGCCATCTCTCCAAGCCCCCATAGTAACTTTTTTAAAGAGGTTCTAGGCACAAGTGAGATGGCTGAGTAGGTAAAGGTGCTATCTAGTCAAGCCCGACAACCTGAGTTCAATCCAAGAACCCCATAAAAGTGGAAAAGGAAAATCAACTTCACCCTGACTTCCACACACATATGTGTATGCATGTTCCCCTCACGTCATATACATACATGATATAAAATGTGAATAAACAAAAATTAATTTTTTTTAATTTGAAGTGTTTCAAATGATGTTTGTTGATTTTGCAAATATATTCCTGTGTAAATAAGAACCTAGGTTTAGTAATGTTTTCTACTGTTCCATTGTTAATACTTAAGTCTTGTCTCATTCCTAAGTATATTTGATATAGTATGATTTCCTAAATAATGAAGTGATGTGTATAAATGATTTGAAAATGAAGAAACCAAGATAAAGAAACCAGTTGTTAAGTTCATCGGAATGTGTCTGAGAAGAGTCGAGTCTGGGGTGAGAGACACTGACTCTTTGAGAATTCTTTATTGTCAAGTTAAAGACCTTGACATTGATTTTCTGATTTAGCTTATCTTGTGTACTCAGCTCATGATAACAGCATATAAGTAACACATTGTTTTATTAATTCAGGCAGTCCTTAGAAACTGCCATGGCTGCTTGAGACAAATAGAGAGATGTTCTTTTAACTTCTAGTTCAATCTTCACCTAACTGGGGACATCCATGCCATCACTGCTGCCAATAACTTGCTGGCTGCTGCCATCGACACCAGGATTCTGCATGAAAATACTCAAACAGACAAGGTGAGAAAGGGCCCTGGTTAGCCATCTTGAGGATCTTATTGTGGATTTCCTGAGTTCTTAAGGAGTTCATGAAAGACTTTTAGAGCCTGTAATTTAAGTTCTCTGGGTTTTAGCCAAAATTTGGTAATTTTACCCATATCCTATTTCCTGAGGAAGAGAGCTATACTTTGGACAGATTCTCAAATGGGTTTATGATCACTATAAAATAGTTTCAAGAACTGTGGTATGTCAATTGGGCCAAATCATTTGAGTTGTCTTTTCAGTTTTAAATGTTAATTGGTAGACCAGTTCTCTTCACTATGGTCATAGATCTATTGCTCCTTACTGAAGAAGACTGAGCAGCCAACTTTGCTTGTTTGTTTGCTTTCCTCCAATGGTAGGGATTGAACCCAGGATGTTTTTCATGCTATTCAAGAGCTGTACCATTAAGCTACTGCCATGAGCAGACACAGCATCTTTATAAAACTGAGGTTACATGTCACAACCATGCAGTGTTAAAGAGTTTAGAGGTCCTTGCTAGGCTTCATGTGCATGAGGTCCCCAAACTCTGATACCCAAAAGAACAGAGTTCTGAGTGCTAATTTCTCTCAGATGGAGGGCATGCAATAAGCGTTCTGACTTTTTCAGTTAAAGTAGTTCCCTAGCAGGTCTTTAAAACAATTCAGACAAGTTGTAAGGCTGCAGATCAAGAAGTAGATTTATTCAAATTCTTTGTAATGTACATTATTTCAGCCTTACTCAGTTTATTTAAATGACAAGATTTAAGTCTACATTGTTTACATTAGCCTTCAAATATTAAAAGAGCCTGTTTGGTTATAAATGTAATGAACTTGTCAGGCTATGAATTATCTAAGCTCTTGGTTGACCCTTATGCTCTGTGGGGGGTTTGTTTTTGTTTTCTTAGGCTCTGTATAATCGTCTGGTTCCCTTAGTGAATGGTGTCAGAGAATTTTCAGAAATTCAACTTTCTCGACTGAAAGTAAGTTTCCAGTTGATAGTGGTTCTTTGAAAAGAAAATATCCCAGAAACAACTCGGGATTACAAAATCCAAAAATTTTGAACTTGGTTTTGATTTTCAGACACTCTTTTGGTTATTAAACTCTAAAGAGACTGAACAGTATATCATACAGAGTATATAGTATTTAGATGGCTGAGTTTGGATCCTATACAAGAGAACCAGGACAACAGATAGTTCACTTTTTTTTTTTTTTTGGTCTTTTGGAGACAGGGTCTCCCTGTAGCCCCAGCTGTCCTGGAACTCACTATGTAGACCAGCCTGGCCTTGAACTCACAGAGATCCACTTGCCTCTGCCTCCTGACTGCTGGGATTAAAGGCGTGAACCACCATACCCGGCCCATAGTTCACTTTTTTTAAAAAGATCAAATAGTTTTTTTTTTTTTAATTTAATTACGTTTTATTTATTTACCTATTTAGTGTGTGTGTGTGTGTGTGTGTGTGTGTGTGTGTGTGTGTCAGGGGACAACCCGCAGCAGTCAGTTCTCTCCTTCTACCTTGTGGGTCCCAGGTATTGAACTTGGATCTTCAGATTTGATGCAAAATGCCTTTACCTGCTGAGCCAGCTTGCCAACCCAAATATTCCACTTTTTGAGGGTTTGGTTTCCTCGTGTACAAAATGAGAAGACTTTACTAATCTGAGTTCTATTGGTTAAGTTTCTAAAACATGATGAGATTTCTTTGGACATCTATTTTTGTTTTTGTTTTCAGAGAGATGCTGCTTCTTGACTTGAGAAAGCCATCTCAATTATTTTTCATGTGCTTTCTGATGCTAGTAACTGCTTCTGTCCTACTAATCACTAAAATAATAAAAATAATCCTTTGTGGCATAATTTATATAGTTGCCTCCTTTTTTTTAATGACCCCTCTGCTTGCTACTATGCCAAGTTCAGTTTGTTAAGAATAATGAATAGGGGCTGGAGAGATGGCTCAGAGGTTAAGAACACTGTCTGTTCTCTCAGAAGACCTGGGTTCGAATCCCAGCACCCACATGGCTGCTAACAACTGTCCATAACTCTAGTTCCAGGGGATCTGACAGCCTCTTCTGACCTACATGGGCATTGCATGACATACATGCAAGCAATACATGTATACACATAAAATAATAATAACAAAATATTATTAAAAAAAAGGAAACCGAGACTCTCAGAGAGAACTGACTTATGCAAAGAACACACAGTCACAAGGCCAGTTTTGTCTGATATTAGAACAAGATTGAAACCTACATTCCCTAACTTCTAGCTCTGCTTTGTATCTTAAAAGGAAAAAAAAACAAAAAAACAAAAAAAAACCTTTCCAGGCATAGTAGAACATGCCTTTAATCCCAGCAGAGGCAAAGGCAGGCAGATCTCTGTGAGAGATCTGCATAGTGAGTTCCAGGCCAGCTGGAGCTATAGGGCAGATCCTGTCTTAAAG
>NW_008350459.1:574977-575232 GCF_000622305.1 Nannospalax galili
TGGAGACAGGGTCTCCCTGTAGCCCCAGCTGTCCTGGAACTCACTATGTAGACCAGCCTGGCCTTGAACTCACAGAGATCCACTTGCTTCTGCCTCCCGACTGCTGGGATTAAAGGCGTGCACCACCATACCCGGCCCATAATTCACTTTTTTTAAAAAGATCAAATAGGTTTTTTTAAAAAAAATTTAATTACGTTTTATTTATTTACCTATTGTGTGTGTGTGTGTGTGTGTGTGTGTGTGTGTGTGTGTGTG
>NW_008350459.1:575769-588269 GCF_000622305.1 Nannospalax galili
ATGTAACTCCAGTTCCAGGGGATCTGACAGCCTCTTCTGTCCTCCATGGGCACTGCAACATGGGCATTGCACGACATACATGCAAGCAATACATGTATACACATAAAATAATAAATAAAATATTTTTAAAAAGAATAATGAATAATTCCATCCTTGGCAATGAAACAGGTAGTTTCCATTTCCTGGGTCTTTTTTTTAATTATTTTTATTTTATGTGTATGTGTATATTGCCTGCATATAGGTAAGTTCACCCATGTCATGCAATGCCTACAGAGGTCAGAAGAGGCTGTTGGATCCCCTGGGACTGGAGTGACTGACAGTTGTTAGCTGCCATGTGGGTGCTGGGATTCAAACCTGGGTCTTCTGCAAGAATAACAGTGTTCTTAACTGCTGAGCTATCTCTCCACCCCACCCCCCCTTTTTTTTGGAAACAGGTCTTACTATGTAGCCCAGACTGGCCGTGAACTCTTTAGATCCTCCTGTTTCGGCCTCCTAAATACCGGCATTATAGGCATGTACCACCAACAGTGACTAAAAAAAAAAAATCACTTAGGACATTTTCTTCATAGGATTAAATGCATTAAAGTTCTGCGTTGTTTTTTGTTTTGTTTTGTCTTTAGAGTCAGATTCTCATGTAGCTCAGTCTCAATCTTGCAGCCAAGGTTGGCCTCAAACATCTCATCCTCCTGCCTCTACCTCCCAGATTACCAGCATGTACAACCATGCCTAACTTAAATTTTCAGTTCGTTTTTCTAAGTGAAGTAGAAATTTCTTTGAAACTTAAACATATACTTTACTTGAATCACTGGTATTTGCATTTGAAAAGAAGAACTATGCAATAATGCATCAGTATAGACAGCAATCAGAGCATTGTTGGGACCACCAGCAACAGCAAGCCCTAGTGTTCGTTGGGGGTTGCCTGCTCAACTCCAATTTCAGATTGTCATTTTCAGATTTTAGGGACTATTACAGATTCCCAGAGTCTTCTCCTTATAGGAGACATTTATTTTATATGATTTTACTGAACATACAGTTTACTGCAAGTGTGTGAGTGTGAGTGTGTGTGTGTGTGTGTGTGTGTGTGTGTGTGTGGTGTGTGTGATGATGGTGGTGTTTTTTGATGGTGGTGATTGTCTTGTTTGTTTTGTCTTTTTGAGACAGTCGCCCTGTAGCCCCAACTGGCCTAGAACTTACTCTGTAGACCAGCTATGCCCAGTCTCACAGAAATCCAGCTGCCTCTGCCTCCCAAGTATTGGGGTTAAAGGCATGTGCTACCACTCCTAGCTAAGTTTCATTTTGTTTGTTTAATATTTTATTTGTTATTTTTATTTTACATGTATGAGTGTAACACATATATGCATGTGCATAGGTGCACCTGTGTCGTGCAGTGCCCGTGAAGGTCAGAATAGGGCATCAGATCCTCTGGAACTGGAATTATGGACTGTTGTTATCTGGCATGTGGGTGCTAGGGATTGAACCTGGGTCCTCTGCAAAATCAGCCAGTGCTCTTAACCACTGAGCCATCTCTTCAGCCCCAAGTTTGGTTTTCTTAAAGGACTTTACTAATTAGGGGGTAGCACAGCAGGTCATTTTGGTTACCTTTGGCTTCCTGTTCTTTTTTTATCACATTTCTTCATTAACTGTTAGAAACTGGGAATAAATAAGACTGATCCAAGCACACTGACAGAAGAGGAAATGAGGAAGTTTGCCCGGCTCAACATTGACCCCTCCACCATCACGTGGCAGAGAGGTAGGTACTGCAGAGAAAACACAGGGAACTGAGAGCCAGGCTGGGAGATGTGTTTGAGCCAAAGCTCTTAGGTTCATTTCTTAAATGCACGCTTTTTTAAAAAAATATTTTATTTGTTATTTTTATTTTATGTGTATGAGTGTATTGCTTGCCTGTAGGCAGGTTCACCTGTGTTGTACAATGCCTGAGGAGGTCAGAAGAGAACATCAGATCCCCTGGAACTGGAGTTACAGATGGTCATCAGCCATCATGTGGGTCCTGGGAATCAGACCTGAGTCCTCTGCTAAAGCAGTCAGTCCTCTTAACCACTAAGCCATCTCTCCAGCCCCTTAAATGCACAGCCTTAATGCACCCACGTGGGCTTCATGATCTCACCCTCTGTTTCCATTACTGTTATTTCACATCCTCTCTCTCAGTGCAGTCCATACCCTCTCTAATCTCCCAAATGTCAGAGGAAGAAGCATTGGTGAAATTGGTGGTGAAATACTTGCTTAATATGTGTGTGGCTCTGGGCACTGTCACCAGCACTACAGAAACAAAACAAAAATCTCCAAATGTCTAAGGGAATTTAATTTACTTACCCTAAGGGCCACAGAAATATTGGGTAGCCTGGCCCTTCCTGGATTATTGTTCTCAGATATGTCCCCCATTCTTTCCACTTCTATCCTCATTCAGAAGATATTTAACAATGCCTGATTTATAACAGTTATCTTTGATATGTTCTCCTGTTTCCATTTCCACCCCCTAGATCGGGAGGTTCGTATAACAGAGATAAAGGCCTGTTGCTTACCCAGTCAGCAGCTCAGGGGCTCCCATCCTGGGTGACAGAATCACCATAACCCAGCTTGGCCTTGGGGGCTGCTGGAGCCTGACTTCTGTCTGCTATCCACCAGGAGCCTGCTTCATCCTCTTGCTAGCCTTTGCTGGGCTATGGCCATTCCTTATCCCCACCCGTCTCTGTTTCTAGATAGATCTTCCTCCCAGATCCAGCCCAGTCTCCCAGCTTCATGAGCTGTCCTCCTAGGAGCCCATTCAGCCAAGCCAGAAGAATTGAGTATCTTCCCACAAGACTGTGGGACCAAGAGACAAAAATCAGACATGGAGTCTTAGCCTTGCCACATCCGCGCTGCAAGACAAACCACTGCTCACTTCCTTATCTGTACAAAGCAGCCCTTATCTGAAATGCCTGGGAACAGCAGTGTTCCAGGTTTCGGAAATTTGGGGATTTGGGCAGATTCACGTACAACTTAGTGAGATATCTTGGAAATGAGAGCCAAGTCTAAACACAAAGCTCATTTCTTTACACCTTAGACACATAGCCTGAAGGGTATTTTATAGAATATTTTAAGTAATTTTATGCATGAAGCTGTTTCAGGCTGTGAAGTTTTCCACTTACAGTATCATGTTAATACCAAGTTTTGGATCTTGGATGTCAAACCTGTAGAAATACCAGCCTACTCGTGGGAAGTCACCACTGAAATGTCAACATGCTTCCTAAACTCAGACGCACCACCCAAAAGATCCTTAGCCAGTAACAGTATGTCATTTTCCTGCGGTCTTTGTCTCCTAGACTAAGTTAAAGTCTCCTTAAACATTCTTAAGGGTCTATTTAGAGATTGAACCTACAGCCTTTACCATGCAAGACACATACTTGACCTCCAAGCTGCATTCCCAGCTCTATGGTAGTCATTTTAAATGACCCTAAAATATTCCTTTGTTGGTGAGCCACAGCTTATATATGCCTCTGTTCCAAAATAGACCAACAAACAGGATTTTAAACAAGCGACATGAATATCGTCACCATTTTACAGGGGTACTTTGTTTTGTTTTTCCCTAGAGGTTTTTTTAACCAGGATTTTTTTAATCCATTATTAAAATGCTATTATGTCCAAAATGTGTAGTCTGTCTTTTCAAGGCATTTCTGGGTTTGTGTTACTCCTTGAAACTTTTTTGAAGGCCTATTGGTAAAAGAAAAATTACAATGGAAATTAGTATATTTTAAACCATACATGTGGAAATTTCTGAAAGAAATTTTCAGACCAGCTGACATGCTTGCACATCTGTGCTTGGACTCCAGACTCAGAAATCAGGGCCATCTCACCTCTTAGCTAGAAGACCAGCATGCAATTGGATTCTCTCTGAGAAGACAAGAAGGACTGAAATGTTCTGTGGTTACAAATCAATTTTAATGGAAGTGACAACTTAAAAAAATTATCCCAGAAAAATACAGAATTACATTACTGTTCAGGGTGCTAAAGGGAAGAAAATTTTATTGCTAAGGACAAGCCACCTGGACCAGAGGAATTTGGGCTGAAATTTGATAAGTGGTTTGGTTCTGTTTGCCATGAGTTAGTATAAGAATAGAGACTCTTCATAGATGAACTGAGTCCTGGTAGGACGTAGAATAAATATAACCTTGTGTGATAAGATTAGAGCTTATGATAATAGAGTATTCCAGAAATACTTTTCAGAAGCATGAGAAAAAGAGTATATCTAGCCACATATCACCTCTAAAGGATTGGAAACTAGGTTTTATATACTTGTGTACCCCAAAGTCCCTGCCTCTTAGAAAGCCCAGCTCCTAAGGAACTCCTGGATTTGCCATCTCCCTCACATCCATCCCCCAGCCACAGACCAAGAGCTCACCTGCCCTAGTCATTGTCAGTGCCTTGATATGATGTCACTGCCCCAGTGACACTGGTGAATGAGAACCTTGTGTTCTGTAGAAGCCTGCCCTATGGCACATGTACCTGCAGTCCCAGCTCAGGCTGGTATTGGTTATTTAAAGTATCAATGTATTTACTGATCTCTTGTTAATCACAGCTTATTTTTCAGCCCCAGCTGACCACAGATTGTTAATTCATATAACATAAACATATCACATAAACAGATTTGATAGAGTTTTTGAGGGACTCTCAAATTTGCCCCTAAAATTTCATGAGCCAAGCCACAATTGTCTGTATTTCTCTCAACATTATCTTCCAAGTTCCCACAACAGCTCATTAAGCTCTGAGTGAGCACACAATGGCTTTTCCAGTCCAAAGTTCCAAAGCTTCCACAATCCCTCCCCTAAGATAATATGGTCAGGTCCATAAAAGCAACAACCACTTCTGGCACCAATTTTTGTCCTACTTTGATTTTTCTGTTCCTGCGATAAAACACTAACCAAAACCAACTTAAGGAGGAAAGGGTTTATTTGGCTTACAATTCATAGTCCATCATCAAAGAAAGCCAAGGCAGGAACTCAAGCCAGGCTGGAAGAAGGAACTGAAGCAGAGACCATGGAGGAATGTTGCTTGCTTACCCTGGCTTGCCCAGCTACCAACTCAGGCCCACCTGCTTAGGGATGCACTGCCCCTAGTAGGCTAGGCCCTCCTGTATCAACCAGCAATCAAGAAAATGTCTCACAGACATGGCCATAGGTCAGTCCAATGGAGGAAGGTCCTCAGTTGAAGTTCCTTCTTCCCAGGTGACTCTAGTTTGTGTCACGTTGACAAAAATGAATCAGCACGATTGGGCATGCTGTGGATGTTCCCTAGACACAGCACACAGTGCTGTAGCACTAAAGACACTGCCTGGAGCAAGGATAGAATAAACCAATCCACCCCTAAGCCCCACTCCCTCCTTTCTATGCAGGTGCTCTGGTGCTCTCTACAGGAAGTCCCGGGAAGTGCCAGATGTCAGAGATTGGTCTCTTGTGTAATTTGTGTCTGTGTACAGCCAGCACATGACTGAACACAGAAAAGGTCCCCAGTACTGGCTCCAAGAGGATTTAGCCTGTAGCTTTTTCCACCTTTAGCTTATCACTTTGATGTCAGCAGTGTTATTACTGCTTTCTTAGGGCTTTGGCCCCATCCATGTCTTGTGGGTTAGAATTGAACCTATACATTTCTTCTAGTATATCACTGAAACTGAATTCACATAGCTCCTTCCCTGTATGTCAGGATCCTGGAGGTTGCAAGGTACCCTGCTCTACTGAGACATAGTGAAAGGCACAGTGGCCTCTAGACGATGCTATACGGTTTGAGGTTTCAGGGGGTTGGTTTTTTGGTTTGTGGTTTTTATTTTGCAGGGGGTGGGTTGGTCTCACTGTGTAGCCCTAGCTAGCCTGGAACTCACCATGTAGACCAGGCTGGCCTTGAATTTAGAGATCTGCCTGCTTCTGCCTCCCAAATGCTGGGATTAAAGGTGTGCTTCACAACACCTGGCAACACTGTATATAGTTTAATCAAAATTTCTTTGTCTTCTCAATCCTAAACTAAAAGCAACTGAATGATCATTCTTGACTTTAAATAAATTTAATAAAGAGATTACCTCAGTCTAGTGCCAAGAGTATAGTATATACACTATACATCAGAAAAGAGATGATTCTGACTGTGTGGCGTTTCCTCGGACTCTGTGCTTTGAGTCTTGGGAATAAAAGCAGTAGTAGCTGATGGTACTACTGAGAGGTAGTCCTTTGATCTTGTAGACTAGGTATGCTTAAATCTTAAAACATTGTGGAGGTTTATGTGTATTTGGCTATGAGAGTATTAGTGCACCTGAGTGTACACATGTGTGAGAGAGGGCAGCTGAGTTGGAACAAAGATAGCCAAGGCAAGAGGCCCAAAGTGCTTTGTGTGTCATTAGGAAGATGAACTGTCTCTATCCCACAGATGCTCCCGGTCCCCAAATACATTATCTCTGTTACTGTTTACACCTTGACATAGTATGCATTTAGTAAATTAGGTCTCAGTTGTGACTGTGAACAGCTTGCTATGTGAAGTCACAGGGATGAGTAAAGTTGTCCTTTTGCCTTTGTTTCCTGGTGTTATGAATTTGCTTTTTCCTAAGCCAAATCTAGTTTTCACAGACACAATTTAAGCCAGTATGATTCACACAATCCTAATTCTCTAACCACAGTTAAGGTCCTCCTACACTACAGTAATTCCTTTGGCTTTTTATTGTGGTAAAATACACATGACCTAATAGTTATCATTTTAGCCATCTATAACTATACAACTGATGACATTTAATACATCCACAATTGCACTGTCATTGTTGCCTATACCCCAATCCTTATCACCCCATTAAGTAGTGACTGCCCCGTGCTGTTGGTCACTGCTGTTCTATTTTCTGTCTCTGTGGAATCACCTGCTTTAGTATCTCTTATAAGTGGAATCATTTAGTGTTTGTTCTTCTGTGTCTGTCTTTATGCATAATATTTCCAATGTTCATGGAGCATATATCAAAACACTGATTTTTATGGCTGTGTAATATTACATTGTGTATATGTGAAATACCACAGTGTCAGTCATTCATCTGTTGGTCAATACTTTGGTTGCAGATTCAACCTTTTGGCCATAGTGAATGTAGCTGATGTAAACACAGGTGTAGACATACCTGTTCAAGTTTCTGCCTTTAATTTTTTTGGCTACATACTGGTAGAATTATTGGGTCTTTTGCCTGTTATATGTCTAACTGTATGAGAAACTGGACTAACTTCTTGTGACTTAGGTATCAGTGTAAGATATACATCCAGAAATACTTGTACTTGCTTCCTAGATCAAAAGAGTGTCCTACCCCAGTCCCCCATCACCTGACACTCTGTATCATCAACACAACTAGACCATAGTTTCCATCACCCAACACTGTCAGGATACAACTAGACCATAGCTTCTTGCTTATTTGATTCCTCAAGGGAAGCTAGATCTAGACTCTTGTTTTCTGCTCCTTCCTCAGCATCTCCCAGCTTGGACAGCCCATATTTGTTAATCGAATACCTTACCTGTTCTCTTTCAGTACTGGATACCAACGACCGATTTCTAAGAAAAATAACTATCGGACAAGGAAACACAGAGAAAGGATATTCCCGGCAGGTAGGTGGCGCCATCTTCCCGGAAGTGTCTCTGTCCTTCCTCACTTGGTTTCCAGTCTTTACTTTTTCTCTTCCTACTGTCCCAGGGTGGGTTTCTAGTCCTTCTGCAGATCTGGGGGCAGAGAGCATCAGCATCCATCTGGGAGCAATGATGTGAGGAGGCAAGAAGGCTCCAGTGCCCTTACTGTACCCGTGCTGCATGTTTTCAGTTGTGTTTCTGGGAAGAGGCATTCAGGATGTCCTTTCCATATAAAATTCTTGCATATTTTATGGGAAAGCCCTGTAATACATCTGTATAACAACAAGAAAGTGAAATTCTCAAATACATTACTCCAGTTTCATAAACCAAAGGGCAAACACCTAGTTATTATGTTTAATAGCATAGAGAATTTTTCAAAGGATAATGGCTTATTACCCCAAAACAGATAATGTGGGGGAAAAAATTATGAGCTCTGCCTTCCATTTAACGGGTCTCTGGTATAAGTTAGTCACACTTAGGGAATATAAATTCATTTCATAATTTTTTAGCCAGGCACAATAGCCCTCTGATTTTTTTTATAGTAAACTATTTTTTGGATGGTTTTAAATTTATGGACTTTACATTAAATTTTTATTGGTGAAAAAAGTTACTCTTACGATAATAGTCACTTCTCATACCAAATGGACTTTTAGAGCTTTTGATATGTTTTGAATTAAAAAGTGAATGTAGGGAGATGGCTCAATGGGTAAAACACTTGCTGCACTGGGCCAGAGTTCAGATTCCCAGCATCCTCATTAACACTGGGTGGGCGTGGCGACCTGCCTGTAATACCAGCACTTGGGAGGTGGAGATGGGACACTTAGAGCCAGCCACCTACCTAGTGTAGCTGAATGACTGAGCTCTCAGCTAAAAGGACAGACCCTCCCTCAATATATAAAGTGGCAAGTGGTCAAGGAAGATACCCCACACCAATCTCTGTCTTCCATGTGTGCATGAATACCACACACATGTAAAACATGCATACATATGCCCAAAAAGAAGTGAATGCAGGAATTTGGATAAAGAAAACACTGAACCGTGTATCTCCCTTCCTGTCCCAAACTTGCACACACAGATTTCACACAGCCAGCATTACCCATGCTCCAAAACCACCATCACTACTGCAGCATTTGGGAAAGGAATTGGATTGATGGGGAGGACAGCCCTGAATATATGGAGGGAATGTTCGAGGGGTTCTAAATTCAGTGGTAAGAGGAATCCAAACTTTCAGACCAAGAGACACCAACCACCCTTCAGTGTTAGTGATTGGGGATGACCCCTGGTCACTGGTGGATGGGGACTTTCCTGTGGTATTGATAACCTGGTCACAGCTTGTACACGTATGCAGCTCAGCCTGGAGGCCTGAGTGGGGTCCTGAGTTTAGGGTCTATGTCACTGGCCAACCCCAGGAAGCTTTTCACCTCTCAGTCACAGACGGTGCCTGTCATGCTGCTGACCTGGCAGGTGTCAGGGAAGTGTGCCATTTAGAGAAAACGACCATCTTGTGACCCTTTTAAGAGAACACAGCCTGTCGTCATTTGCCCAGGGAGCACTGAGGCAGTAGTGTGGTGCTGGGAGTGGCTCCAGTGTAGGAGCCAGTCAGCAGCTTCTCTTGCTCCTGGCTTCTTGGCACACAGGCTAGAAACTGTATGTCTGATGTTGTGCCCACAGACCTGTGAGAGAGAGCCTCAAAGCCAGCAACTACTAGCACATGTTTAAAGAAATATACAGCATGAAGATTGATGGGTTCTAGTGAGAGAAGCTCGTGTATCCAAGAATACAAAATAGGAAACGGATAAGCAGATTCTGAGAGGAGTGTGATCAGAATTCTCAAGTTGCTCAAGGGGGGATTCACTGTGGCATCAGGAACAATGTTAAGGGGCTGGAGAGATGACGGCTCAGTGGTTCAAATGCTTCCTTCACTCCCAGCATCCACATTAGGTGGCTCATAACCATCTGTTAACTCCAACTCTAGAGAATCTGATGCTGGCTTCTGGACTCTACAGGCACCTGCATTGACGTGCACAAACACACACACGCACACACCATACTCAAAATCTTAAAAAAAAAAAAAAATACTGTGTTCTTGTACATATAAAAACCTAGATGAATGGCTTAAATACTGTAGAGAGAGACTTCTAAACCACAGAGCTATTCGGGTTTTCTTTGTTTTTTTGTTTTTGTTTTTGTTTTTTTGGTGGGGGGGGGCTTTTTTTGAGACAAAATTCCACGCAGCTGGCCTGGAATTCACTATGTAGGCCAGACTGGCCTGGAACTCACAGATATCCACCTGCCTCTGCCTCCCAAGTGCTGGGACTAAAGGCATGCACTACCATGCCTGGAACACATAGTCCCCAGAGGAAAGCAATAGAAAACATGAAACAAAATTTAAGACAAGGCCAGGCATGGTACTGTACACCTTTAATGCCTGCACATGGGAGGCAGGTAGATCTCTATGAGTTCAAGGCCAGCCTGATCTACATAGTCAGGCCAGCTTGGGCTGCATAATGAGACCCTGTCTCCAACTCTGACTCACCCCCCCTAAAAAAAAAAGTTTGAGGCAGAAAGCACATATTTTGAAGTCCCGAAGGACCTGGGTTTAATCCCCAACAATACCTCCCCCACCTCCCCCCCCCCAAAAAATACAAAGCCCAGTGTGGTAGTACATGCCTATAATCCTAGGAGGATTGTAAGTTTGAGACCAGCCGGAGTTACACAAGGAGATCCTATCTCAAAAAAGACCAAATGGTCTGGGGAGATGACTCTGTTGGTAAAGTGCTTGCTGCACAAATATGAGGACCTGAGTTCAAATCCCATAGGGAAAGCCAGGCAAAGAGGCATGAGCCTACAATCCCAGCACTGGGGAGGCTGAGACAAGGATCCTTGGAGCTTGCTGGCCAGCTAGTCTAGGCAACTCGATGAGCTCTAGATTCATTCTCAAAAAACAAGTTAGTGAACGGCTGAGGAAAATACCTGATGACCTCTGGCCTCCACACAAAAGATGAAAGCCACGTTCTACTAGGTGTCTAATAAGCTTTGCAGAGCAAAGCACCTTGGAACAGAGGGAGTTAGTCTTGGCCTGAGGAAAACCCAATTTCAGTGTTAAAAGAAAAGTTCAGAGCAGCAGGGGTGGGAAAAGACCTCCGCCCAGAGACAGCAGCTGAAATTTCAGAACACGAAGGAATAAAGAAAAAATCCCTAAGCACTGCCAAAGAGAAAAGGTCTTGATTAGTCACAAAGGAATATGAATTCCATCAACAACAGCAAATGCCAGGTGGCCTTGGGGAAACTCATTCAGCATTCTGAAGGAGAGTAATGTTGGAACCCAGAATCCTTTAGCACAAAGAAAAAAACAACAGCGCTAACATAAAACATGTTAGAGTGAAAGAGAACCTTAAGAAAATAGGAAGTAATCCTCCTGGAACGAGGCAGCCATTAACAGTTACCATAGAGATGAACTGTTACTGACAAAATGCAGAAACTGTGAAGAAGAGAGTAGATCATTTTGATATACTTAAAATCTTCATGCCAGAAACATTAAGACGAGGAACCGCCTGGGAACAAGGACATTCAGAAAGTAATATTCAAATGTAGCTCTACTTTAAGGCCTCCCAGGCCACCTTATTTAACACTGCAAAGTACTGTCCCGGAACTCCCTCTGGTCTCCCTGCTGGGCAGTATCCTTTACCCATCATTCCTGAAAGGGGAGCTTCACAAGGGGGAGGGGTTTGCCTTTTGTACTTGCTGTTGTAGTCTCTGTACTTCAAGCTGAGGTTTGTTATGATCATTAGTACTAAGCATTCAGTAGATATTTGTTGGACAAATCAATAGAACAAATAAATGACAGTTGACAGGTAGAGAAATAAAATACCAATAGGAAAGAGCTATCTATAGGGGCTGGAGAGATGGCTCAGCAGTTAAGAGCACTGGCTGCTCTTACAGAGGACCCAGGTTCGGTTCCTAGCACCCACATGGCAGCTAACAGCCATCCCTAACCCCAGATCCAGGGGATCTGATGCCCTCTTCTGGCCTTTCTACAGGTATTGCACATAACTTGGTGTACTTATATATATGCAGGCAAAACACTCATACACATAAAATAAAAAATAATATATTTTTAAAAAACCATCTTCAAAGCTATAAATTAGCAGAATAATATAAAGTGTGGTGGTGCATGCCTGTAATCCCAGCACTCAGGAGGCGGGGCAAGAGGAGCCTTACAAGTTTGAGGCCAGCCTAGTATACCTGGTGACTTCCACTTACAGTACGTGGACAAATAACTTATTTCATGTTACTTTAGGCATATTTTTAAGTAATTAGTTATTTTGGAGCATTGGTTGCTTGTTTTAGCCTTAAGACTCTGTACAGCATTATCTTACCTTAATAGGTTTTAATGACTGCATAAGCTTGTCTTATACCACAATCAACTCAACCAATTTCCTATTAATGCACATTCAGAGTATTTACTGTGGTCAACTATCCTAAACAGACTGTGGTATTAAACATGTGTACGGGATATACCTGTCTGATGTCATCTTTGGAATAGATTTCCAAAGGTATAATTGTGGAGTCAAAGAGTATGCACATTTCACGTATTTTTGCATTACTTTCCAGAAAAGGTAAGTCCACTCAGACCTAGCAGCATTGTACATTGTCCCTGTTTAAATGTGTGATGATCCAAAAACCAATTCAAACCTCATTTGTCCCTTCATATGATTTTGAATTTCATTTGTTACACAAAGTATGGGCCTTCTTCTACCAAGCACAGTTAGTAAAAATAATCCTTAAATTGCCTCAGTTTGTTAAATAATCTTTAAGTTGCCTCAGTTTGTGTCTTTTTTAAACGATATTACTCAAGACGCAAATTAGTTTCT
>NW_008350459.1:593269-604893 GCF_000622305.1 Nannospalax galili
GTCTCAAAAAGTCCAAAAAATAAAAATAAAAAAATTAAGCACGGCATTTGGTTAAAAATATTTGCATTTGTGAGCTCTGCAACTTTGATTCTACATAGTCATTCCAGAGGGAGAGTCTGCATCTTTGGATGACCTAAAAATCCGATCTGCGGGCTGTTATTTTGGGGGCCACCCCTTATTGCTAGTCTCATAGGAGGGCATCTGGGGTTCCCTCTGGTTCGCTGCAGGTGGCTGAGATACCATCATTTCTCAATCCTAGCTGTTCCTTGAAAGATTGCAGATTTCAGGATACTGATCAGTGCTTAGCCCCACCCTAGACTGAGTGCTACAGATGTCTAGGATATCCCAGGTGAGCCTCATTCAGAGCCAGGCTGAGAACTTAACTCTCTCTCTCTCTCTCTCTCTCTCTCTCTCTCTCTCTCTCTCTGGGATATCCCAGGTGAGCCTCATTCAGAACCAGGCTGAGAACTTACTCTCTCTCTCTCTCTCTCTCTCTCTCTCTCTCTTTCACACACACACACACACACACACACACACAGACACTCAGTGAGCCACACACAGTGTTTGCTGAGTCCAGTGCTGCCGTGACCATACGCTACCTATGTTTATTTCAATCTAAGGTTAAATAAAATGTGAAATGCTGTCCTTTAGTGGTTTAGCCATGTTTCTACTTATGTATTTATTTTCTTAATGGGGGTGGGGACAGAGTTCTAGCTACATTTTCCATGCTCCACAGCCACGTGTGGATAGTACTTACAGTACCTGACAGCACAGAAAGGTCTCTTTCTAACATTCTAATGGAGATCTGGCAAGCAACCAATATATTGAAGTATTAATCTTAAGAAGTTTGTGCAAAGCTCATTATGGAACGTATTCATCAGGAGAAGTCAAGATAATTTCTACATGACATTCCCAAGCATTCTGTATATGAAGTATCCTGAATAAAGATAAATATACCTTGGAATAGTCAGAAATTTTAAGACAATATATTTAGTGTAAAGCACTTTATATCTACATCCGTCATCAAATGTGTGTATCTGCCTTTGTGTTTGACTGTCTAACAATGATGTTTTAATCATTTGTCTACCCAAACTTTGGAGTTTCAGAACCAGGAGTGTAATTTTGATTTAGTTATTAATCTGTTATGTGGCCTTGGAGAATTCCCCTGGCCTTCCCAAGACAGGTTTCCCATGTCAGGAATGGGTTGGCCTCTTCCTCTTGCATCATCTGGTTCTGTGATTGCCAGCTAAAACTACATTTATACAAAATTATAAAATGGGGATGGGGGTTGGAGAGATGACTTAGCCATTAAGAACCCAGGCTGCTCTTGCAGAGGACCTGGATTTGGGTCCCAACATCTATATGACAGCTAACAAGCATCTGTAACTCCAGTTCCAGGGACTTTGGCACCCTCTTCTGGACTCCACAGGCAATGTATGCACAGGTACACTTACATCCATGCAGGCAAAACATTCATACACAGAAAACTTTAAAAAATTTTGGCTTTTTTAAAAATTATAAAATGCAAAGTAGGGGATAGAATTGTGATTGCCAGACACTTGGGGTGGGGTGGGGGTGCAGGGAATGGGGAGAAGTGAACCAAATGGTTCATGTTCTGGTTAGACAGGAAGAATGTTTTCAAGATCTGTTAATCATAGTTAATAACACTGTAGTGTATGTTTCAAAATGGCTGAAAGAATAGATTTTATGTATTCTCACTACAAGAAAAAAGAGAGGTATGAAGGTGACATGTTGGTTGCCCTGACATACTATGTGAGTTTTCCATTACTATAACAACCCCATGAGTTGAGTAGGTTTCTGTTGGCTCACAGTTTGGGAGTTTTCAGTCTCTGTTTGATTAACCCTGTTCATCTTGGCTCTGTGTAAGGCAGTACATTATGGCTAGAAAATGTTGGGAAACGAGTTGCTTACCTTATCGCCAGGACATGAAGAAAGAAGGAGAAAGAGACCAGGATCCTACAGTCCTCTACAAGGAAACACCCGTTCCCCT
Organism: Nannospalax galili; assembly: GCF_000622305.1. Classification (NCBI taxonomy): domain Eukaryota; kingdom Metazoa; phylum Chordata; class Mammalia; order Rodentia; family Spalacidae; genus Nannospalax; species Nannospalax galili. Next base: position 595,281 of record NW_008350459.1, read on the forward strand.
TGATGTAAATCCTTTTACTATGCACCACCTTTTAAAGGCTTCACTACCATGCCAGGATGCCAAACTGGAAACCAAGTCTTTACTGCAGAGGACTTTGAAGGACATTTCAGATCCATCTCCAAAATGATCGTTCCATAATACACACATATCAAAATATCACAGTAAATTCCATAAGATATATAGTTGCTAATTAGAAATCAAAAGTTAACAGTTGAAGAGATGGTACAATAAAAACACTTGCTATGTAAACATGAGGAACTGAATTGAAATCCCTAGTACCCACATAAAAAACTGAGTGTGGCCACACATCTGTAAGCCTAACACTCCTACCTTAAGGTGGGAGGCAGAAACAGAAGGATTCTGGACCGCCTAACATGGCATATGGAGTGGTAACAAACAGAGACCCTGTCTCAATTAAGGTGAAAGACGAGGACCAAAATCCAAGGTGTCACACACACACACACACACACACAGTTTTTTTAATTAAATAAATAAATTTTCAAATCAAATATTTTTGCTGATAGCCTAGGTAATAAGAGAAGTTCTGGGGCTGGAGAGATGGCTCAGCAGTTAAGAGCACTGGCTGCTCTTACAGAGGACCTACGTTCAATTCCCAGCACCCAGTGGTGGCTAACAACCATCTATAACTCCAGTTCCAGGGATTCCAACACTCTCTTCTAACCTCCATGGGCATTGCACAGCATGGGTGCACTTACACACATACAGGTAATACACTCACACACATAAAATATTTATTTTAAAAAGAAAAAGAAAAGTTCTACAAAAGATAAAAGTCATTTCTTTCTTTCATTTGTTTGTTTTTGAGACAGGATCCCTGCAGCCCCAGCTGGTCTGGAACCCACAGGCTGGCTTTAGTCTCACAGAGATCTGCCTGCCTCTGCCTCCCAAATGCTGGGACTAAAAGTGTGCACCACCACACCCAGCTAAGTCTTTTCCTTTTTAAATTAAAGTTTTTGTTTTAGATTAAGCAACAACTTGGGATGATCCTCTCAGGAATCATGAGGCTTATGCCTGCTCAACCACTCCCTATCACCCTATGACCCTTGGAGACCAGGGCCCAGCACTTCCTCCTGTGGCTTCCTCCTCTTTACACTCCACTTTGGTGGCAACAGGCTCAGAGCAGCAGTGCTAGAAGGTGATGGAGACTTCGGAGTCTAAAATGTTTTCCTCAGAGCACTTCAAGGTTTATTTAGACAGAAGAGAAAATAATAGATGACGAGTTTTATGGGGCTGTGGACATTAACCATGCATACATACATGTCAGCAAGCATGTATGAGTTGTAGTTCCACACTCATCACTTGGACCGTCTCCGGGACCTGTGTTGTTCTCTCTCCTGTGGGCTTTGGGAGGAAAGTAAATAAAGAATGCATGTGGTAGCGTTGAGAAGCTCTGCTTTCTTCCCAGATGGTTTTTCTTTTACTTTAGTCCTGTTCTTTGTTCAGCTTTTCCATCTTTGAACCATGTTAAGCTAATAACCCATCTTCACTCGTGGGAATTTTCCATGTTTCCCAGCCCCCTGGCCCCCACAGTGCTCCTGGCCTTCCCCTGTGTCAGCAGAGGGGCAGCCTGTATTTTCACAGGTGGAGAGGCCAAACCTTCATACACACAGACCCCAATGGCCCTGGCTGGGGGAGGAATAAAGCCTGAATGTTTTAATGAGCAAATTTTTTCAGATAGGGCTAAATAAAGTCTGTTGTCATCAGCAGAGGAAAAGGAAGAAGGAATAGAAATGTCATTAAAAATGAATATATTGACAAAGTTGGTTTAAAAGTCTAAATTTTTTTCACGATTCTCTTATATCGGTTTTGTTTATTTGTAATTCATAAGAATTACTCATGAGCAAAATACAATTTATACATGTATGAAATGTCATATAAGGAAATTCATTATTTTGTATACTTAAAGAAATTTAATAGTAAATTTAAGTTGGACATTGTGTTGTATGCCTATGATTCCAATATTTGAGAAGTGGAGACAGGAGGATCAGGTATTCAAAGTCATCCTAGGCTACTTTGTGAGTTTGAGGTCACCCTGGGCTATATAAGATTCTCTGAACAAAAACAAAAATTTGTTTCTATTGTTCAAAAAAATTTACTATGAGTGAAATTTTTCTTTGCTTTGGTTTTCTTAATAACTGCCACATTTCTAGCATGTCAAATAGTTAAACCATCCTTTAAAAGACTTAAACTTGGGGCTGGAGAGATAGCCCAGCAGCAGTTAAGAGCACTGACTATTCTTGAAGAGGGCCCAAGTTTGAGTCCTAACACCCACATGGTGGCTAACAACTGTCCCTAACTGTAGTTCCAGGGGATCCGACACCCTCTTCTGACCTCTACTGACATTGCATGATATGGGTGCACTTACATACATGCAGGCAATACACTCATACACACAAAAAAATTTTTTAATTAAGGAAAGACAAACATCTTAAAAATTGGAAAACTTTATCATGAAAACGAAAGTAGTCTGTGAGCTTAGCCTTTCTGCCTTTGGCCTGTCTTGGTTCCCAGAATTCATTAGTTATATTGATTCTTATGCTCACTTTTTTGTTAGTTTGGTTGTTTGGTTGGTTGTTTGTTTCTTTGAGACAAAGCTCCTGTAGTCTATACTGGCATTGAATCCTCCCCTCCTGCTTTAACCTCCCAAGTACTGGAATTACAGGCATGTACCACCATACCTGGCTCAAGATATTCTTAAATCTCATTGAGAGATGCTTTGAATATACAATGTAAAGTCAGAATGACTGGGTAAGTTTTTAAATACCCAGTGTTCCTTCTCCACTGTGTGCCTCAAGTTGATCAGGATTTCCATTCTTCCAGTCCTTTGGGATTTTAATTTGTCCTTGTTCCTCTGTAGGGGACACCTGTATTTGTGCACGCTGGCCCCTTTGCTAACATAGCTCATGGCAACTCCTCAGTGTTGGCTGATAAAATTGCACTGAAACTGGTTGGTGAAGAAGGCTTTGTAGGTAAGTAATTTGTTTAAACTTAGTGGTTATAGAGTATTGATAAAATCAAAAAGATAATGATTGGAATAGAGTCTTGATATGAAATATAATATTGTTGTTGTTGTTTTGGTCTTTTTGACACAGAGTCTCCCTATAGCCCCCACTGGCTTGACACTTGCTGTGTAGACCAGGCTGGCCTCAATCTCACAGAGATCTGCCTGCCTCTGCCTCCGAAGTGCTGGGACTAAAAGCATGCACTACCATACCTAGCTGAAACATAGCTTTTTAAACTTTTCTTTTAGATGACCTCAGTACTAGAAATGTCTTGTTCTACACAAGAAAAATTATGTCATGGTTGAGCCACAGATTCTGAGGTCAAGCACATACGTATTTAAATATAAGCTCTGATACTTGTCATCTGAATGGCCTTGGACACATTTTTAATTACCATTGACCCTCAGTTTTCTATAAAATGATGCTAATGGTATTCTATTGAATGTTTTTTAGAGTAGTTATGAAAATGAAATGCATTCATTTAGTCATCCAGCGAATATATATTCAGAATATGTATATACAGCATGCTAGATCCAGTGGTTAGCAGAACAGACCTAGTTGCTAATCTCATGGGACTGGGACGTACTGTCAGATGACATATACAGCTTAGGAGAAAGTGCTCATCTCCTGTGAGTTCTTAGTAACAATAATGGTAGAACTAATACTTTAAAATCACTTTTTTCTTCCTGGAATCCTGGTGTGGTTTTATGATCTGGTAGACGAAAGGTTCCTGACCAATAGACTTGGAAATTTTATTTAGTAGGATTACATGCTTTTGACTGCTGTCAAGAGGGGCACCTGCCATCGAGTTTGTTCCTGGGTATCAGCCGTAGTCTTAATCCAAATAAGAAGGCAAAAAAATAAATAGGGATTCATGGAAAAGCACCCTCATTGACATAGGAAGGGTTATAGTGTCATATTTCCACATGCAATTCCAACTAACCACACACATGCCCGTAATCAAATACAGCATTAGTTCATTCACACTTAACAGCCTTGTAGTAAACTCAGAAAGTAAGTTCTTTTACTAGAAAAAATCTGCTGGGCAGAAGATCTGTACTTTCCTGCTGTGACATCACAAAGTTCATTCCGGGTTATTGAGACTGATTTAAGAATTTCTTACAGACATGAAGTCAGGATCAAGTAAGGATTTATGTAATTCCACTCTTCAAAGGTCTGCATAATACAGCAATCATGTACTTTGATGCTTAGGTACCAAATCTACTGCAAGAATGGCCAGGCATGCTATCTAAGTGGATTTGACTAACTGTAGTGCTAATGGCCAAGGAGGCTGGGAAAGGGAAGAATAATGAGAATAGATGGGTGCTTAAGTGAAGTGGTTCTAATGTATCCAGTCTGCAAATTTGAAAGGGCTTCTAGAATAAAGCACTCTATTTTATGCTGATGGTGCTCTGCCTTACTTTATCACACAGGTATTTATAGAATATGTATTATCATGAAAGAATATCTTTAAAAATACATGTTGATGATATATGCAAAGCATGCTAGCTCTCCTATAGCTTGGACAAGACATTAGCCTCTGGGTGTATGCCTTGAAGCCATCCTCATCTGGAAAATGAGAAGTTGGACCAGATGAGGAACTAGATATGGATGGGTGTCTAGGATCCAGGGTTAGATGCTGTGGAATCGGAGCCTCTTTTGGTAGTATGACCAAGCAAGTACTTCCTTCTTTCCTCGGACTTAATTTCCTCTTCTGATAACAGGAAAACCCATCTGTTGCAATAGTCTGATAATATCCAGGAAAGAGTGATTTGTAAAACATAGGGACCTATGCAAATAACAACGATGCTTGTTACTTCTCTGATCCCTTGTAGTCTCAGAGGCTGTAGGCAGGGGAGATTTCAGTAGTGATGAACTTCTCCACTGGTAGATAGAGTCAGAGTACTTTTTTCAATTTCTTTGCCTGTAAAATAAGACTTTAAAGACAAAGTATTATCATTCATGTGCATGATGGTGACAGGACACATGCCATGGCACATATTTGGAGGTCAGAAGACAACTTTGTGGAGTTGGTTCTCTCCTTTCACGTTTACATGGGTTTGAGAGATCGAACTCAGGTCACTGGGCTTTTACAGTAAGCACCTTTACCTGTTGAGCCATTTCACCAGTCAAAACAGGGCTTTCAAGAGGATTTTCGTCACAGATTTGAAAGAGGGTTCAGTGCTTTCAAGTTCTGTCATGCACCTGCTAATCCTTAGCTATTCTTCATCGTAACTCTCCCTTTCAGTTTATTTTGGAGTGATGATTTTATTTTTTAATCGTTACATAATATACATCATGTAAAATCTCTCTTAACTCTTCAGCAGGAAACTATATTCCAACTATTGAGCAGCCAGTGTCCAGTTCACCTTGTAGCAAGTAGATTTGTGCCCATTAAGCGTTCATCCAGCATTTGGCTTTCTGTCTCTGGTTGAAGCCTCCAGAGACCCTGTCCCTCTGCACCTGGCTTACTTCACTTAGCAGAATGCCTTCCAGGGTTATCTATGTTGTAGCATTTTTCAGAATGTTTTGTTAAATTTTTTTTATTATTTTTATTTTATGTGTATGTGTGTATTGCCTGCATGTAGGTAAGTGCAATGCCCGCGGAGGTCAGAAGAGGCTGTTGGATCCCCTGGGACTGGAGTTATGGACAATTATTAGCTGCCATGTGGGTGCTGGGATTCGAACCCAGGTCTTCTGCAAAAACAACCAGTGTTCTCAACTGCTGAGCCATCTCTCCAGCCCCTTGTCAGAATGTTTCAAGGCAGATTAATAAGCCACCCTATTACCAAGCATACTATTTGTCCAACAATGGGCATTTCAGTGGCCTCTACTTCTTGGCTATTGTAAATACATTTACTGTACACCTGGGTGTATAGTAGCTCCTTTTAAATGATCTTCAAAGTCTAAACATCATCCTCTGTTAGGTACAAAATGTGTGACATATAAATATGTTTGCACAGAGCACAGGTTATCACCATGTAGTGCTACATGCTCCTGTAGGTGGTATGTCAAGGCTGCACACCATTGGCTCATGGGCAGCAAATCCTGTGTGTTTCATGAGCAATGGAAACCAGACATAGTTAGGAGACACTGTGCTGTGGCCTGGTCAAGTCTGCCCTGGACTGGTTCATCCCTGTCCTTTAGTGAAGTCTGTGGTAACTCTCATCTCAGATAATGTCTTGTCCCCCTTAATTTTTTTTAAAATTCTTCTTGTCACTTTCACAAAAATAACCCCATTTTAATGAACAGTGTGTCTCCAAATTTCATGCAGATTTAAGCTCCTTTGTCATCCAAGGCTTTTTTAATTAATTACTTTTTTATTAATTTTTTTCATGTGTTAATATATGGGGCATTGAACATATTCCCTCATGTGTTCCTCCAGCTTCCGTCTCCTCTCCACTCTCAATAGTTTGATGTGTTCTCCTGGACAATTGACTTCTACTTTCATATCAAATATATGTGTATGAGTTTATGTATCTATAAATAGAATCTAGCAACCACAAATGAACGAAAACATATCCAGCATTCCGAGACTGGCTTAATTAGCTTAATATGATGGTCTCCATTTGCATCCATTTTCCTGTAAACAACATAACTTCATTCTTATTTGTGGCTGAAAACATTCCATTGTGTGTGTGTGTGTGTGTGTGTGTATTTCCCATTTTCCATATCCATTTTGTTGTTGGATACATAGACTGGTTCTATAATTTAGCTGTTATGTCCTAAGTTTTAGACTTGCACTGCCTGGCCCCTCTAGCTGTTGAGCCTTAGTCTTGCACTGTCCCTGTCCCTCTGAAGTTGAAGCTTTGCCACTGATGGTGCCCATTCCAGCCGAGGCCCACTCTGGGCAGTGCCCCTGTAGACAGCCCTCTGTCTTATCCACTCCTGTTCTCCAGCAGAACAGACTGAGACAGGGTCTTATTTTATAACACCGCCTGGCATAAAACTCATCATGTCCTGCCTCAGCCTCATGCGATCTGGGATTCTAGAATTGCAGGTGTGTACCACATCAGGCCACCACAGACCTTTGACCTCTAACAAGGGGACCTATGGCCCAGTCTTTCCAGTTGATTATCTAAACCTCATTTGCTGGCTGGAGCGAAGCAGGGCATGGTTCTTCTTCCCATTGGGCAGTAGAGGGGACCTGGATTTGGATTCAGCACATGGTATAATTTTCTTGAAGAAATCCTTCCCAGGTTCTAACCCTATCGGTTCTTTTGAAACATTGAGGCAACATTTAGGCTAAGTATGGCAAAGCCTATTTTCAGACAACTTCATTGTAAATCCTGCTAGATCAGCCAGCTTGTGAGAAGTGGACACTGGGGGCATGAAATAAAACAGACAAATAGAGCCCCATTTTTACATTCTTCAGAAGTTAAAGGCAATGGGCATAAATAGGGTTTACCTAAAGTCTAAAGAAAATTTTATTTCCTTGAAAAATGTTGTTTATAAGACTGTCTTTATGACCTTATAAGTTACAAAATGCTCAAACCCAAGAGAAAAAGATTGATACTTTGAGTTACATTAAAAAATAATTTGTGGGGGGCTAGAGAGATGGCTCAGCGGTTAAAAACACTGGTTGTTCTTACAGAAGACCCAGGTTTGAATCCCAGCACCCACATGGCAGCCAGCAACTGTTCATAACTCCAGTTCGAGGGGATCTGACAGCCTCTTCTGTCCTTCATGGGCATTGTATGACATGAGTGCACTTACCTGCATGCAGGCAATACATGCATACACATAAAATAAAAATTATAAATAAAATTTTTAAATAATTTGTGGGACTAGAGTTGTAATTTAGTGATAGAGTACTTGCCTAGAATGTACAAGACCCTCAGTTCTATTCCCATCCGTGTAAAAAGGATAAAAATCAAAGCTTCATGGTGAGTGATAAAAGGTTAAAAGGCAGGTGGCATGGGGAGAGTGTTTGCAAATAATAAACAGATGGTTAGCATTGGAAATAATAGAATATGAAATACCTGGCACTATAGATTGATTTAAAAAAAAAAAAGGACAAATAACCCAATAGAAAAATGGGCAAAGGGTTTGGATAGGCTGATCACACAGACTGTCTGGGTAAAACAAAAAACGAACAAATGATCTTACAGTTTCACTCCAATTCTGTCCTGTGAAATCCTTCACTACACAGTTATTGAGCATCTGTGGTGTTAAAGTATTAGATGCTAGAAGCGGAGCATCAAGGGCTAATCAGACATAGTTTGGTTTTAGAGACAGGGTCTCTTGTAGCCCAGGCTGTCTTTGAACTCCGTGTAGACAAGGATGACCTTGATGATTCTCCTGCCTTTAACCCCCAAGTGCTGGGATTTCAGGCATGTGACACCACACCCAGCTTAGAGACACATTTTTCACCCTGTAGTAAATCATAATGTGGTAGGAGAGACAAACCTTAGACTCTCATCAGCGGGTGTGGTGCACTTCAGGGACTGAGAATTATATTGATTGGCAAAAAACCTTAAGAGACAACGGGCGTCTCTTAGAACGTTCCCTGTTACTGCTTTTGCCAAGGTACATTCTGGCTAATTTTTAGTTCTATTCCAATGTACAAGGAAAGAATCATTTTGTCTACCCAGAGTAATTATTCCAAGATAATGGAATCAGCAGTCCATTTAGCCTTAAAACCTTGGGTGATGTTTATTTAATTAGCTGCATGAATTTGTCAGACAAGAACAAAATGCTTCATGAGAATTTTAGAGAAAGTGCTGTGGTTACTGTAATGGACCCTTCTCATGAGTCACCAATCCCCATGGGAGTCCACTTAACCCCTATCCACTGCTGTAAGGGCAAACCTTTCTTTGACATCAAGCCCTAGTCATGGGTTATCTTTATAAAAAAAAAAAAAAAAAAAAAAAAAAAAGTGGGGGAAAATAACACTTAGTTCCTATTTTTTTAATAATTATCTCATATTTAAACTATTAGAAAGAATTTCAAAATTGTACAGAAGCCTTAGGTCCTTCTTTTTCCTGCTCAGGTAACTGGCTTTGATTCCAGGATTTTTGTTTGTCAGTTTGGTTTGGTTTGGTTTGGTTTGGTTTGGTTCTTTTTTTTTAATCTTTTTGAGACAGGGTCTCCCAGTCTTGATTCCAGTTTTCCAATAAAGACTCTGCCTCTGCTTGGGAGAGTGGACTTGGAGTTGTACATTCCTGCAGCCAAGTATCAGAGCCACATGGCCTTAAATGGTAGACTTAGGGGATCTACTGCCCCCTCCCATAATTGAATACTGATATATGGAGATGAGACAGGTGTGATGGCACATACCTGTAATCCCAACACTTGGGAGGCTTAAGCAGGGGGATTGTGGGTTTGAGGCCAACCCATACTACAAAAGGAGACCCTGTCTCAAATAAACCAACACCTCCACATCAGTGACTAAACCAGTATAATTGTGGTATATGCTGTGTCAGTATGTCTTACTGTGAGTCAATAGATTATGTTTTTGCCCTGCGCCCACCCTCCCCCCACCCCCGCCCCCGTATTAGCCCATTTTCTGTTGCCATAATAAAAACCACAGACTGAGGTTAAAGAAAAGAAGTCTGCTTTGACTTTTGGTCCTAGTCCAGGATTGAAGA
>NW_008350459.1:604922-646470 GCF_000622305.1 Nannospalax galili
GGGGGGGGGTCTGTTACTTCATTCCTTTATTTTTTCCTTTTTCCCCTTTCCCCTCCATCTCTTTGTTTATTGTTTTAGGGGAGTTATTTTTTGAGACAGGGACTCATTATGTAGCTCTAACTGGTCTGGAACTCACCATGTAGACCAGGCTGGCCTCAACCTTGCAGAAGTCCTCCTGACTCTGCTTCCTGAATGCTGGGATTACACATGTGTACCACCATGCCTGGCTGCTTGCTCCCTCTTCTCAAAAAGCCACCAGTTTTCAATCATGAGGTCCCCACCCTGATGACCTTGTCTAATCCCCATCCCTTCTGAACACTATGGCTTGATTAAGGCTCTACTGTCTCATGCCTCAGCACCTCACAATGCTTTCTCACTTCCAACGTGAGTGTGGGGCGACAGCATAGACAGCTCTCTCCTACCTTGAGGTGTGTCCTCGGTAGTTTGCTGATTGAAGGTGGCCTTGGACCACACTGACTGTAGTGGCCTTTGCCCCGGTCCTTTAAGACAGTTGTAAATCTTCCCTCTTGAACGTCAGAGGCTGTTAGTGAATAGCTACACCCAGCTACTCGTGCATTCTCTATCCTTTTTATTGCTATGAAAATTTTAATACGCCTTCATTTTGGTAGAATAAAACCAGACCAAACTAAACATTCCTATAATTTTATCCACCCTTAAAAAGAAATTTTTTAAAAAATGGGTTGAGGCACTCTTCCAGTTTCTGAGCTTAAAGTCTCCTGGGTCTCACTGTTGACACAGAGTGAGAACCTGCTCTCAGGCAGGGCTTCACCTCTGACTTTCCCCCCTTGAGTAATCCTATGCATAATTAAGTGAGGGATAAGTGCTGGATTAGTAAATCTGGCTGGAGGGCATATGCTCACCCGGGCAGCTGCTAACCCCAGGTAGTGGTTTTTAGACCCTGTGTTCATAAAGCCTAATTGCAGGAATGCTGGTGTGTGTTGTCCCTGGATGTCTGATTTCTACAGTTTGGTGCCAGCTGCCATTCCTCCACTCTGTGCCCTCACGTACTTTGTACAGAGTAGCCCTCTCCTTTTTCTTTCCTTTCTTTCTTCTTTTTATTTCTGTTTTATTTCGTTTTGTTTTGTTGTTTTGAGATAGGGTCTCACTATGTACCCCTCTCTGGCCATCCCAAGCTGGCCTTGATCTCACAGGATCTGCCTGCCTCCTGAGTGCGACGATTAAAGGCATTCACCGCAGGAAATCTGAACTCAAGTCTTCGTTTCATGCTTGTATAGCAAGCCCCCTGCCCAAGCCATCTGCCCAGCCCCATGTGTGCATTTCTTGATAAGGGGCATATAGATTACTTCCAGTGGCTGCTGTTATGAATAATGCTGCACTGACATTCTGTTAGTGTTTTGTTTTGAGGCAGGTCTTGCTATGTAGCCCAGACTGGCCTTGAACTTATGATCCTCCTGACTCTACTTCCTGAGTGCTGGAATTCCAAGCATGCACCACCATGCCTGGCCACAGGAATAGCCTTGTCTGTGACTCTGAGACTATGTAAAAGGTTTTCTAGGGTATGTACTTAGGAGAGATTGGGGGTAGGTAAAGATATGTTTAGTTTCAGCTTATTAGATACGTAAATTGTTCTTCACGAGTCTATTTCTGTCACCACTTGTCACTTATGACTGCACATTCTTCCAAAACCTTTTTGTTTTATTGTTGTTTTGGTTTGGTTTTGGTTTGGTTTTTTGGTTTGTTTTTTTTTTAGCTCTTGCTAGTGTGATGGTGGTACAATGATAATCCATCATAGTTAAGTTATGAGATTCATCATATTTGTTAATGTCTGTGGCCACTTGTGAATTTTCTGGTTTTACTCTACTGGAAACTGTATATTCTGGTTACAGATATTCTGTTGTAATCTGTCACAAATATCTTCCCTCATGGTGGATTGTTTTTTAAATACTTTAAAAAAATATTTTGTTACTTTTATTTTATGTGTATGAGTGTATTACCTGCATGTATGTAAGTGCACCCGTGTCATGAAGTGTCTGTGGAGGTCAGAAAGGGCATCAGATACCCTGGAACTTGAGTTATGGACAGTTGTTAGCCACCATGTGAGTGCTGGGACTCTGCAAAAGCGGCCAGTGCTCCTAACCACTGGACCATCTCTCCAGCTCCTTGTTTTTTCAATATTTTATTCCCTTTTTCTGTTTGCTCTTCTTTCTGATGTTAAGCCTGCCTTATCTTTAAGGTTGTACATGGCGTCTCTTCTCCACTGTACACAGTATATAAAACTTTCTTCCTCGGTGATGTTTTCAGAGCTAGATGCCAGCCTAGCACTGTGGAGCCTGGAAGCCCCCATTAGGTCTCAGACACCCGCCAAGAGTGCTGGGCCCTCGCCCTGGGTCCTGAAGTTTCCACCACTAGTAGAGGGAGCCTCTGTGATTATTCTTCCCCTGGCTCTCTACCTTAGCTCCAGCAGGGGTTAAGAGATCTTTCTGGGGAAGTGAATATCTCCATTTTTACTGTATTGTGTCCAAACTGGGAACCCTTACCATCAAGTCTGACCTAAAAATGCCCTAGCAAGTTTGAAAAGAAAGGGTTAGAGCTGGGAGCCTAGGCCATAGTAGAGTGTTTAAACACGGCTTTGCATTTAGACCCAGCATGAAAAGGGATGGGAGGAGGTGGGGGAAGGGAAGGGATTAAGTTTATGTTCAAATTCTTCAGTCTGTTTGCCCTTCTGCTTTTACAAGACTCTTTGAATGACACTTTTACCTAGAGCAGCTTGAGTTAGGGATTGGGTTGGAGGCTGGTACATCCTACTTAGATTGCAAATATGTCCACAAAATGTGAAACTGGTCCGAAGGTGTTTACGACATGGGGAAGAACCAACCTTCTCTAGCCAAGATAATAGAATTTGGAAGATTTATATGACCTGGCTCAATAGAAGGAGGATGTCATGCTAGTCATTTCTTAGAACTTCTTTTCAGAATAAAAGCATAAAACAAGTGACAAATCATTACAAAAGTCTGTTTATTGTGATAAAGTAACTGAAGATGTTTTAATGGGAAGTCTGGTGTCTTATTGTTCATTGTCCATAAGACATCTAGAAAAGTCAGCTATTAGATTTCAAAGACCCAGGGCCTAGGGAGATAGTTCAACCAGAAAAGCGCTTACCACATAAATATGGAGACCTGAGTTTGATCCCTAGCACCTATCCAGAAATCTGGGCATGGTGGCATATGCTTGTGATCCTAGCACTAGGGAGACAGAGACAGGCAGACCCCTGGGGTTCACTGCCCATCCAGTCTAACCTATTCAGTAAGTACCAGATCCCAGTAAGAGACCCTGTCTCAATAAACAAGATGGACAGTGCCTGTTATATGTGTGGGTGTGGATGTAAGGTATATGTCTAGGGCTTTGATCTCTGATCTCATTTCTCAGCCTCCCCACTAAAACTGCCCACCATCCTGAGTTATGTGTATTGGCAATAGTCTGGTTTCTTTTTGTCACTCATTTACACATTTTTTAAACTTTTTAAAGTGTATTTAGTTTTATTTTAAGTATGTTTTGTTTGTATGTATGTAATTGCATCATGCCCATGGAAGACAGAAGAGGGTACCGTATCCCCTGGAACTGAACTTATAGGTGGTTGTTAGCTGCCATGTGGGTGCTAGGAACCAAAGCCCGGTCTTCTACAAGAGCAGCCAGTGCTCTTAAGCACTGAGCCATCTCTCCAGCCCCATTAAATTGTCATAATAAAATAGAATTTAAAATTAGAGTAAGATTTCTTTGTTAAAGGATACCATGTCCTGATAACTGTTAAAGCATGATTTTCCAAAATTTCAGCGTTATTAAGTTAGAGTAATTTTTTTTTATTATTCATTCCAATACTAATGTGATTTACTGCTTATTTTCTGCTGCAATCCATTGAGAATCAGGGTAATGTGGGTTTTTTTCATTAGGCCGAAGGTTCCAGTTGCATAGGCTGCTTAAAGGCCGTCCACTGTGCTGCTGTCCATGACTTTGGGTTGGTGGCTTACCCTCCCCGAGTCTCATTTTCTGTCATATCTCCCTCTAGGCTTGTTTAGAGTTGGCATCCAGTAATGCAATGCTGATAAAAGCCTGGACTCTGGCCCACAGAGCAGATGGGCACCTGTTCCATTCCCAAATTAGCATGCTAAGGAGCCTTGTTTCTCTGTAAATCTTCAGGGATTCTAATTCATGCTTTCAATAACTGAGGAATAAGCAATGTGAATATGCTTTATCACATCTTCTGTTTGTTTTTGACAGTGCTGGGGACTGAACCCTGAGCCCCACACATGCTAGGCAAGTGCTGCTTTACCACTGAGTCACACCTCCTGCCCAGTGTCAGTTTTATAAATGCAGCCATAGAGGGGTCAGAGTGCTGCCGATGGACAGTATATTGCTGGAGTGCCCTCATGGTCATGTGACCATGACTCTTATCCTCAAAGATGAGCTGAGAAATCTGAGAGACCTGTGTTATTTTTGAAAACTCTCCTTTGAGGCTGGGCGTGGTGGCATACACCTTGTAATCCCAGCACTTAGAAGGTAGAAGCAGGAGGATCAGGAATTCAAGGCCCATCTCTGATTCAGAGACCCTGTCAGGAAAGAAAGGAAGAAGCAGGGGAGGGAGGAAAGCCCTCCATTGAATTAGGAGAATCTTTCTAGAAAGCTTCTCTAAAATGTAGTTATTAGCCAGGCGGATCTCTGTGATTTTGAAGCCAGCCTGGTCTACATAGAGAGTTCCAGGCCAGCTGGGGCTACAGGAGACCCTGTCTCAAAAAGACAAAAAATAAAAATTAATTGCTTAATTAATTTAGTTTAATGTATTTATGTGGGAGGCAGTAGGATGCCAGGAAGCCCTAAAACTAAGTCAGTTGCCTGCTGCGTAATATTCCGGTACATCTCTCTGTTTTGCCTAAGCTTTGCTCTGTTCTAGAATTCAAAGGACTGGAAGACAAACATAAAATTTGTTGAAAAACAGTTCAGAGGGTCTTTGAGTGACATTAGACATTAAAAGTGAAAACATATGGTCTTAAATTAAGCTGGCGTGTTTAACACCTCAGATGCACTCTTTGGTGCCAAAAGGGATGCTAATCAAAACTGTGAGAACCGGGCTCACTTGGGAAAGACGAGAGCTGCCCAGGGAGAGAGAAACCACAGACACACACTTGACATACACTACTTTAAGCCAGTCTTGTGGTGTCTGTAAGTCCCTGAAACATTTGATTCTAACTCTAAACTCATTTACATTAAAGAAAGTGCTCCTCAGTGATGTAGAACTCACTGGGCAGCATTTCTAAATGCATTTGATTTCCAACCTCTCTTAAGGCAGACTATCACCCAAGGGAGCAATCAAGCACTTGAATTCAAAACAAACAACAAAACCACCAACAAAACACTGGAACAATCTATATTGTGATTTAACCTTTAAATCTTAGTTCTCATGAGAAATCGCAAGACTGAAAGCCGACCTGGTTTCAGACATACTGAAGCATGCCTAATGTGTCATGGAAACAGCCAAAAATCAGACTTCTAACTAAAATCTCCTTGTTTTCTTGCTATTGAAATAACAAGAGAAATTTTTATACTCACAAAAACAATGTGATGTTCTATCCAGAGCCCTCTTTTGTTTGCCTTAGCCAGCTAAGCGTAGGCTTAAAGGTTCATCCTTTGCTGGTCACATCTAGCAGTTGACTTTCCCATCAGCAGATATGTTTCCAGTGCCTCACTGTTAACAGGGATGAGCGTCGTTCTCTCTCTCACCTCCTGGCAATCTTGTATAAAAGAAAAATGAGATGTGATTGGTCACACCCTCCAGATACATAGTACATAACAATGTCAAACAAACCTTTCCTGGGTCAAAAGTTATATACCGCTTGTCCCAGAAGTGTCAGCCTTCCTCTGTGAAAGTGAAAATCATCACCTGTGGCATCCCCACACAAAGATAACGGCTATTCAGTCCTAATGTGTCTGCACCCTCCTATAGAAGAGCTGCTTTTTAAAAGGTTGGGGATAGTCCTTGTCCATTGAACAGTTCACTAAAAGATGTTCTCAGTGGCCACATGCTTACAATGACTCAAGAATGCGTGGGCAGGACAGCCACAAGTGCAGGCAGACCATGTGTTGACAACTCTGATGTCATAGTGCTGGTTGGCACTGACACCTAAGTAACTCTTGGCAAAGTTTCACAGAAAACTCTCTCTGGCATTCAATCGCCTGTGGATACAGTATGTGCTGGTTCCCTGAACAATCTCTATTTTGTGTTTGTTCCCCTCCTGTATATGTATGTGTGATGAATGTATATGTATGTTCACATATATGTGAATGCACATGTGCACACATGCACATAAAAGCCAGAAATTGATGTCGATGGCCTTCCTTGACTATCTCCACTTTATTTACTGAGGCAGGGTCTCTCACTGAACCTGGAACTCACTCATCTGACTCATCCAGCTGGCCTTCCCTGGGATCCCTATCTGCCTGTCCCAAGCACTAGGGTTATAGGCAGGCCACCATGCCCACCTCGCTTTTATGTGGGTTCTAAGGAATGCAAACTCCAGTCCTTAGCTAACAGTGCAGATGCCTTAGCCTCTGAGCCATCTCCCCAGCCATATTGGCAGGAGGGTGTGTGGCTCAGATAAGTGGTTTTCCAACCATGAGATTCTGGTAGAATAACCCTGCGGGCATGGGCTAAAGCTTCAATGGACTGCCTTGCATACATCTGGCCCCACCTTCCCAGACCTCTTCTCAATCCCTGAGACCACCAGATGTACCCCCGGGGTGGTACCCCCTCCAGAATTATCTGACAGCCCTCTTACATCCCAATTCTATCTTCTGTAAAGCTACAGAAAATAATCTGACCTCACATATATGCAGTCATGAGGATGATGGAAATGATAATTATAAATCACAATGGCGCTTCCTGATGTGGATAAATATTTGCTGAGAATCAGGATGGGTGTTGACTTTCTGAAAACCTGTGTGCTAGGCACTTGCTTAGAGCTTTTGGCTGTGGCATCACTGACTTATTATGAAAGCCTCTACAGCAGTCATAGATCTCGCCGCATCTTCCAAGTGAGAAAGTGAGTAGTAGAACAAACCTGCTCCAAGGCGGCCAGCACGCGCTGGAGGAGTAGGAATTGGAACCCAAATCTGTGCTCTTACTGTCTGTAACTGTACTTTTGTTCCATACCACCGTCACCCAGCCCTGTTTTTGCACATAACAGACTAAATGTTTGCTGAATGAAAACTTAATACACATCAATTACGCAAAAGATTTCTCTCATGTCAAATGTGCCTGAATTGTCATTAGATTTTTTTATGGTGAACATAAGTATATTTCCCACATGGTTTGTTCAAGTATCAACTAAATAAACAAAGAGTAATTAAGTTAAGCCTGGTACAGTGACCCAGGCCTGTAGCCCCAGCTACTCAAGAGTCTGTGGGTAGAAGTTTTATGTGAGTCTAGGAGGTGAAGGCCAGCCAGGCAACAGAATAATCTCTTATTAAAGGGGGCAGTGCTACCGATGTAACTCAGTTGCTAGAATGCTTGCCTAACCTAGAATACACAGCACCTTGGGTCAAATCCCAGTACCTCATACAAACTGGGCATGGTGGTACACACCTGCAATCCCAGTGTCCAGGATATGAAGACAACAGGAGGATCAGAAATTCAGTGTTATCCTCAGCTACTTAGTGGGTTCCAGGCAAGCCTGATCTACATGAGACCCTGTCTCAAAAAAAGAAAAGAGGAATGGGGATTGTGTGTGTGTGTGTGTGTGTGTGTGTGTGTGTGTGTGTGTGTGTGTGTAGAGAGAGAGAGAGCGAGAGAGTTGAGAGCTGGAGAGATGGCTCAGTGGTTAAGAGTGCTTGCTGCTCTTTCAGAGGACCCATGTTCAGTTCCCAGTGCCCACATCTGTGGCTCTCAGCTGCCTGTAACTCCAGCTCTAACACCTTATTCAGTCCTCCATGGGTATCTACACATACATGGCATGCACTCATGGGCACACATATACACTTAAGTAAAATAATTTTTTAAAAGAAAATATTTAAATCTTCCTAATAATTTTTAAAAGTAACATGTTTTAAAGGGCATTTTGAACTTTTGGGATGCTTAGCCTGACCCTGACCATTTCTTTATGCCCTATATAATGCACATTTATTTTCAGTGAGCTATGTGGCCCATCCCTGCTTGTGATTTATGTATATTACAAGCAGCATGCTCAGAATATAGTTCTGCTTGCCATCATAAAATGTGAAGTTTAAATAAGACCCCTGTCAAAACATTGTCATGCAAAGATTAGTGCTGAGAGTTAACATAAAACAATTTTAAAATGTGGGTTCAGGGTCAGCTTGAGTTTTGAAACTCACAACTGCATAGGCCTTCTAAGGAATCTTTTTTAATGTCCATTGCACAATGAGTGTTCAAATTCCATTGTATGACTGCTATCTTACCCCATTTGGGCCAAGAACATCCAGCCTAAGGATGCTGAAAAAGGAGCCAAATTGCCTTTTATAGTTTCAAGAATTACAATTATGTGAGGTTGTTTTTGAGTTTTCAGCAGTGTGTAGTGTCATTCCAATATGGTGCAGTTCTTATACAACCACATAGTAAATTTTGAACAAGGAATATGGGGAAACCAGCCATTCCTAAAGGACTATAATTTAGTGTATGTTTTCAGGGACCTCTTTGTATCTTCAGGGGAGGGTATTAAAGAGGAAAAACAGAATGTTAGCCACAAGCCTCTTGCTATCTGGATCCATAAATGTTCTTGTCAATTCCCCATAAATGCATCGATACAAAGACTGTTGATGAAAAAGCTGCCTAAGAATTCACACTACTGTGTATGTGGTTATCTAGCCCATAACAAGGCAGGATTTTAAAAGTTAGAAGCCAAAATAAGGCCTATTTAAAGAAAACTGAAAACCAGAAACTAACATAATATTTTGATGCTATATTTTACATCAGAATAAATAGTGTAGCCCTCCAACATACCTAACAGAGTCAGGAAACTGACAGGAATGCTGATAATTACTTCTGTTATTCATCTTTTTCTGGAACTCCTAGCCAATGGGATAAAGAACGATAAAAAAATATATAAATATTGGGGCTGGAGAGATGGCTCAGCAGTTAAGAGCACTGACTGCTCTTGCTCTTGGACCTGGTTTGATTCCCAGCACCCATATGGTGGCTACAAACCCTCTTTAACTAGAGTGCCAGGGGAATCCGACGCCCTCTTCCAGCCTCAGGCATTGCACGACACGGGTGCACTCACATACATGCAGGCAATGCACTCATACACATAAAATAAAAATATTAAATAAAATATATTAAAAATATATAAATACTGAGGGAAGGTAGATAAATTTTCTATTATTTATATATGATTGTATAACAATAAAATTCAAGACATCAGCTAAAAATTTATTCTAATATTAGTTTTAGTATACCTGGCTGGCTACAGTATAAATATGTAAAAGTTGGTAGTTTTCCTTTATATCAGTAATAAACAGATACTACAATATGGAAAATAACTATTTGTAAAATACCTAGAAATAAATCTAGCATGACATGAACAGGGAAAAAGAGAAATACAGCAGTTTATGAACATTACTGACACTGTAAGACCCAAATAAGTAATGTTCCCTATTCTTAGATGAGAATAATTACTATTAAAGAGTCATTCTCTCTGTCAAACTAGCGTCAGTTGCTGTGCTGTGCTGTGCTTGATTCGCTACAAAAGCAGTAAATTAATATGATCCAGTTAAAGTGGGCGCCTTAAAAAAGGTCTCCCTGTAGCCCCAGCTAGCCTGGAACTCGCTTTATAGAACAGGCTGGCCTCAAACTCACAGAGATCCACCTGCCTCTGCCTCTGCCACCTGAGTGCTAGGGCTAAAGACATGTGCCACCTCACCTGGCTCTTTTTAAAAATTTTAATGGGTTATTTTATTTTAATATTTTTATCAAATGATTTCAGGACCTCCCAAAACTCCATCTGAAAGATTTTTTTTTTAATTTTATTGAACATTTGAAAATTGCCCTGTTCTGATGTTTTTCTAGTTCCCTGTCTAGAACCTGTAATGCTAATTACTCTTGCCTTTACTTCTCCTTCACATCTCCTATTCACCAGTCAAGGACTTTTCTTTTCTTCCTACAGATAAGTTATGCTATTTGGGAGTCTTTTAGATAGACCCACTGAAGTCAGAGCATGGTGTGATAAGAATAGGAGGTAGGAACTGGGTAGGCAGTTAGGGTAAAAAGGACCCCAAAGAAAAGTCCAGTTTCTTGACTAAAAGTCAAAATATCTTTGGGCCCGTTAGCAACATACTCTGTTCTAAAGGCCAAAAGTGTCAAAAGTATTTGGGAGCTCTTATCTAACCCCTAAAAGGATTTTAGGGTTACCTCTTCAGGGGGGGAGTATGTTAGAGTAGCAAAAAGCCCCATTAGGAAGGAAGGAAGGGAGGAAGGGAGGGAGGAGGGGAGTTGTCATAAAAAAAAGTGATGGGGAGATATGGGAGGTGTTGGAGGGGACGGAGTGGGCACGGATTTGATCAAAACACCTTATATGCATGTTTGAAATTCTCAAAGTTTTTGTAAAAATTTCTTTTAAAAATTTTTATTTGTGGGGGCTGGAGAGATGGCTCAGCAGTTAAGAGCACTGGTTGTTCTTGCAGAAGACCCAGGTTTGAATCCCAGCATCCAATGGCAACTAACAACCATCCAAAGCTCCAGTTCCAGGGGATCCAACACCATCTGCCCTGCAGGCACTGCACAACATGGGTGCACTTGCATACTTGCAAACAGTACTCTCATACACATAAAATAAAAATAAAGAGAAAATTTTTTCAATTTTTATGTGTATTTATGTGAATGTATGTGTGCCTGCTTGTCTATACATGTACTCCATGCATGCAGGTGCTCATGGAAGGCAGAAGAAAGCATCAGATCCCCTGAAACTGGAGTCACAGGTGATTGTGAGCTACCACTGTGGGTGCTGAGACCCCAACCTAGGCCATCTACAAGAGCAACAGTGCTTGCTGAGCTTATCTCCAGCCCCCAGTTTTAATATTTCATTTCTTTTGGTACAGGAATTCATGTAGCCCCAGCTGGCCTTCAACTCACTATGTAACTGAAGCTGTCCTTGAACTGCCAGTCATCCTGGTCCACCACTCCCGGGCTGGGCTTATACACATGTATCAACACATTCCACTTCCTTTGTCTGAATTCTAAAAGAATCAATTCATTATATAAACAAGAAAAAAGTAAAACTATTGATGGATGACTTACCTAGCTAAATAGCCAAACGGGGTGATACTGCATCAAAATGGGATAGTCAACCACAGTGGTAAGGAGGAACAGACAAAGAGGACCGACAGTAAGGTGTCCTTAACAGACTTACTCTGTTATCTGCAGAAAATAGTTCAGGAAATGCACTAGTTCAAAATAGTGATGAATGGATAAATGCCACTTCAGTGATACTGGCTGATAATGGGACTCTCTACCCAGAGAGACTGCCAAGCATTTCGAAAGACTCAGACTCCACAGCCAGCAGTGCCACTTTGAGGGATGTATCTAAAGACTAGAGCTTGGAAACCCAGAACAGGAGAGAGCACACATACAAGCACTCCTCAATTGTTCTGATAAACACATCCTAAGTTGAAAATAAGAGTGTATTTCATACCTCTAGCTTAGCAATGCAGTATGCTATAGCCTGTCAGTTCTCCTTGGTGATGGTGGGGCTGACTGGGAGCTGTGGGGCTGCCTAGGATCCTCTTACCTATCACCAGTCTAAAGATGATTATCCAGATTTCCCAATACCGTGTCCACTGAACACAGATTGCCCTGGCCCCATCGCAAAGTGGAACGTGTCAAACAGTAAGACAGGGACCATCTGTAAAGTCTACTACATTTTCAAAACACAACACACAGTATTGGATTCTATTTTTTCTGGACCTGAGTGAGTGCCTGGAACACCTTCTGCTATTACAATAGAATGTTAGAGTCTGGTATACATGGAACAGGGGAGAAAAGAGGACATTCTGGTCTGTAATTTAAGAGTGTGAGGCACAGGTAGGATGTTGTCTTTAGAGATAGCTATAAAGGTTAATCGCAGTGCATACGTGGACCCAGAGCATTAAGCTGCCTGCTAACGGTACTGACAGGTTTCATGAACAATGGTCAGCTCTTACATTTCCTTTGGGATGAGAGGTACAGGTGTGGGCAGTAGCTGATCCTCCTGCCTCTGCCTCCCTAGTGCTGGGACTAAAGGCGTGCGCCACCACGCCCAGTATTGGAAATAATTTTTAATATGCCATGAACAAGAAACCCTCTAGAGTCCTGTGGATATAAGCTGTGCTCTTTCCAGGCTGACATGAATACTGGTTTCTGCTGTCTGGATTCACTTCTGAATCAGCTTTTGAACCACCAGCCTCAGTTTCCCTCAGTAGCGTGGCTTTGGGGCATCAGTCATAGAGTTGTGGGGCTGGTGAAATTGCCTCAGTGGGTACATAGCTTGCTGTGTAAACGTTAGTACTTGAGTCTGGATCCCCAGGCATGGGAGTAGCATCCCAGCATCAGAAGAGCAGAGCCAGAGCCTGGGACCTCCCTGGCCAGCTAGCAAGACGAAACAGTGAGTTCCAACATCGTGAAAGACTGGTTTCAAAAAGTAAGGAGGAGAGCAATAGGAGAAGACTCCCAATGTTGACCTCTGGCCTCTACACATGCAAGCACAGGCCAGTGAGTACACACATGTGCATACATACATGCATATCTTTCATACATACACACACACACAGAGAGAGAGAGAGAGAGAGAGAGAGAGAGAGAGAGAGAGAGAGAGAGAGAGAGAGAGAATGTTCTCACCACATCCCAGGCTCTGTAAGTTCAGCTCTTTCATCAGCAAAACTGAGCAAAGCTCACCTCTTCTAAATTACAAACGTACCCTTGACTTCAGCCCCAGAGTTAAGGTGCAAAGAATGAAAGCTGCAGAGTGTGCAAGTAATACACAAGCTGAGAGATCTAAGTGGAAGCCACTAGAATGTTTGTCAACAGACTGTTTGCACAAATGTGCCAACCAGGATTAGGCTTCTCCACAAATAAGAGGGGCCATGAAAAAAATGACCCAATGCCAATAAAAGCATGCTTTCTCTCACATAAAAGAAGTGCACAGTTGGCATATGGGCTGGTTGGCCAGCTTCTTGATCATTAGCATCTGTTACTACCTGATGATCCAGAGTGATTACCAGGAGCCCTGGCCCTCACAGCTGAATGTCCCGACTACTGGGGAAAGAGGAAGCCTGCTTTTCAAAAAACTTCCTGGGTGGGCTGGGGATGTAGCTTACTTGGTAGAGTGCTTGCTTAGCCTGTATGAAGCCTATTTTAATCCCTATGATGGCATAAACTGGGCATGGTATCATATGCCTGTAATCCCAGTACTCGGGATAGAGGCAGGATGATCAAGGTCATCCTCAGCTACATATGAGTTCAAGGCCAGCCTGGACTAGCATCTCAGAAGAAGCAGGAGGTCACAGTCACCCTCAAACAGAAGGAGGCAGTGTTCCTCTGTCATTAGGAAAATACAATTCAAAATCTTTCTCTAGGAAGAACCGAGTTTGTGCCAAGTGTTGCCATCAGTTCTTGTGCCTTTTCCTGGAGAGATGTCAACAAACATCTATATACTCAGCCAAACAAAGAATTCCACCCAAGTCTATGTTGGTGAACCGACGAGTGAGTTTACTGGTTACTTAAGGAGCAGGGGTCACTCTTAGGCAGCAGAATCACCGAAAAGCCCACCCCATTGGGAGACCACTCAGAAAAACTGCATCCCTGGAGCTCACAGCCCAGCTTGCTGGCAGTTTCACTAAAGAAAAACTCCCCATCTCCCTCACCCTCACCCAGTTTAATGCTCATAATGACCTCATGGAAGGAGGGCTGATGTTCTTTTAATACTCCGGGGCTTCAGAACCTTCCTTCTAAGTTGCTTTAGCTTCCTGCGTCTTCTTGGTCCTACTTCCTCCCTCCTGAAGGAGTTAATTATTTCAGTTCATAGAAGATAGCTACAGAACAAGGTCTCCATTTCCTCTTCAACAGCTTCTGCCAGGTAGCCTGGAGGTGGCAGGGAGCAGACTTCTGACAACTCACTGGAAGGTCTCCATTGAGGGTTCAAGAGGGGCACAGGGGGATAGTTGGGGTATGGGCTTTATTGGAAGAGATACTAATGCCATGGGTATACAAGTAGACCATAGCATGACAGGGGCTCTGAGGATAGTTCAGGCCCCAGCACCAGAGACTGCCCCCCCCCCCTTGATGTAAATTCACTTCCCAGGTGAGAGATCCTGGTCTGGGAAGTCTGTTAGCTAGGAACCCATAGACAGTGTCCTAGTAAGAGGTCTTCCCTGTCTGTGAGAGGGGAAGGACTGCTGCATGTACCATGGCCTGGGCAGCAACTGGATTCTAACATTTCATCCATACACTCAAACCATGGCTGGGGCTACCT
Source organism: Nannospalax galili (assembly GCF_000622305.1). Taxonomy (NCBI): domain Eukaryota; kingdom Metazoa; phylum Chordata; class Mammalia; order Rodentia; family Spalacidae; genus Nannospalax; species Nannospalax galili. The sequence goes on from NW_008350459.1 coordinate 619,409, forward strand.
CCTCTTTTGCCACATGTCCAAAAGGAAGAGAGCAGTTTTGAAAACCATACGTTGTTTTACAGTGGAATGTTATAGAATGAAATACTGTTTGAAAAATGTTAAGACTCATTGGAGAATGCTCCACATTAGGTTAATTGAAAAGATCGGGATATAAAGTTGTCTTTCATACATGCACATACAGCTACAGATTACAGTCTTTGCTGAGAACCAAACTTCCCTACAGGAACCTTGCTCCAAAATTTTGCAAGGCCAAGCATGATGAAACTTTGCTTTTCTGGACTGGAAATGTAGCTCAGTAGATAAAATGCTTGCCTACATTCTCAAAGCCCTGGGTTTGATCACTACCACTATATAAACTGGGTGGGGTGGTGCACGCCTATAATCCCAGCACCCCAACCCCCGGGATGTAGAGGCAGAAGGATCAGAAGTTCAAGGTCATGCTTGGTTGCAGAGTGAATTTGAGAGTAGCCGGACTCCATGAAATTCCTGTCAAAAAAGAAAGTTAAGGAAAGGAAGGAAGGAAGGAAGAACAATCTTTGTTTTTTATGTCCTTTGCCGGGATAATAAACATCATAATAAAATATTAAAATGTACATTTAGTATTTTCCTGTGTCACACAGATAGTAATTTAACAGCTCCTTTACTCAGGTCAAACTCACTTGTCCTGAATAAAGACATAAGACCAGGCTGGGAACATCTGTAGAGGAGGACATAGAGGTGGTAACTTGGGGGCTTGACTTTTTTTGTATAAAATGAGAATGCAGCAAAACTTCAGTGTTAGCTCCTCCTGGGCTAAGGAATGGGTCAAGAAGAGGCGATTGAAACAGGGGAATTAAGAATATTCCTAGTCCTTCATTACCTAGTCTCTGTGAAATCTGTTACCAGATCATCTTAAGGACATTATTGCTCCCCTGATAACAATAGAGAGAGCCAGGATCCAGGCCTGTAATCCTAGCATTCAGAAGACTGCTAAAAATCAAGTGTGTGTGTGTGTGTGTGTGTGTGTGTGTGTGTGTGTGTGTGTGTGTGTGTGAGTGAGAGAGAGAGATAGAGAGAGAGAGAGAGAGAGAGAGCGAGCAAGCCAGGAACACGGATGGCAGTGAAAGTGGTTAAAGAGTCTGATTTGTTCAAATTTTCCAGTAATATGTCACTAACAAATATATTGTTTTGTAAACAGGAAAAAAAATGTTGTTTGAGCTTTTAACAATATGAGCTACATACGAACCTTTCCATGGTGTGCCACTGGCTCCGTTAGAGTGAATGTTCTAAGGATCTGTCCCAGTAGGGAGGCAGGGGCTTGACTCGTGACTGGGTTCTTGTCTGGAGTCCTTCCAGAATGTAGAAGAAGCATGATGGTCTAGGCTGGTGTGCCTGCATACCAAAAGTGGACCATCTATGGCAGCAGGAGTGGAAATAGCAGCGGCTGTGGGTTGAGCTTGGGGTCTTTGGTCAGCTGCGAACTACTCAGCCATTTTCTGTGACTTCTCTTTTTTTATGTGTATGAGTGCTCTTCCTGTATATATGTACATACAGACACACATATAATTAAAAATAAATAAATCACTAGGTCTGGTGGTGCACACCTTTGATCCCAGCACTTGGGGTGGCAGAGACAGGTAGATCTCTGTGGGTTCAAGGCCAGCCTGGTCTACATAGTGAGCTCCAGGTCAGCTAGGGCTACGGGGAGACCCTATCTCAAAATAAAAATAAATGAGCCAGGCATGGTGACGCACACCTGTAGTCCCAGCACTTGGGAGGCAGAGGCAGGCGGATATCTGTGAGTTCAAGGCCAGCCTGGTCTATATAGTTCCAGGACAGCTGGGGCTACAGGGAGACCATGCTTCAAAAAGACAAAAAGTAAGTAAGTAAATAAATAAAAACGTTTTGAGTAGGACCGTGGGTGACACAACACGTACACACACAAGTAAATAAAAGAACCACATCCAAAGCTTACAGTTTTCAAGTTTCAAATATTTTCCTTCTGTCTTCATTGCTTCGGGAATCCAGAAACTATAGAAGAAACAGGAGGAAAGCTGACCTGCTTTCCTTGTTTTCAAATTCAGTATCAGAATTTTTCTTCTGAGATGCATTAATGAAATTAGAAACAGTTATTGCAACTTTTATGATATCACTCTTTTTGTGGACGCCTCACAATATGTGTGTGTCTTTTAGCACTTATGATTTTTCTTCCTTGAGTATATTATAAACTCTCCAAGATTATGCACCATTTCATCTTGCCATTTTGTTAAGGCATTGTATTAGTCATTTTTCTGTTGCTGTGATAGAAACACCAGGACCAAGGGAACTTAAAAAGGAAGAATTTATTTATCTTACGATTCCAAAGGAGCAAGAGTCTGTCATGGAGGGGAGGCATGGTGGCAGAGGTGGCTGGAGTAGGAGCAGAAGCTAAGCTCTCACATCTTCAAGCAGGCACAGGAAACAGCACATTTCTGGAGATCTGGCAAGGCTTAAGAATGCTCTAAGCCCGCCCCTAGTGATGTGCTTCCTCCAGCATGGCCACACCTTCTAAGACCTCCCAAAACAGCACCACGAACTGGGGACAAAATGTTCGACTACTTGGAGCCTATGGGGGACATTCTCATTCAAACCACCACAGGCATGTTAGTTGCCAAGCTGAGCAGAAATCTTTTTTACTTGTTTATTTTATATTTATGAGACAGTTCACTGTGGAACCTAGGCTGGCTTCAGACTGTCTTCTGCCTCTGCCTCCTTAGTGTTAGAATTACAGACATGCACTTCCACTCCTGGCTTCAGAATTCATGTCTGTGTGAAGGAAGCCTTGCAGAGTCTGCTTCTCAGGAGCTGCAAGAGCTCGGCTTTGCCCACTGCAATCATCTGAAATGCAAAATCTCTCAAACTAGAACTTAGAGAGATTAAAAATAATATGTATAATTTAATTTTCATCTAAGTATTTTCTTTCAAAATTAAATTTCACGTTGGCTAAAATCATCTTGCAAAACAAAATGATTAGTGATGGTTCTAAGTGAAATGAACTAATTAACTGTAACTAATTAATTCTCCAGCAGAAGGAAGTTCTGGGTCCTTCCACGAAAGCACATTGGTATTTTCACAGCTTTTGTTACTAGATCCCCTAAAAATTTGTCCAAGTGTCCCTATGTCCTATTTATTTATTTATTATTGGCTTTTTCAGATGCTGCCTTACTCTGTGGCTCAGGCTGGAATAGCCCTCACTGTGTAGACCAGCCTGGCCTTGAACTTCCCCAGTCCTCTACCTCTCTGCCTCCCCTGTGTTGGGATTATAGGCATGCACTACCTCACCTGCCCCTATGTACTCTTTATATATTGCTGATTCTCTTTCCCCTCCCCAAATTATACCACTAATAACCTTCTCAAGCCCTCTGTACCACCACCACCTTCCCCTAATATGTATAAACCTAGCCATTGGGGAAGAAGAAGGACGGGCCCATACTAATGTTAATTTTGAATTTTTCTGACTTATTCTTCCTTCAGTCTCCAAATATGGGTCAATTAGTCAATTCAGTATCCTCTCCAGAAATTCAACTCTCTTACATTTAATAAAATCAAGGGATCATAGATTGTATAAACAAAACCTTCAGGAACAGAAAGGACTTGGTTTTTAGTAAAATTTTTGTAGGCTTATGATGAGTTAGATCCTCAAAATTAATATATTCTAAATCAAGGTCATTGTTTTTTAAGCTATAGCAATAGTGCAGAGCTTCCCTTGTGGCTCATTTCTTGGCTTGTCCTGGTTTACTTAGTCTCCTTCTAGTTACTGAAAAAACAGCTAAAAATCCTCAAAAGCTAGCTCACCTTGATCTCAAGTTCACAACTCACATGCTCCTGTGACTCTGAACCCAACTCTCCCTGAGTTCATCTGCAGGCAGCTGTGTTGGATAGCCATGTTTACATAGGGCTGAAGGGGACAGTGTGCAGTGTCCCTTCCATTTCCTTTAGCCCTACTCAGGAATTACAGCACATAGCACTTGAGGGTGAAGCCTAGCCCCACGTGCCTCACTTCTTTCTATATGAGCTTCTTTGGTTATTTCTGATTTGTCATGTGAAAGTAAAGTGTGGACTGACTAAAAGCTCTAATTTTATTTTTTATTCCCTCTCTGTTTATAAGAAATCATTTTGAGAATTGGCCAAATCTATCCTGTTTGGACATATTTCTTATCTCAGCCCATTCTGAGCTGAGCTCGTTGCATGACTAGTTCTGTGAGACCTCTTAACAGTCCATAAATCCAATTTCATGTCCAAAAGTAATGGAGAACTCAATATGTTGTACATTATGTGCATATATGTATATATGATTTGTTGCACATAAAGTGGCTACGAAATCTGACAGTTCGTTTCTTCTATCTTCTAAGAACTTATAAAGTAAGTGGACCCCTTAGTGACATAACGAAGTAGAAATTCAATTCTCAATCCTGGTGACAATCTTCAGGTATTTCAAGTAGCAAGAAACACAAGGAAAAGCTGTTTCAGAGTCAAAGGAGGGTTTCCCCAATTGGAAATCAGAAATGAGAATTTCAAAACTAAACCAGTTTCCTTTTCTCCCAGTGTGTACACATGTGGAGAAGAAAATCTAAGCTGGAGCATTGGAGTCACCCGTTTCTCCAAGCAGTGATGGGAGGACTGGTTCCTGGTTTGGGGAGGCAAGTCCTGGGAGTCGGAGGACTCAGTAAGGAAGTGCTGAAATAGCTGCTGGGCTCCAGGAGACCACTTGGATCTCAAGAGATGGCACTACATCCCTGTGCTGTGTAGCCTGTTTGCACTTGGTGTTAGGAACCATGTCCACATGGACCTGGTCCCTGAAGTATCCTCTCTCTGAGATCTTTCTTTGTTTACCCCAATCCTCCCTGTCATTGCCCAGGACTCAACTGTGTTGACACATAGACCAACAATTAGGAGAGGAGGTAATGGGTAATCCCCAAGTGAATTGCTCTAAGAGAAGATAAATTTCTGAATTCAAAGACAGAAATACTATGGACGTGCAAGGTGTTCAGACTTTTCATTGAAAGCAAAGCAGACTGAGCAATTCAGTCGGAGAAATGCTTCATGGCTGACTGATGTATTGACAGAACAGTGTGGAGTAGGGACAGTAAGAGTCTTTAGTCACATGGGCCTAGCTGGATTTTAGTCCATCTTAATAACGTTATGACCTTGAGAACAGTTACTGAAACTCTTCCATCCTTAGCATCATAGGCTTTAAGCAGAGGAGACACATTCTTCCCGAGGGTTGAAAATTATGCTAGGTAGTTTTTATTAGCATAAAACTTGACACAGCCTACAGCAATGTAGGAAGAGGAAACCTTGCCCAGAATAGATTGGCCTGTGGTCATGTCCATAAGAGATTGTCTTGATTGATTGATGTGGGAGGGCCCAGCCCATAGTGGGCAGCACCATCGCTAAGAAAGCTAGCTGAGCATCAGCCAGTAAGCAGCATTCCTCCATGGTTTCTGCTTAGTTCCTGCCATGACTTTCCTCAGTGATAGAATGGAACTGTAAGCTCAAATAAAGCCTTCCTCCCCATTGCTTTTGGTCAGTGTTTTATCACAGCAACAGAATGAAACCAGAACAAAGGGTCACCTAGAAAATGCTTAATAAATGTTACATTTGGCCTGACTCCTCATACCTGTTTCTTCAACTAGCCTCTCCCCTTCCCCTGTCCCATCGTATGTTACACAGAAAAGCTGCTAATTGCTATCACCTGTGCCATCCCAGGCTGAGGGGTTTTCTCCCTTGCTTTTCCCCCGTTCTTCCTCCTTAGGGTATTACTGCTTTCCATGGCCCAAATTGCCAAGTTGCAGTGACCCCATTATTGATGCAGCACATTGAACCCGTGCTGAGTGGGATTTTTACTGGGTAATTCAGACGCCAGAATCTCCTAGTGTGTGTGGTTACAGTAAGTTTGTGCAATCTTCTAGTCTAGTCTCTGGTGCATTTGTAATATTCTCAGAGGGAGTGCCTAGAAAGTCCAAGGCTCATTTCTTTTGCTTGACCCAAAGCCGACTGCATGCGTGGGATAGAACATTCTTTGCTTTCTGGAAGAGGGGTGTGGCGGCAGTCTTGAGCATTATCAGATGTCTGGCGACATCTCTTAATTAGATGCCAGTGACAACCAAAAATATCTTCAGATATTGCTAAATGGCCCTCAGGGGGTGGGATGCAGGGGGCAGAATCACTGCAGATGACATTTATGATCTGTGATGCCATAGGGGGATAAGTTAACGGGCCAGAGCATAAGAACAGCCAGAAGTAACTATGAAGCAGTGTGGAAATGTACCTGCGTACAAGCAAATAAATACAAATTGAAAGTACAGAAGGGGTTTCAAAAAGGAAAGCACATCAGCATTCCATCATGTATAGGGGCAGGAGCTCATGAGGCCCCACCCCTCCCTGAGGAGGTTTGGGCAGTTAGTGCTTGGGGCAGGGGCATAGGAGGGTGGAGGGAAGAGTCATGTTCCTGATGGGTATAGCCACTGATAAGTTGCGCTTGTTTAAGTGAGTCCTTCCCATGCACATGCTCACAACCTAATTAAATGCAGTGGGCCCCAAACCAAATAATAATAATATGAAGCTATTAAAGAAGGAGGAGGACTTGATGGAAGAGAGGAGATAAGAGAGGATAATGGGGCGTGGAATGTCATCAAAGTATGGGGCGTGTGTGTGTCTGTGTGACATGTGAAAAAAATTTAAAACAAAGGCCAGAACTGTGCTGCTTTTTCAGTAGGTAATTCCTTTGTCTCCCTCGCTTTTATCACAGTGAAACTCGGCTATAGCTCCAGCACATTTCCTCACTAAGTGAAAATAATCCATGCAAGCGATTGCATAGATGCTGATGGGCATCAAGATTCAGTCCTTGTCAAAAGAGAGGACATGAAGGTTTTCTCTAAATTCCATGATGTATTTATTTAGTGAAAAATGCTTCATCGTAGAATGACAGGTGACAGAGCGTGTTGTGAGATGGGGCATGTTGTAAGATGAGGGTGGCTTTGGCTGGGGCTGTAGAGGGTCCTGGATACCAGACAAGGCTTCTTGTCCTGAGGCTTAGCCAGGGAGAGGTTAGAGAATATTATTCCTAAAATTCCTCATAGATCGAGAATTTTATCAACCTGTATTTGACATAGTTTCTCTAGAAAAAAATGATATTCAGGACTGGAGATGGCTCAGCATTTAAGAGCACTGGCTGCTCTTGCAGAGGACCTGGGTTCAGTTACCAGCACCCACATGGTGGCCACCAACCATAACTCGAGTTCCAGGGGATCTGATACCCTTTTCTATCTCTGTAGGCATTGTGCCACATAGGTGCACTTACACACATGCAGACAATACACTCAAACTCATAAAATAAAAATAATAAATAAAATATTTTTTAAAAGAAAAAGATGACTTTTTTGTTTGTAAAGATGGGTGTTTACAATCTGAGACTTAATTAGTACCACCACTTCTGTGTGTGTGTGCGTGCGTGTGTGTGTGTGCGTGCGTGCGTGTGTGTATGTGTGTGTGTGTGTGTGGGTGTGTGTGTGTGTGTGTGTGTGTGTGTGGAGAGAGAGAGAGAGAGAGAGAGAGGGAGAGGGAGAGAGAGAGAAATGGGATAATTTGGCACATAGAAACTTTCCCTCCCTGAAGGATTTTGTAGCTAGCACAGGGCCTGCCGCAAGCTGTTGGCAGCTTTGCTGGGCAGTTTTGTGGTTGTTCTGGTCACTCTTACTGTCTAATCTTTATACCCAAACTCTAGGTGCCCCCGGAGGGTTGCCCTGGCCAGCCAGCTGCCTGTGTTTCAATTTCCTTCTGCACCCCAAGCTTTGTTTCCTGTGTGGGGTTGCTGACGGTATTTGTCCAAATGTTAGTCTCTTCCACCACAAACCCAACGACCCTTCTTTTCTGAGCTGATTGTGGGTTTGGAAGTTTGAGTCAAATCATGCTACAGAATAATTTCGGTGCTTGCACAGTGAGTGGGGCAGTCAGCATTTCCTGTTTTCATTCATGTTGTAGCTGCAAGAGCTATAACCAAAGAAGAGCTTGCCAAGGCAAACAGTTGACTGTGGCTTGTGCAAACATTTCATTGCAGCCTTATTAAACAGGCAACTTTCTGAAATCTACATTCCATGCTTTTCAGGAAAGCCAAGTCATGTAAGTGGACTTGTTTCATGATATAAGCACATGTCTGTTAAATTCAACATTAAATGATTCTTGAGCATGGATCTGTTTTCAAATTTATTAGGGACGGCAAATAACGTAAGGGAATAGATTGTTTATTTTAGGTCACTAGGTAAACCTGAACTTCAAGATTTTATTATTGGGAGTCCCAGGAATCCCCTAAATGGAAACTGATCGTCCCCTCTACAGTCTAAGCTTCTTAACAAAGCCCTGGAGCTCTAAGGGGGAAAGTGATGCCCAGGCTGGAGAGAAGGCTCAGGGGTTAAGAGCACTGGCTGCTCTTGCAGAGGAACTATGGGTTCGCAAGAATTGTCCCAACTCCAGTGTAAAAAAAGGAACTTTAAAGGAATCCTTTAAATTTTTCTGTAATACATTTATTCAAAGAAAAATTAATAAAATCAGGGATGGGGGAAAAGGACGAGGCAAGGGAAGGGGAAATGAATAAGAGCAAAGTATAATGAATGGCATTTGTTTGAAGACACCATGATGAAACCCAGTCCTTCATACACTGACCTAAAAATTAACTTTAAAAAAACCTTACGAGACCAGCCTGGTCTACACCATGAGTTCCAGGCCTGCTGGAGCTACAGGGAGACCCTGTCTCAAAAAGGCCAAAAAGAAAAAGAAAAAAAGAAACCTTACTAAAATGACTTATCAAATGCGTATCAGCAGTGATCATAAAAATGTTTTACGTCCCTTGGCCCCATCACCTCACCCTTGGGAATTTATTCCAAGAATATAATAAGAAAGAGATTAAAGCTCATATGCACAGATATTTTCAATGTAGCATTGTGTATACTGGAAATTACCCAAATGTCCAATAATGGAACAATTTCATAAATTTTGGCACATCAATTTAACAAAAATACAAGCTGCTGATTTTATAATCATAAATTTTAAAAGTTTGTAATATAGAAATAAGTGATAATTTTAAATTAAAGGAGACTATAAAAATTCTATGTGTTCTCTAAAAATTAGGTACATGCGGGGCTAGCAAGATGGCTCAGCAGTTAAGAGCGTGGGCTATTCTTGCAGAGGACCCAGGTTTGGTTCCCAGCACTCACATGGCAGCTAACAATCATCCTTAACTCCAGTTCCAAGGGATCTGACACCCTCTTCTGACTTCTGTCAGCATTGCATACATGTGGTGCACTTACATACATGCAGGCAAAACACTCATACACATAAAATAAATCAAAATATTTTCATTAGGTACGTGAAAAACTAAAAGAAGCAGTAAGAATTAGGTGTCTGTAGAGTTTAAAATACAAGTGAAGTTTTTACTTTTATTCAGTTCTTGTTACTGTATTTTTTGGTTGTGCTGAGGATTTGAACTCGAGAATTCTCTCATGCTAAGCTACCGAGCTACAACTCCAGTCCTTAAACATTTATTTATACCATAGTGCAGATTTTTCCTTCCATGTCTGTCTGTGCTGTTGATTTTGGCCTCCCTTAGTCCCACTATTGGTAGATGGTGCATCTTCCAAAAGTATTGCATGTGGGGATTTTAGCATCAGCATTATTCTTCCCAAATTATAACAGACAATCATTTCACATGAGTGTCCTGTTAAGATGCTGGGTCTGGTTGAGTGGGTTTCATGGGACCAAGATTGCACCTCGTTAACAAACTTCTGGGTGATGCTGCTGCTCTGGGTCCGTAGATCACATACCGCCCTGGAGCCCTCCCTGGGGTGGAAGACTGGCCCAGTATCTCACATGGTTTTGGAAAACGATGCTTGTGTTCAGTCTGCCGCCTCCATGAATGCCATAGGGACATATATGAGTATACAGGTACACATGCACAGGCTACAAGAAGACATTGGGTGCCCTGCCCCATCACTCTCCACCTCATCCCTTTGAGATGGGGGTCTCTCACTGAACCTGGAGCTAGAGTGGTGGCCAGAAAGCCAGCAATCCTCCTGTCTCTACCCCCACAGTGCTGGGGTCACAGGTGCATGTGGCCACACCCATATTTTACATGGATGCTGACTGGGGATATGAACTTAGTTCTACATGCTTATACAGCAACTCTTGCCCACTGAGCCTTCTCTCTCCAGCCCCCACAGTACCATTTCTATAACCTGGGGAAGGATCATTAGAAATGAATATCTCTGTGATCCTGAAACTAAGGTGCTCTCTTCCATCATGTCTCATAATCCTTAAACTGTTCCACTAACTTCAATTTTGCCCATCAACAGAAATAATCAAGTGGCACTAAAACAAAAACAAATAACATTATTATGTAAATAATGTATTTTAAATATATTATAAAGAGTAAGAAAAGGTCTTATATGAAAATCGAGCTGTCATGGCCCTTTGATAAAATTTGGAACCTGACTACAAAGTTGAAGGTCCTATGTCTGTTAAGAAAAGCTTTGGTTTGAGTTATAGTACCGAGAAGAAAGCTCTTGGCTTTACAGTAAATCTTTGTGGCCTGGTTGGGTATAACAGGGTAGAGAGCTACCTTGTATAATGAAGTTGAGCATCTTCCATAGCTTGGGAAAGTCAGTTTACCTTTGCATAGAAATACTGTGGCATGAAGTGGCATCAATGTGATGAGGAACGGGAGCGATTGTGTGAGCTAGAATCATCCTCAGTAATTGCCAAAACCTGCTGCTGTTCTCAGAGGATGAGCATGCATTTCCTACTTGTTTCTCCACAGTGACTGAGGCTGGCTTTGGGGCTGATATTGGAATGGAGAAATTCTTCAACATCAAATGCCGAGCTTCTGGCCTGGTGCCTAACGTGGTTGTGCTTGTGGCCACCGTGCGAGCTCTGAAGATGCATGGAGGTGGACCAAATGTAAGTTCCCATGTTTTTCCCTAGTTAAAAAAATTTAAAAACCTGAGGCTGCAAAGATGGCTCAGAGGTTAAAAACACTTGCTATTCTTGAAGAAGATCTGGATTTGGGTCCCACCAAACACACAGCAGCTCATAACCACCAGTGCCCTCTTCTGACCTCCATGGGCACCTGTACACACATGGTACACATACAGACAAGCAGGCACACATACATACACATAAACAACAAATATTTGTTTTAGAAAAGCCATATGTGATGGCTCACACCTGTTATCCTAGCACTCAAGAGACGGAGGCAGAAGGATTGCCATAAGTTCTAGACCAGCCTGGGCTCACAGTGGAACCTGTCTTTAAAAAAAAAAAAAAGAGTTAACTAAGACACAATATAATTTTTTAACTATTTTATTATATTATTTTTATTTTATGTGTGCGTGTATTGCCTGCATGTAGGTAAGTGCACCTGTGTCATGCGGTGCCCACAGAGGATGGAAGAGGCTGTCAGATCCCTAGAACTGGAGTTACAGACAGTTGCTAGCTGCCATGTGGGTGCTGGGATTCGAACCCAGGTCTTCCGCAAGAACAACTAGTATTCTTAACTGCTGAGCCATCTCTCCATCCTCTCTCTTGTCTTCTCTTGTTGCTGTCTACTGAGCACTGCCTTATGATCTGTAATTCCAACTTGGCCATTGGCAATGTTTTGAAAACCCCTGTTTCTCTACCCCAGCCCGATACAAACTCTGCATCTATCTGAATCTCTATCTGATAGCTATATTAGTTGCTTTTCATAGTACTCTGAAAAAGTACATGAAAAAAGCAATTTATGATGATTTATTTTGGCTTATGGTTCAGAGGTCCATCATGGTGGGGAACGTGTAGTGAGTGATCTCTCTGTGGTAGCAGGAGGCTGTTTGTTCACATATCAGAAAGCAAAAGGACAAATCCAGCACTCAGCAGGCTGTCTGCCTTTTTCCTTTCTATTCATTCTTCGAACCCAGGTCTTCCGCAAGAACAACTAGTGTTCTTAACCCCTGAGCCATCTCTCCAGCCCCAACACAATATAATTTAGCATTTAAGACATTTATATGTGCTGGATACGTGCAGTTTTCTTTAGTGTCTCCTTTCTGAAGCCTGTCTTCACAGATGACCACCACAGAGCTCTGTTCATTCAGCTAAGCTACTTGCAATGCCCACACAACTTCTAAGCAGTATTTCCATATGAAAAGGAAGGTCGTAGACCCAAGATGCACAGGCCAGAATTCTGTAACCACGTGAGTGGGCAGGGAGGCTAGAAGCTCTGGTTCCTCCATGACGAACACTAGGTTTGGCTGGATGCTTGGTGGCTGGAGTTTTCTGTGCTTCAGAAGATGCTTTTTTGGTTCACTGATGTTATAGCTCGTCAGGTTTTACCTAGAGCCCCTCTCCTGTGTCTGCTCTCTGTGACTTGGCCTCTCAGAGCACTGCATGGCTTCTGGGAAGCTCTGCCTAGGAAATACAATTCTGCTTTGATATCTTTAAAGACTTTTGATATCTATCTTTAAATTGTGCATATGGGGGGAAACGTGTTAGGTTTTTTGATTGTTTTCCATTATAGAAATTTCCAAGTGGAGAAAACATTTATTTCGATCTTCCTTATCATTATTAGATGTTATCATTACATCGTATTGATTTACAAGAAAAACTGCTAAACCTACTTTGCATGGTTTTTTTTTTTTTTTTTTTTTTTTTTTTTGGTTCCTTGGTTTGGTTTGCTTGCTTGCTTTTTGAGGGAGGGTCTCACTTTGTTGACCTGGCTGGCCTGGCTCTCTCTATGTAGGCCAAGCAGGCCTTGAGCTCACAGAGATCTGCCTGCCTCTCCCTCCCATGTGCTGAGATTAAAGGTGTGTCCCACCACACCCAGTCAGACCTAGTTTCTTAATTACAACGCTGTGTATACAAAAAGCAAGGAAACAATAGGTTTGCAACTCAGAATCAATACTGTTTGGTGCTCTTAGGAATTCTTTGTCCTAGGGAGAAAGGCATGACTTTTAGCCCTTTTTATAGCCAAGGATGCTAGGGTTTGGTGGGTTTGTGAACTATGGCCAGGAGAGAGTCAAATCTGAAGCCAAGGATGTCAGCCCAACCCCTACTCTGCCCACCACTCAGAGTTAGGTACTAGATAAATAGTGACAATGTTCTGAACCCCAAGACTGCTCATAATATCAGAGACATCAGCACTTCATTTTTACCTCGTTTCATAATCAGCCCCAATGTAAAATCAGTGAAGACACACCATTTTGAAGTGTATATAATTCTGGTTTTGATTAAAATTCCAGTTATTGCCCTAAGTCCTCCAGTTTAGACTTTGAATTTCGAGACCGGCATCCATTTTCAAAAATAAAAGCCTGAATATGTAAGGTACATTTGAAATGCTTTCTTCTTCCCAAAATTCTCAACTCAAAGGGCTTTCATCCGCTAAACGTTTAGAGACTATCTAGTCTGGTTTTGTCTTTATAGAAATGGAAGAACTGTCAGAGGCACATAGAGACCCAGTGGTGTTAACGTCACACTTGTGTTTAGGGAAACAAGGAGACCTAGACCCATTCTGGACTTTCTGTCTGATGTTCTTCCAGGCTCTGGTCTCAACCTGTACACATTCCCATCATGATTTATAATCCTATGTCACTTCCTCTTAACTATGTCCTCTGTGTTATAGTAGCTATTTCCTTTCCACATTAAGCCTTCATGTCTCTTCCTTCCTTACTGTCATGGTTCTGTGACAGAAACTATTGCAACAGCGCATGGTCAATAGGTGCAGATATGAATTATCTTAGTCGCCCTTCCATTACTTAACAAGTACTTGAGAAAATAAACTCACAAAGAGACAAGGTTTATTTTGACTCACTGCTCTGTAAGTTTTGTGGTAGTTTGAATGAGAATGGTCCTCCGTAGGCTCCAGTTGTTTGAACATTTTGTCCTCAATTGGTGGAGCTATTTGGGGAGGTTTAGGAGGTGAGGTCATACTGGAGGAAGCACATTAGTGAGGGCAGGCTTTTAGAGTTCATAGCCATGACCCATTTCTAGTTCTGTTCTCTCTGCTTCCTGTGTCTGCTTGAAGATGCTGTCGGATTTCTGCTCTGGTCACCTACCCACAATGAAGTCTTAGCCCTCTGGAACTGTAAGCCAGATAAACTCTTCCTTCTATAAAGTGGCCTTGGTCATGGTATTTTATCACAGCAACAGAAAGTCACTAATACAGGTGTCAGTTATGTTATGCTGGCCTCGTTGCTTCTATGCCTGTGACAGGGCAATAAATATTTCAGAGTGGGAGCCCCAAACAAAGCAGAACCACCCATCCCTTGGCTAGGAAGCCAAGGGGACAGAGTAGAGTCCCATAATCTACTTCAGCAGTTCTCCAGTGAGCTGAAGATCTCCCATTAGGTATCTCCTCCTAAAGGCTCTACCACCTTCTACTGGCAACTAGCTACCCTGGGGAGCACACCTTCACCCCCATGGATTTCCAGAGACCATTATAAGGTCTAGATTATAGTCAGTGGGGAGGGCTGGAAAGGTCATTGAAGCTAAGCATCCCATCCCTGGACTCTGACAGCACTGTCCCCACAGCATTTGTTTGCAGTGTTTTATGAATGTGTATTTGTGTATCTCTTACTTGAATTCTGAATTCCTTGTGATTAGAAACTATGTCTTATTAGTCACTGTGCCTTGGGGCCTGCCATAGTCTGTATCTAGGAAATGTTTTCACTAATTAACAAATGAACTCTCATCTTCTTAATCTTGTATCTGTATGAATCTGTGCTACCTACCTCAGTGTCTGCTTCTTACTTGAAGCAGTTCTGCAGTAATGTTTTTGATCCAGTATAATTTCAACTTCCTTTTAACATTATTACACAAATAGTCATCTCTGCCTCCAGTGTTTATTCAGCTTGTGGCTTGTTTTTTAGAATCCATAATTTGTACAGTGGGAAATAATGCGACCTTTGACCGTGCCCATTTTAGAACTTACTTTTCTCATTGCTGTGACCAAATACCTGACCAGAGCTTAAAGGAAGGAAGACTCATTTGGGTTCTCAATTTGGGGGTATACATTGAGAAGAGGACATCATTGCAGAGAAGGCATGGTGGCAGGAGCATGAGGCAGCTGGTCACACTGAGTCCACAGTCAGGAGGCAGAGGGATGTGATGATGCTCAGCTGGCTTTGTGCTTTTCCCCTTTTTTCAGTAGTGGACCCCAGCCCATGGGGCGGTGCTGCCCACATTCACCATGGGTCTTCTCTCCTCTGTTAAGCCTCTCTGGAAACGTCCTTACAGACACACACAGACACGTATTTCATCAGTGCCCTGGGTGTTTCTTAATGCAGTCAGGTTGACAGTGAAGAGCCAGCACAGCACCAGTTGTTTTCAGTTCACACGCAATTGTATCCGTCACTCTGGGTGCGGTACCAGAGCTAATATCCTTATACTTCTGAATCCACATAGTCCTTGTGCAATTAATTCTTTAAACCCACTATAGTAATCGAAGTTCTCAGGAAAATAGCATTAACTAAGTGTGTGTATAAGGGGGGTGGGGAGTGAATTAGAAGGAATTGGTAACATGATTATAAAGCCTGACAAGTCCAGAGTCCAGGATCTCCACAGCCACCTGGAGACTCAAACAGCTAACCATGGAGGTCCAGTGTCAAGGCAGTCTGCTGGAAGATTCTCTTTTGCTTAGTGGAAACCTGTCTTGTGGTTTTCAGGCTTTCTACCAATTGGTTGAGATTCAACCCAAATAAGGACAATATACTGTCTGCTTTACTCAAAGTCCACTGATTTGTACATATAATCTTATAAAAAACATCACAATAACATAATACTGACCAAATATCTGGGCACCTCTAGGCCTTGCCAAGTTGACACACGGAATAAACCATTGACCCATTATTACTGTTTGGCATATGGTACAGTGACTAGATATAATTTCTTTTTTTCTTTTTTTTCTGTATTAATAAGTAATCAGTATTCCATACTGTGTATTAAGTAGCCTTCTTTCTCTTTGACCTTCAGGCTTACTGTAGGATCAAGCAGATAAGTAATCAGTATTCCATACTGTGTATTAAGTAGCCTTCTTTCTCTTTGACCTTCAGGCTTACTGTAGGATCAAGCAGATAAGTAATCAGTATTCCATACTGTGTATTAAGTAGCCTTCTTTCTCTTTGACCTTCAGGCTTACTGTAGGATCAAGCAGATAAGTAATCAGTATTCCATACTGTGTATTAAGTAGCCTTCTTTCTCTTTGACCTTCAGGAGACCAGGCTGGCCTTGAACTCACAGAGATCCGCCTGCCTCTGCCTCCCAAGTGATGGGATTAAAGGTGTGTGCCACCACCCCCGGTGCTCCATTATATTTTTAAGAGTGTTGTATATCAAGCCTACATGAGGTAAGCCCTGTATCATGGAACTTCATGCTCAAAACCTCACGTGTATTTTAGAAATAGCTTTATAGGATTCTAGAGAGTCTCTCTGAAATTTCTGTTCAAATGGCATTGCCTCTATAGATCATGTGAGGAGATTGAAGCTTTTATCTAGAGACATTATATATCTCTTCATTGACGGGTCATTTTGAAAGTACTTTGGGGGAAAGTTATTGTTTATTTCATAAAGATCTTATAGATGTTTTTATACATTTGTTCTTTTGTTCCTTATAACAGATTATTTCTGTTTTTCTATGTTACTTTTATATGTAACCTTCCTAAATTTTCTTAATTGTACTAACTTACCTAGCAAATCTATGGGGCGTTCTGTGTTGCCAGTCATATCTGGAAATGAGAATTTGTTTCTTCTTTCTAACCTGTATGTTTTTCCTTGGCACCGACCAGGTCTTCCTAGTCGCAGTACAATGTTGGGTGGGGGTGGTGACTGCAGCATCCTCTTATTCCTGATCCTAAAGGTGGTGGTTCGAACAGCTCAGCACTTAAGTGTCCTGTCTCCCATCCACTTTCAGTGAGGTTGAAGGGGTTGCAGTCTATTCTTAGTTTGTCAAGTTAGCATATAAACAGATAACAGAATTTTCATCTTTTGAGATGATAATTTCATTTTTCTGAGATTGTAAATGTGGGCTGGAGAGATGGCTCAGTGGTTAAGATCACTGGCTGCTCTCTTGTGGATGACCCAGGTTCAATTCCCAGCATCCATGTGGCAGCTAACAACCATCCATAACCCCAGCTTCATGGGATCTGATGCCCTCTTCTGGCCTCCATGGGCACCAAGTGTGCACATGGTACATGTACATAAATGCAGGTAAAACACTTGTACACATAAAATATAAATAAATAAATTTTTTTCCAAATAAAAAAATTTATTGAGAATTTCATACATGCATATAAGGTGTTTTGATCAAATCCAGGCCCACTCCCTCCCCTCCAATTCCTCCCATATCTCCCCATCACTTTTTTTCTGACAACTTCATGTACTCTTTCTTTTGGGGGGAGTACTTTTTGCTACTCTCATATTACCCCCTCTGGAGAGGTAACCCTAAAATCTTTTAGGGTTAAAGGTTCCAAAATACTTTTTGACATTTTTGGCCTTTGGAACAGATTATGTTGCAAAGAGGCCCGAAGACATTTTGACTTTTAGCCAAGAAACTGGCTACTTTTCTTTGGGGTCTTCTTGCCCTAACTGCCTGGCCAATTCCTACCTCCTATTCTTATTACACCATTCTCTAAAGAGGTTACCCAAATTGCCAATAGGGAATCAGGACCAGACCACTCTGGCTTCTTCCATACTGAATAGGGACGCAGGGTGAGGCAATTGGGGTACCCCTTCAGTGGGTCTTTCTAAAAGACTCCCAAATTGCATAACTCATCTGTAGGGTGAAAAGAAAATCCTTGACTGGTGAATAAGAGATGTGAAGAAGTAAGGCAAGAATAGTTAGCATTACAAGTTCTAGATGGGGAACCGGAAAACAGTCAGAACTGGGCAAATTTC
Source organism: Nannospalax galili (assembly GCF_000622305.1). Lineage (NCBI taxonomy): Eukaryota > Metazoa > Chordata > Mammalia > Rodentia > Spalacidae > Nannospalax > Nannospalax galili. Next base: position 637,336 of record NW_008350459.1, read on the forward strand.
AAATGTTCATATCAGAGTCCATTGGAATTTCTTGATGAGAGCTTCCAAAAGCATCCCTCTGTTAGGTTCCTCCTCATTTTTCTTTTGTCTGCCAAGGCTGGACTCGAGGGTGATGGACTCGGGATTTGTTTTCAGGCACTTTGATAGCTGTTGGAGTGGTTAGAATCAGTGTCAGTTCCCTCTCAAAGGCTTCTAGATAGGGGGAGAAAACAAATTTATCCATCATTTTAGAGCAATAGCGGGTTGTCTCCCTTAGCTGCAGGTGGGCACTACAGTATTGCAGACCAAGATTTGAAGTCTTACATCTGAGCAGCACTTTCTACAATATAAATAAATAAATTTTAAAAAAGAAGTAGAGGAATTTTTCTTTAAAGATTGTAAATGTTGGGCTTGGAGAAATGGCTCAGCAGTAAGAGCACTGGCTGCTCTTGCAGAGGACCCAGGTTCAGTTCCTAGCACCCACATGGCAGCTGACAACTATCCATAACTCCACTTCCAGGGGATTTGATGCCCTCTTCTGGCCCCTGTTGGTATATAAATGTTACTTAATTATTACTTTCAAGGACTCTTAACATTCCTAGAACAAGCCCAAATTAAGTATATGTATTGTTTTATGAATAACTGAATTTTACTAATCGTTTTGCTTATGTTTTGAGTCAGGTTTTTAAATCTATATAAGTAAGATGTGAGCCATACAAATTCTTTAAATTAGGGAAGATTCTTTTTTTTCTTTTTTTTCCTCTACTATATAAGGGTGTAAACTTTCCAGTAATTGGTTTATTCAGAGTTGAGTAGAACTTACCTATAAATCTATCTGGGCCTGTTGCTATAGGGAGCATAAATGTTTTTCAACTAAAATTCATTTGACCTAGAATCAGGTTTGTGTCCCCAAATGCCCTTTGGTGTAGGTTCATCCACTGGAGCCTGGTCATCCTGCCAAGAGTCTCACTGACTCTTCCCCATCACAGCAGCCATCAGTTACCAATACTTCCTCAGGTAGGACTAGGATTTCTTATCCACTTCCCCATGTCTGTGCTGGGATTTTGTCCAGCTTGACATTACATGGGACTTGTGCATGCTGTGACCATTGCTGTAAGTTCATATGAATAACTGACCACCTATCTGGAAACCTTGTGGTCATCCATCTCCTCTGGTTCTTACAATCTTTGCACCTCCCTCTTCTACAATGATCCCTGAGCCTTGGGAGGCAGAAGTTTGATACAGGTGTCCTGTTCAGGGATGAGCACTTCGCAGCCTCTTATTCTCTGCACGTTGGCCAGTTGTGGTTCTCTGTGTTAATCACCATCTGCTGCGTATGGAAGCTTCTGTGCTGAGAGTTGAGGGATGCAGTAATCAAGGCAGGGCAGGGAAAGCTCCCAGAGGCATGCAAGGCCCTGGTAGAGCTGAGATGTTGACGGAGGAGTGCAGGGAGGTGTGTCTCTCTACTTTTTGACTGTGGATACGGTGTGATCAGTTGTTTGAAGCACCTGTGCCTTGACTTCCTCGCTATGATGAGCTGCACCCTTGAACTGTGAACCAGAAGAAACCCTTTCTCCTTTAAGTTGATTTTCGCAGGGTATTTTTTCTTTATGTGATAAGAAACTAAGACACTCACTTATTTACTGTTCTTCTAGCTTTTGCCTAATTTTTAAATTGGATTCTACAGGACTTTACATGTGTCCAGGCATACAGACTCAGTAATATCTAATGTTTTTCTTTAGTGTTTTAGTTCCAGTAGAGATTCCCTTAGTGTCTCAGTCTACACCGTTTCTTAAAATCCTTTATGCTGTTCCTGTACACTGTCAGAACACTTCTACCAAGTAGGTTGCTTCTTTCAGAAGAATCTCTCATGGTTTCAGGCCTCTTTCACCAAGAGGAGAGAGTGATCAACTCTGAGGTGAATCAAAGCGTGGTATAGTGCGTCTCAAAAACCCCAGTCACAATCTATAGACAAAGGCAGTGAGGAACTGTGGCGGGGTGCTAAGGTAGGATTTGATCTCAGAACTGTCAGTCAAGTCTCCTTTCTGCCTCTTATTTGCTGTGCATCTTTGTTTCCTCCACTTTACACTCCACTGCCAGCCCCATAAGGTGTGGTGAGAAACTAGACCAAAAAAGAAAATATAATAGCAATTACTTTAAAATGAACTGTTACAGAACTGATTTAACTTAACGATGTACTCTGGATAAATTAAGTATGAAGCAATCTTAGTTCCGTTTTATTTTATGATAATGAGCAACAGTATGAAAATTGTCAACATGGGCTCAAGTTACAGTCACTCCCAGAGATCCTGATTTCATGGAAGCGGGACAGGCAACAATGGTTTTTCCACAGCATCCCACAAGAGTGTCTACCCAACACTACCAGCTGCTGGTTTAACAGGAGGCTTGCCTCCCCAAAAGGGAACTTTGTCAATTAGATTAAGTATTTTTTATGGGATGATTCTTAGTTTTTGTCTCTTCTTATTTCAGGTAACTGCTGGGGTTCCTCTCAAGAAAGAATATACAGAAGAGGTAAGAAGAACTAATCAGTCTAGCCGACCATCAGTGCATGTGCTGTCTACAAGTAGCCCCTTAGGAATGAGTATTTCTAGACTGGGAATACGGCTTAGTGGGTAAAGTGCTTGCCTTGAAAACACAAGGAACTGAATTCAGTCATCAGCACTCACATTAAAAAATGTCATTGGGGCACTGGCCAGCCAGCCTACTTGGTAAGCTCCTGGCCTACCCACCCAAAAAAAGGCAGGTACACAGCATCTGAGGAGCAACACCCAAGGTGACATGTTCTCTGGCCTGCACATACCCACATGCAAACACACACACACACACACACACACACACACACACACAGGGGGGCGGGGAGAAAGAGAGGAGTGATTCTCTTAAGAATCCATGTAAAAAAATGAGTGGAATAAAGTGATGAAAACATTCAATTAAATCTTAAATCTCAAGAAAAAATAAATCAATTTATATACTGTTTCTCTGTTTCTGCGACAGCCATCCAGGCCATCAGAACTCAGGGTCTCTAGCACAGAAATAAAAATGAAGCTTGTACCCATGCCTTCTTTTGTTATAGGAGGTGAAAAAAAAAAAAAAACACCTGACTCAGAAAATACACGGTTGGGTTTGGGGCTTACAGGAATGCAGTAATTCTGTAGATTGGTTGATTTACTGTTGACAGTACCTCTCAGCTCCTACAGGTGGCACCATGGATTTAAGATGGAATAGCTATTGAGGGTTCCTCAGCATCTCAAGGACTTATGCCTTTTGTCCCCCAGGCTGTAGGGAGTAGGTGTACTGCTTACGTTCTGGTGACTGGTCCTTCACAGAGATAGTTGCCTGTCTCAAAACCCAAACGTGTATCATTTCCTCCAGAGTAGTTTTAGAACTTCATTTGAACACGAACCACCTCCTTCTCCAGCCACCTTGCTTGGAAGCAAAAGGTGACTTAGGGTCATCTTTATAAGATTCTAGGACAATAAAGTAAGAAAAGATAGAAGCAAAAATTGCCAGTGTGGTGAGGCCAGTGTGAGTAGGTGGTTTGGTGGTAAGCATGACACGATGACACAGAATCTGGTTTCTTCCCAGAACATCCAGCTGGTAGCTGACGGCTGCTGTAACCTACAGAAACAAATTCAGATTGCTCAGCTCTTCGGAGTGCCTGTTGTGGTGGCGTTAAATGTCTTCAAGTGAGTAAAGCTCCTGCTGTCTATGGGGCCACCCTGGGGACCACATCTGTGTCCCAAGGATGCTCAGTCTTACTCAGCTTCACCCGAGAGAAACAGAATCACACAGTTCTTAATATTTGTTGGTTTGGTTTGGTTTCATTTCTACAAATGTGTTCTTAAATGTTATTGGGGCAATGAAACTTACAGAGTAAATTATCATCCCTGTTTTTCACTTCACCTAGTGTTTATGTCTGAAAGACTGAATGAATGATCAAAGGGAGATATGGAATTGTCTCGATTAAAAACCCTCAATGACTTAAAATATTTGAGTCGTGTTGGAGAGGATTCTTTCTCTATGCTTTTCTTCAAGTCTGATTTATTTAAACATGATGTGACCACTTTGATGTTTAAAATATATTCAGTGTTAGGGAGTGAAGTTCTGTATAAACGGGTAGGTTTTCTTTAAAAACATCACTAAGTGAATACAGATGCAGAAACCACAAACATTTTCATCATCAGGACAGACACCCGCGCGGAGATTGACTTGGTGTGCGAGCTCGCCAAGCGGGCTGGTGCCTTTGATGCGGTCCCCTGCTATCACTGGTCAGTTGGAGGAAAAGGGTCTGTGGACTTGGCTCGGGCTGTGAGAGAAGCCGCACACAAAAGAAGCCGCTTCCAGTTCCTGTACGATGTTCAGGTAAGTTGTAACCACCTTAACAACCGTAGGAAAGGTGGCTCCTACATCTTGCCAAAGGCCAGTGCTGAGAGCGTTTGTTACTTGGGTCATTCCACTTAGCTTTCATGATGACTCTGCAAGAAGGAAGCTCAAGATCAAAGACACTGAGCCATCCGACATGGTCCATGTCCCATGGGCAGATCCAGTCTCTGCACCAAGCCTGTGCTCTTAAGGTCTGCTCCCAAATAGCCAGCCCAAGGGAAGGGGTGCCCTGGACAGCAAGGGTGCAAAGCTAATCCTTGCAGGGACTGACTGCCCAACAAGACTTGAGCAATTTCACAATTCCTCAATTACGAGGCATTTTCCTTATTGATCTGCTGTGGTTCTTTCCTTGTTGTGGTTTTGTGAATATTTTATTTATTTATTATGTATTTGTATGTATGATATGTGTAGACACACAAGTGTCATAGTATGTGTTTGGAAGTAAGGGGTCAACTTGCAGGAGTCAGTTCTCTCCTTCCACCATGTGGGTTCCTGGAATCCAACGCAGGGAGCACTCAGTAGCTCCCTTACCTGCTAAGACATCTCACCAGCTCTCGCTGGGGTTTTCTTGAACTGTCTTGCATATTTTTTTTTCCTTTCAGTAAAGTGCATATAACATTTACCTTTGTGTATTTTGCCTGCATGTAAGTGCACCCATGCGTGCAATGCCCCACAGAGGCATTAGTCCCCTAGAACTGGGTTTTCTGGCTGGTTGGTCTGTAGGTATGTCATGTGCATTCAATGCCCAGCGTCCAGAAAAGGACATTGGATGCCATGGAACTAGAGTTACAGATGGTCGTTAGCCACCATATGAGTCTGGGAACTGAACCCAGGTCCTCTAAGAGCAGTATGTGCTCTTAACCACTGAGCCACCTCTCGAGCCCATTTTTTTGTTTCTTATTCTGTGTTTTGGTTTTTTGAAACAAGCTCACATATAAATCAGGCTGTTCTTAAATTTACTATGTAGCTGAGGATAGCCTTGAGTTCCTAATCCCTCCTTCCTTTACCTCCTGGGTGTTATATATAACCATACTATATTTTTACCATATCCAGCCATACTGCATTTTTAACACACCTGGATGCTAAGCCTTCTGTATAAAATCAACATTTCCCAGGATTCAGTCTTGTCCTCAGAAGTTGTCCTGACGTCCACTTCCATCTCCATTCTGTATTTTGTGGCTCCTGATCTGGTCAGTGGGTTTGTCCTCAGAGGATGCCCATGGCTGCCAGGGTGCTCAGCCTTCAAACTGATAGTTGTTCCTCCTGTCTCTTCTTCCTTCATACATTCCACAGGCCTGTCTCACAGAGGTTACAAATGGTAGCATCACTCCTCTTTCCTGCTCATATGAGTCAGTATTGTAAGCTAAAGGGAGAAAAAGCGAAGGAGGAGAGGGCTTGGTAGCACCTGTAAGCTTAGAGATGCCTCAGCAAGAGTGCCCGGTTAGGAGAGCTGTTGGCATGCCACCCACACTGGGCACTTTGCATATGTCCACCTCTTTAGTCTTTACATTCCCATTGGGCAAAAACATGCTACCCTGTTCTGTAGTTAAAAATCTGAAGCACAGGGATGAAATGACATACCCAGTGTCCTAGAGCTGGGAGTTCAGTTAGGACAGTAGATCACATACAGTTCTGTTCTTCAACATCAACTGTTCGGAAGTATGTCTGTGGGAGGGAAGGAGACATGCTGCACGAAGAGATGGTGACTGTGTCATTCATCTTAGCAAGGTGACAGAAATGGGACAGTCACAGAATCCCTGCCAGATGAGGGGCATCATCAGCACTCAGGGGTCTGTGGAAAGAAAGACTTAAGGAATGAATTGTGAGGGTTAGTACAGATAGGTTTGTCCTATGAATAGGCTATTTGTTGGATGAGAGACTAGAATATTCTGGGTTACAGGGCTGGTCAAGATCAATAGAGGGAAGAGACTTAGGGTCAGCATAAAAGTGTTTTTGTTGAAAGCTGGGAATACACTGGGCATTTGGAGATGTCCAGTGTAAAATAGATGTAGCCATATGGTGGATATGGCAGAGGGGCCAATGCCCTGTGACTCTAACCTTCCTATTCCTTGATGTGAGGAAGGCTCGCCAGTATGTCTACAATGTCTGGCACAGCCCTGTCCATTCTGTGCAAACCACTGTTAATGCAGGCAAAATGGTGTATGCCTGTAATCCTTGCACTGTGAAGGCTGAGGCAGGTGCATGTCTGAGCTCCAGGCCAGCCTGAGCTATATAATAGAAAGACACTGTCTCAGATACAAACAATAAACCTCTCATATCTGCCATGAGTGCCTTGGGCTATTGTAGTCACATCCCAAAATTTCCACCTAGGTAGCAATGGTGATTTTCTAATGAGTGATTTCATGAAGTGGGGTTCTATCCAAGGAAAGATCCCAAGGAAACCAAGGTTGGTAACAGAGTTTCAGAAGAAGCTGGTATCATGGTGTATACCTGTAATCCTAGCACTCAGAAGTGGGAGGCAGGAGGATCAGGGGTTCAGAGTCATCCTCCACTACTTGATGAGTTCCAAGTGTGTCAGGGCTACATGAGACCCTGTCTCAAGAAAACAAAACTTTAGTTTTGAAAAGTTTCTGACTTGCCCTAACTCTCAGAGGAGCACTTCTTTTCGTGATTCATTTATATTTTGTTTATTTTTCTGAATTCTTATTTCTTCCTCTTTATTTTTATGTATGTAAGTGTTTTGCCTACATGTGTGTAAGTGCACCATACACATGCAGTGCCTGTGGAGGCCAGAAGAGGGCTTTGGATTTCCTGGAACTGAAATTACAGTTACACCATATGGGCACAGGAACCAAACGCAGGTCCTCTACAAGAGCAGCCAGTGTTCTTAACCATTGAGCCATCTCTCCAGCCCCATCCTATTCATTCCTTAATCGTCATATGTTGGCAAATTAGAGATTTGTTTGTTTGTTCATTCATTTATTTGTTTTGAGACAGTGTTTCACTAGTCTCACTCTGCAGCCCTGGAATTCAGAGATCCACTTGCCTCTGCCTAAAGTCCTGTGATTAGGCCACTCCTAGCCAAGGCTGTGATTTCTAAGTATAATGTGAAATCACTAAATCAAGTTATATAACCAGTCTATCACCTCAATTCTTTTGCTTAGTGGTAAGAACATTTGAGATTTACTTTTAGTGATGCTAAGATACCACTTTTTAGCTTTACGCACCATGTCAAAAAAATTTAAAAAGCAAAAGCAAAAGCCTGCTATCCGGGGCATTGTACCTTTTACCACCTAAATTCCCATTCTTCTTGAAGATGATGCTGCTAACATGGATAAAAGGGGAAATGTGTAATAATATGATCTGATATCCTGTATTTGACAGGTGGCCTTGAGGCCAGGATTCCTGCCTCCTTTGCCAGTACCCTCTCCCTTTCCTATGTCACAGGTGTTGAATTTGAGCAGCGTGGCTGTGTTGGGAAAACAGTATCTTTGCCTCTAACAGCAGGGCATCAACTTAAACATTCACACACATGCACACACATGAGAATACACATACACAGATGAACATACCACAGACACATAAACATGCAAAAAAACACACTGTCCTAATTTCTCATAAGAAGTTTTCACATGACAATTAATATATTTTTGATTAATTAAGCAAATGGTTTATTTATAATAATTATTCTAAAGGCTCTACGTATCATTCTAAATGATCATCATGATACAGTATAAAGATAACATGAACAATGGCAGGTATTCACAGTCTACAGTGTGAGCAATTACTCTCTACAAAAATCTTTGTTTTTTAATTATTTATTTAATAACCATATAATTAGAGGAAGCATTTCATTACAACAGCATTGACATACTCAATAACAATTTCCAGAGCTAAGATGCATCTCTTTCAAAATTGCCTATAAATTTTTAGGTTTACAGTTGACTTGATAGAGTTATACGATATTGTACTCCGTATAAACCCTATAAGACATAAAATTAAATGAGGTTTTAAACTTTAAAAAAGATCTCCATTTCATTATTAAAATACAGTTTTATACAGAAAAATTCATTTTTAATACAATTGACACTAAGATGCACATGTGTTTCTAATCTCTATATATCTGATTATTACTAGTCTCAGTCTGATTATTACTAGGGTACTTTCTGAGCTCCTTGGCATTTGAGCATGGATATAAAGTCATCAGGTAGATTTCAGTGGTAATGTTTGTCACGTCTACTAATTAAGGAGCAAATTTTTATTCTTTGAAGAATTTTTTTTTTTTTATTTATACACCCACTTCCCAGGTAGCACCTTCCCATAGCCTCCCTCCCCTCACTAGAGCCCTTATACTCTGATATCCCTGCTACTGTCTGCTCTATTGTTGGCACCCCCAACCATTCCCCACTACTTATCCATCTGGTGAATCTAGTCAGCCTATCTAGAGGTCTTTGTTTTAGGAGGCTCAGCTGTTCCTCATCTAGCAGTAATCAGTTGTCAGTATTCCTTTGGATAAGATTGGGGTCTGCTGTTCAATTTCCCAATTCTATGCTGGGTTACTATCTGGGAATCCCTTTGGCCACCCTGGCCAACAACTCAAAAGAAGGTATCACCTGTAGGAGCTCAAGAGAGGTAGGACCATAGGAGACGGGTATTATTAAGGGAGAAAGGGGGGAAATGGGGGCACCTTGAGTGGGAAAACATGATGGAGGAGTGAGACAATGTAAGAGATAAACAATGCCTAGCTAGTTTTGAAAACCAGAGAGAACCATATTACTCCTACAACCTACT
>NW_008350459.1:646748-647094 GCF_000622305.1 Nannospalax galili
AAGAGGACAGGTGACCCACCACCATTATAGGACATTTTGAGAGATGCTCATAGTCACCTAGAACTAGTCGACCTAGAAGGGCTAGGAGTAAAAACTGTCCTTTATGTCCCTCTGACTAAATTATTATAGACCTCAAAGTATGTCTGTTAAACACCCAAGAAGGTTAGTTCCACCAGTCTGGTACCTCCCCGGTTCCTTTTCATTATCCTGGTTTCTATACTCATGTCTGGATACATACTCACTTATAAGGATTTAGTGCTAGAATCCATATATGAGGGAGAACATATGTCCTGTTTTTCTGAGTCTGTGTTACTTCACTTAGTATAACAGTTTCTAGTTCCATTCA
>NW_008350459.1:648177-648487 GCF_000622305.1 Nannospalax galili
AGTCCTTGAGCATGGGAGGTCCTTCCATCTTCTGATGTCTTCCTCAATTTCTTCCTTTAAAGATTTAAAATTTTCCTTGTAGAGCTCTTTAATGTCTTTGGTCAGGTTTACTCCGAGATATTTTATTTTTTTTGGCAGCTATTGTAAGGTGAGTGTTTCCATGTCCTCCTTCTCTGATTGCTTGTTATTGGTATATAGAAAGGCTATAGACTTTTGTAGGTTAATTTTGTAACCTGCCCCTTTACTGAACGTGTTAATAATTTCTAGGAGTTTTCTGGTGGAATATTTGGTGTCTCTTAGATGTAACATC
>NW_008350459.1:649506-696187 GCF_000622305.1 Nannospalax galili
GTAGTATTGTTTTTATGAAGTTGGGTGCACCAGAGTTTGGTGAATATATGTTCATGATTGTAATATCTTCTTGATTCAGGAAAGAAGGGCACCCCTTCCCCTGGCTGAGAAGTAGCCCTACAAAGCTAGTTTGTGTTAGAGTCCAGAAGCCCGAAGCTTTTGACAAACGACTTCTGGTGGTAGGATTTTAGTTCTTCCTCTAAGTAATGGTCAAGATGCTGTGCTACTTTTATTCATTTTGTTAGACAAACATGCTTTTCCAGGTTTCTCTCACATGCATAGTCAAGTGTTTATCATGTATCCTTATCTGTAGACACACCCGTTTCACTTAAGCAAGTTTTTCTGCTACAATATTTGTTCCTACTCAAAAGAAGCTATCTGGAAATTGTAGTATGCCCCCAATTCACTCCCATGGTCCTTAAGCCAAAACCCCACGCACAACAGAGACACTTGTCTTAGAGATTCTGACTGTGTACATTTCACTGTAACCACGCCATCTAAAGAAATAACCTCTTCACATAAACATTCAAAATGGCAAGTTCAGAAGATTTTCTGACTTATGGAGGAAGCAGAATGAGAAGGGAAAGCGGCGTCCTATGCTGGGCTGCCTCACAGTTGGGAAAAGCAAGCTCGTTTGTGCAGGAATGACCTCAAGAGCTCGTCGGTCATTCATTCCACATGATTCCAAGCTTAGTGCGGGTCAGCAGGATGTAGGAATGAACTTTCCTGCCTTCAAGATGTTGGTATCCTTTCCTTCAGCCTATTTATGTCATGGAAGATTTTTCTTTCCCCTTCAACTATAGTAGACATTTTGGCTGGATAGGATATAGTAATCTGGGTTGGCGTCTGTGGTCATTTAAAACTGGGAATACTTTGGTCCAGGCTCTTCTGGCTTTCATAGTTAGCACTGAAAAGTCAACTGTAATTCTGATGGGTTTTCATTCATATGTGACTTGTTGTTTCTCTTTTGCAGCTTTCAGTATTGTCTCTTCGTTTTGTATGTTTAGTGTTTTTACTATGTTTTACTATGATGTGTTGTGGAGAGTTTCTTTTCTGGTCCTGTCTGTTTGGTGTTCTCTATGCTTCTTGTATTTGTATGGGCATGTCTTTCTTTAATTTTGGGAAATTTTCTTCCACAGTTCTGTTGAAGATCTGGTCCATGCCATTATCTTGGGATTCTTCTCCTTCCTAGCCTACCAGGTGCCTCATTCCTCTGTGCTAAATGGCCTGGAGATCTGAGCCTCATGCAAGAACCACCCTAACTTTGAGAGCATCCTCCTCATCCTCCCCATGTGTATCTGGCAAAGGCCCCTCCCAGCTCTGTTTCTTGGATGGATGAGAAACAGTGTTTTACTGGCACATATCACAAGAGTCCTTACAATTTCACTTACAAGCACTATTCTCCTGTGAAAAATGAAACATAATTGTGATGGAAGTTTCTACAAGTGCATTATTCCCTCTAAAACTGTTTAAGAATCTCCAGTGATAAACTGTGAGGGTCGCACCACAGGTGAGATAGCCATCTTTTACCTCTATTCCATCTATCCATAGGCTTTCTGGTGTAAATTTAGATGATCTCAGAGCATAGTAGTCTCTTGTAGGGACACTATCCATTTTTTTTCAACCTGTATTAGTTACTTTTCTGTTACTATGATAAAACACCATGACCAAAGCAACTTCTAGAAGGAAGAGTTTATTTGCTCTTGTAGTTCTAGAGGGATAAGAGTCTGTCATGGCAGGAAGGCATGGCAGTAGAGGCCGAAAGCTGAGCGCTCACATCTTTAACCACAATCAGGAAACAAAGAGAGGGAGACTGGAAGTGAGACCAGCCTATGAGCTCTCAAAGCCCACCCCACCTCCCCAGTGACATACTTCCTCCAGCAAGGCCGTACCTCCTAAACCTCTATAAACAGCACCACAAACTAGGGACTAAGGGTTCAAGTATGTGAGCCTGTGAGGGACATAATAAAACACTTCTGGAGAGACTACTCTACCTTTTGGATTCAGGGGGGAAACACTGGTTCACTCAGTCTCCAAAAGGTTAGAGGATTTAAGTAATAACATTTTTTTTTTCAGAAAATTACTTCCTTTTTTCTTTTATGTAAGTAGCTTACTCCCTTTGGGTATTTGGGGGGAGGGGTGTCTACCTGCATCTGTGTGTCTGTATCTGTGTGTCTGTGACTTTGTCTCTCTGTAACTGTGTGTGTGTGTGTCTGTGACTTTGTCTCTCTGTAACTCTGTGTGTGTGTGTGTGTGTGTGTGTGTGTGTGTCCCCAGCTATAGGATGTCAGGTGTTGTTCCACAGATGTGGTCCACCTTGTTTTTTGGAGACATACTTTCTTTAGACTGGGGTTTGCTCAGGAGGCAAGACCACCTGGCCCACAAGCCTCTAGGATGCACATATCTCCACCTTCCCAGTGCTGGCATCACATGTGTACACTACCACGCCTGGCGGGGTTTTGTGTGTGTGCAAATTCCTTGGGATCAAACTCACATCCTCATGTTCACAAAGTACGCACCTTGAGGTATTACTGCATCCCACTCCTTGTTCTTAAAGGAGACTTTAGTCTTGAATCAGAAGTTTTTCCCCAGGAAGCACATCTGTAAATCAATGGACAGTGAAGTAGCTTTGCTGTACAGTCAAGAAAATCAGACTCTTGTAAAGGACAAAGGTCTCTTGCTTGTGAAAATGGTACTGAACCATGCCTTGTGTTTGCTTGTGTTACACTTGTAACACACAGATGTTCCCAAGTCAGATTTGTCAGATAGGAAGGAGAAAACACATCTTGAAGATATATAAGAAGGCCAGGCATGGTAGTACACACCTGTAATTCCAGCACGCAGGAAGCTGAAGCAAAAAGATTGAAAGTTCAAGACCAGCTTGAACCACGTAGTAAGACTGTCTCAAAAACAACGAAGGGTGGTTGTAGACCCTGCAGAGTTCTGTTTGATAATCAAAAATCGCTCCTGTGAGCTCCTTATTTTCAGTATCTCTCAGAGATAGATGCAGATTTTCTAACAATGAAGTATTTGTTTCTCAGACCCAGTTACTCCCGATCACACATTACAATTGCCTTTGGAGAATGAGGTTCCTTAAAAGTTCTGAAATTAACCTATTGCTCGGGGCTAATGAGCTCACAAGAGTGGATGCCAGGGAGCAGACTCTGGGAAGTCAGCACGCATCCACACATTGATAGCTCAGATGTGCTGGTTTCCAGTCCAAGGTTTGCTTTGTGTCAGACATACCTGGTCCTGTTGTTCTCAGTAACAATGACAGAGCTGCTCCAGGATGCTAGGTATGTGTGCCACACAGCCCTTGAACCTGTGGGGCTTGGTCAATATAAATGAACATGCATATCACAGCATGGCAGTGTTAGCCTACTTGCTTTCAACTCTGTGGCCTTGGAGAAACAAAAGAACATCATTTTTTATTGAGAGTGTCCCGGTGCATAGTAATGACCTTATTTTGTGCAGAGCTGAAGCCATCACAGTGAGGGTTATTGAGATGTGGTCAGGGTTGTGGAGCGAAGTGCTATGCAGTGTTTTCATCGCTGACAGATTTTTCAGTGTTTCTAACTTTACCATCTGATTTCCACCTGAGCTACAGCATGACTAATGACAAAGCCACTGCTTCTTGTCTTCCTCTGTGATGTGCACACAAGTGTGTGTGGATATGCACACACACTGTATGGGTGAAGGCCACAGGAAGACATGGGGCATCCTGCTTCATCAGTCTCTACCTTGTCCCTTGAAGCAGGGTCTCACTGAACCTGGAGCTAGGCTGGCAAACAGCAAATCCTAGCGATCCAACTGTCTCCACCCCCTCGTACCACTGGGCTTACAGGCAAATGCTCAGCCATGCCCAGCTTTCAACATAGGTGCTAGGGATTCAAACTAAGGTCCTCATGTTTGTACAAGTGGTCTTATCCACTGAGCTATCTCCCCAGCTCCACAAAACCTTTGTACATCATTATTTCTGGCAATTTCCTTGTTAAACTTCAGGTTTATTTTACTGTATTTGGTACTTTTTTTAATCACCAAGAAAATTTAAAAATTTAAGTAAATGTTTTGATGAGATTTATACATCTGTTTTATTCCACTAAAAAAGAAATTTTGGGTTTGTTTTTTTTTTTTATGTGTATGAGGGTTTGCCTGCACATATGCAAGTGTACCAGGTACATGCAATTCCCAGAGGCCAGAAGAGGGTGTCAGATCCCTTGGACCTGGAGTTAAGATGGTTGTTAGTCACCATGCGGGTGCTGGGAACCAAACCATGGCCCTCTGCAAGAACAGCCAGTGCTCTTGAGCCATCTCTCCAGTCCCCCCAAAGGCAGATTTTTGAATAGTTTGATTTAACAACTTCAGTGGGCATTTCCCAGAAGCTTTTCAAGAATAATGTATCATGTGACTTTGAGTAGCCCTGACTGTGAAACATGAAGGCCCTCATGTCCTCCCACCTGTCCTTGATGGTGTCACTCAGCCGGTGTTTATGACCTGCCTGTTGCATACAAGAAGATGCACAAGGAGCTGGAGAGTTGGCCCAGCAGTTAAGAGCACTGGCTGTTCTTCTAGAGGACCCAGGTTTGGTTCCCATCACCCACATGGAAGCTAACAACCATCTGTAACTCCAGTTCCAGGGGATCCAACACCCTCTTCTGACCTCCACAGGCATTGCATGACATGGATGCACTTACGTATATGCAGAAAGTACAATCATACACATAAAATAAAAATAATAAAATGCTTTTTAAAAAAGAAGCTACGCAACAGTCCAGCAGCCAGCCAGTCGTACTGTTTCCTAGAGCGGGACTTCACAAGCCCAGGGTGCTGTTTAGACTTAAATGAAATAAAATTAAAAATTTAGTTCCTTGGTCATTTTTCAGTCACATTAGTACTGTTCTAAGAGCTTTAATGCTCCCATGACCTGAGTGACGAGAAAGCACGGGTATAAAATAATTGTAATAAAGCATTCCATTGAACAGTTCTGTTCTAGAGTATTTCAGTTTCCTAAACATGCATTTCAGAGGCTTGGGAGAACATGATATGGGATTTAGAGAGCTGTTCTTGGTGAGTGAAGGTGTAACGGTGTCAGTTCAGAAATGATCAGAGACACCAGTTGTGCTGGTGGGGTTTTTTTCAACCACACAAACTAGAGTCACCTGAGAGGGGGGAACCTCAACTGAGAACTTTCTTCCATCAGACTGACCTGTGGCCATGTCTATGGGGTATTTTCTTCATTGTTAATTGATGTGGAAGGGCCCAGCCCACTGTGGGCAGGACTATCCCTAGGCAAATGGACCTGAGCTGTAGAAGAAAAGTAGCTGAGCAAGCCAGTGAGCAGTGTTCCTCCATGATCTCTGCTGCGGTCCTGCCCTGACCTCTGTCAGTGATGGACTGTGATATAGGGACATATAAGCCAAATAAACTCTGCCCTCTCCAAGTTGTTTTTGGTATCTATTACACAACAGAAACCAAAGTGGAACAGCAGTGTGGACCCTGGCTTTGTGGAATCTTATTACTGTTACATGCTAATGCCCTGTGCACGTCGGATAGTCATTATTCTCTGAATAAGCTTTATGTTTGCTGCCATTTGTGCCTGGGCTTCCTTTGAATTCTTTTTGAGGTTTTTCTTGTCCTCTTTTCAAGATGATATTCACCGTGTTTTGTTTTGTTTTTTCCATACTGGGAATCAACCCCAGGGCCTTGTGCACGCTAGGCAGGCGTTCTACCATCAAGCTACGACCTTTCAAGATCCTTTTGACATCTTGCCAGCTTCTGCAGAGTTCCATGTTTCCCTGCAGGCTTCCATCTCCTGACTTAATGTTTATACAGAGCCTTGATTGCACATTCTGTTTGGTCACACTTGTTTATTGTGTCACTATCTCCACTCCATCAGGAATTCATGCACACAGAGTCCCCGCAACTCAAGTGTAACACTTTGACATTATGAGAATACTTCCTGTAGATGGTTATTTGTTTAGTTAGCCCATCTTGTGGGAAGCCTACTGTGTGAGACCACTCTGCTAGACACTAGACATGTCAGGGCATAAGATGGGAATAAACACATTAGTCACTAGGTATCCAGTCAGGGGAAAGCCAATGCTGACGAATGCATAAACACTCATAACTCATCTTACCATTTTATTTGTTTTTATGAAAGCTATTGTTTGCCACAGAGCAGTTTAAGTGAATCTCAAATTCAGATTAACATGATTACATTCAACTTCACTCCTTTTTTTCTTCAAAGATTGTACTCCTCACAATCAAGCAGAAAAAGAACAGGAAGTTCCTTCACTGGTGATGTCACATAAATAGATTACACCCAGTAGAAGTACTTCATTGGGGCAGTTTTTACACTGAACCCAAAAGATATTTTGGTTTATTTAGCTGAGATATTTTTATTTATTTACTTGTGAGATGGTATAGTGGAAGTCCCTAGGGAACTCCTTGGTCTGGAGTTTCCTGCTCAGAAACTTGATATACTTTATTTACTCAGCCTATGACTATAGGACCCACCCTTACCCTCTGAGCCACCTCACTAGCCCTATCCTGTTTACTTTTTTTTTTTTTTTTTGGTCTTTTTGAGATAGGTTCTCCCTGTAGCCCCAGCTAAGTCTGGTTCTATCAGGACATGACAGGGCTGCTTGTCTGTATAAGACCTGCACAGGATCAAGCCAGTCAACATTCTACCACAGAGGAGGGAGGGGTTCCTGAGTCCTATAACTGAGGAGCTATGGACAGCAGCTGATGGCTTCTGGAGAAGGGAGAGTCCATTTTCTTTAAAGGTGGCTCCTGGACAGTCAAGTACTCCCCAGGGGATGGCCCAAGCCCTAGAAGTATATGGACAGCCAAACTGGAGTCAGTGGGTACTAAATTTACACAAAGTTAGTGTGGGAAGGAAGATAAATGTGGACCTTGGAGGAATTGGTGATAAACATCAAAATACATGTATGAAATTCTCAAAAAATTAAAATATTTTTTAAATAAAAGGGGGCTGGAGAGATGGCTTGGTGGTTAAAAATGCTAGCTATTGTTAGGGAAGACCCAGGTTCAATTCCCAGCACCCACATGGTGGCCAACAACCATCTATAACTCCAGTTTCAGGGGATCCACAGCCTTCTTCTGACCTCCTCAGGCATTGCACAACATGGGTGCACTTACATACATACAGGTAATACATACACATAAAAAAAATAAATAAAATACATTAAAATGCATCCCCAAAAAAGAAGTCTGCTCCTCGAAAGGCATTTGTTGACCAGCAGATTAGGGGGCTGGGGGTGCAGGTGCAGCTGTTGTGAGTTAGAAATCTAATTTTATTTCTTTCTGATCAGGAGTCAGGCAGGGCTCAACAGTGCTCTCTGCTCGTTTGTACTACTGCACACCTGCAGGGGTGTCTTCTCAGGTCTGTTCTTCTGTTGCGTTAACTCATCTGTGTTCCAGTATCACAGGGAATTAATATAGTTTAATGGTATTATAGATACCCTGCAAGTCTCTTATCTTTATTCTTTTGGCTTTGTTGATAAGTTATCATACCTGTTTGAGCCTTGACTGTCCTTATGCATTTTAGAACTAATTGGACATATTCTAAAATCCCAAGTACTCTTGGGATTTTCTTTGGGAAGGTGTTGAACTAGTAAAGTGAGCTGCAGAGAGCTGATGTGTGTGCAACATTGAGTCTCTTCTTCCATGGACACAGAATTTGTGTCCATTGTTTAGATCCTTTTTATACCCTTCAGTAAAAGCTTATAAAGACTTACACCTGCCAAGCAGTTTTGAGCCCAGCGCTCAGGAGGCAGAGGCAGGTAGAACTCTGAGTTCTAGGCCAGCCTATTCTACGTAGCAAGTTCTAGGCAAATGAGGGCTACACAGTGAGACCCTGTCTCATCCAAGTTTCAGACCACAAAACAGCTTGACAGTAATAAAACTCAGTTCTGAGAAGCACAGTTCTAAGTAGTTTGTGGTTCTGTCAGGGTTGGGAAGGTGGCAGGCGAGTACTCAGTTCTGTTTTCTCTTGTTGAATAATTCTCCCACCTGTGTTGAGGGCTACTCATACAAACACACCATGCACCCTTACCATGCACAACCTGTGAGGCATCTTGCCCCATGGGTGACACGGTGCTTCCCATTAGCACATGTTCCATCAGTTGCTCACCAAGCAGTAAATCCACTAACTGCATCATGGTGATGTATTTTCTACTATAGGAATATTGCAGTCCTGCCAAATGTTTTGCTTGAAGTAAGAAGCACATCGTCTGTAGAATTCATGAGCCAGTCCTGATTATTTTTAATTATTTATTTTTAGAAATTGTATTGCCTGTATGTGTATAAATGCACCACATGCATGCAATGCCCATAGCGGCCAGAAGAGGGCATCGGATTCCCCAGAACGGGAGTTACAGATGATTGTTAGCCACCATGTGGGTGCTGAGAACTGACTCAGGTTCTCTGCAAAAGCCATCTCTGCAGCCTTTAGTCCTGATTTTTAAGACAACATTCAGTTTTTACCAACAGTGTATATATAGATTTTCCATCTAGCATTTTATAGACACCATCTCATACATATGACACACACTAACTTGCCAGTGTCCTTTTTTAAATTTTTTTTTGTGTGTTTTGTTGGGGGGGGGATTGTTTGGGGGTTTTTTGTTGGGGTTTTTTATGTGTATTTGTTTATTTGTTCATTTGTTTATGAGACAGGGTTTCACTATGCAGCTCTGCATGGCCTTGAACTTTCTGTATAGACCAAGCTAACCTGGAACTCACAGAGATCCACCTGCCCCTGCCCCTGCCCCTGCCCCCTGAATTCTAGGATTAAAGACATGTGTCACCAGACCTCATTTTGCCAGTATCTTTTGTCTTGCCTTTTTATTTTCTGGATGGTGATTGGTTGTTTTAGTTTGACTGCGGGGGCGGTGTTGAAGGGTTTGTTTTTTGTGGGGGTTTTGTTGTGATTGTTGTTTTGGTTTTGGGGGGCTTTTTGTTGTTTTGTTTTTGAGGCAGGGTTTCACTATACAGCCCAGATTGGCTGGATTTGGGGAGTGTGCAATGGCACCTGGCCTTATCTGCCAGTGTCTCGTCTTAAAGTTTTTCCCGTGCTATGTGGTTCTCACAGCTCCCTAACATGATAACAGATTCAGTGTCTTGTTTTCTAATAAAATGTTCGGTCACATCAGCACTTATATTAAACTATAATTTCATTCCGGCTCACAGACAAAAACCCACCTATTATTTAGTAGTGCTTTTTGCCTAATGTAAACTACATTTTTTTAAATGCTACAGTGGATAAAAATGGTTAACTGGATAGGCAGCCTTTGTGGTAGCTGTACATCAAGGCCTCTTTTGTGCCAGTGGACTTCTGATCTGAACATCTCTGTGACTTAAGAATGACAGAAGGGTTTTGAAAGGGCCAAGTTTGAATGCGACTTGTGGGGGTATTTTCAAGAAGTCTCTAAACTTTGCCTTAGTCCTTTCCCCATATTAAGGATGGCAGCGTTGTCGTTTGTGTTTCTCCAGCTTCCAGTTGTAGAAAAGATAAGAACCATCGCCCAGACAGTCTATGGAGCCAAGGATATTGAGCTGTCTCCTGGAGCCCAATCCAAAATTGATCGTTACACACAACAGGTAAATGAGATCCCTGTACTTTTTGGGGGGAAGTCTACCTTGTATTCTCAAAATATCTTGATTTAAGGATAGATAAGTTCTGTCTCACAGCTGAACTCTATTTAATCTACCTCAGGATCAACAAAGATCTAAGTAGTGGCAATGGATAGTGTTGACTAACTAAAACATCATAGTCAGGGTATTTATCTTCTGACACAGACATCATTGACCTCTGAGATTATAAATGTGACTTGAGGGGCTGGAGAGATGACTCAGCAATGAAGAGCACTGGCTGCACTTGAGAGGACCCAGGTTCCATTCTCAGCACCCACATGGTGACTAACAACCATCTATAACTCTAGTCCCAGGGGAATTCACTGCCCTCTTCTGACCTCCATAGGCATTGCACAACTCAGGTGCACTTACACACATGCAGGCAATATACTCATACACATAAAAAATGAATAAAATATAAAAATAAATGTGACTTGCTTTGCAGTGCTGGGGTCTGCAGTGCAAAATTGAACCTGGAGCCTGGCACATGCTAGGCCAACATTTTCCTCCGAGCTCAATCCCCAGCCCCTTTATGTCTGATATGGGTGGTGTCTCTGTTCACATGCAGAGTATTTCTAGACTCTCACCCACTCAGCCAAAGGCATTTGAAAGTGTCCTTTGGTTTGCAGCTGGGGAGTCAGAGTTTAACTCCTTCCTCACTGCAGGGCTCCTACTATCGTTAAAATGATGCACGTAAGCTGATCGAACTGCACTATATGAAAAAACATGAACATGTTTGGTCATCTTTTGGTGCAAGCGGTTCATTAGCTTGTCTCCAGGATTGTCAACAGTAGTTGAAGCCTCCATCATCTTCTGCCCCTAGACATCATCTTCACATTTAAGGCAAGTTGGCAAGCAGCTGTGAGGGCAGCTGTGAGCCAGTGGCGTGAGCCACCACCTAGTCTTACACTGGCACCATCAGCCAAGTCCATTGCTGGACAGAGGTTTAGCCAGAAGGGCTGTGTGCCTCAAAGCCCCCACCTGCTATGGTAATACAACAGAAGTCAGAACGTTTCAAAAGCTTGCTGTGGGGAGAGCTATATTACCAGTAACACTGTTCACTCTGTGTGTGTGTGTGTGTGTGTGTGTGTGTGTGTATGTCCCATTCCTATTCCTTTATCTTATTTGTAAACGTGTGACATTTTGTTAAATGCCAAGTTGAATATTCTCTGAGGTTTGATAAAATCATTTTTCTTTGAGGTTTGCATGGATTCTCTTGACTTGTCTTTTTTTAATATTTTATTATTTTTATTTTATGTGTATGAGTGTATTGCCTGCATGTATGTGAGTGCACCCATGTTGTGCAGTGCCACGGAGGTCAGAAGAGGGCTTTGGATTCCCCTGGAACTGGAGTTAAGGATGGTTCGTAGCCGCCATGTGGGTGCTGGGAATCGAACCCAGGTCTCTTGTATTTTTGTTTGGTGGGCCAGGGGGGTTGGGAGTGTTGGGGATGGAACCAGGAGCCTCCCACATGCTTAGCTAATGCTTTTCCACCTAGCTTCAGCCCTAGTCCCAACTTTGTTATCTTTCTTGCTTTCCATCCTTTTTTCTTTCTTTCTTTGCCTCTGTGCATGTATTATGTGTGTTTTGCTTATACATGAGTATGTGGGTGTGCACACCTGTGCATGTGCTTGCAGAAGCCAGATCAGGGTGCCTAATGTCTTCCTCTATCACTCTACCTCCCTTACTACCTTGACATAGGGTCTCTCACTGAACTGAAACCTCACCCTTTCTGCTGGTGAGCAAGCTCTCGTGATCTATCTGCCTCTGCTCCCCAATGCTGAGGTTAAGGGCATGCATAGCCATGTCCTACTTTTTACATGGAGGCTGACTATTCAAACTCAGGTCCTTATGCTTACAGAGTAAGTACTCTTACCCACTGAGCCATCTCCCACCCACTCCCAGCTTTTCTTTATAAAAAAGCATCCCCAGCCAGATGAAGTGGCACACACCTTAAATCTCGGCACTCAAGAGACAGAAACAGGCAAATCTCTGTGAGATTGAGGCCAGCCTAGTCTACATATTGAGTTCCAGGCCAGCTGGGGCTACAAGGAGACTCTGTCTCAAAAGCCAAACAAACAAGAAAAAGGTGTTCCCAGACTGGGGATATAGCTTAGTGGTTGAGTGTTTGCATAGCATGCACCAAGCCCTAGGTTCAATCCCCAGCACTGCATAAAAGGGGTTTGGATGCAGAAGCCTGTAATCCCAGTCCTTGGAGAATAGAGGCAGCAAAATCAGAAGTTCAGGGTCACCCTCAGCTACATAGAGTTGAAGGTCAGCCTAGGTTAGAGCCTTGCCCCTCTAGAAAAAGAAAAAATGTCAGTCATCGGCATTATTCTTTGGTGAAACACATTCACAAAGCACTGAGGAAAATAAGGTCATTGCGGGTATTTTTTCATGAACTTTTAATGCTAAGAACTAGCATTTATTCTAATAGCAAGTCCCTTTTTTTGGTTGTAAAATGTTATTTTGTGATGTAATATTTGAATAAGTTACATTTTTAAAATATTTCTACTGGTAAATGTTTAAAGGTAATCTATGTCATTTCATAGGAATTATTTAAATACTTGATGAATCCCCAAAATCTAAAATTCTGGGTACCAGTTGTGATTTTTTTTCCCTTATACAAAATCCTTATCAGTATGTCCATGTAGGAATTTCAAGCAGACAATGGCCCTCACAATTGATAATACTCTAAAATATTCCAGATAGCTTTAGGTTGAATCATAAGCAATTGAATCTCAGTCATCTGTCTGTCCACCAAGGGAGTATTTCTTAAAAGTTAGTGTCAAGTATGTGGTTGTAGTTAATTAGCAAAGTCTCTGAAGGAACGCTATGTGCTATTTAATTACAGCATGCCTCACAGACACAGTCCTTTTTGTGGCTACCACATGTGACTTCCTCCCCTTTCACCTTTGGAACTCAGGGTCAGGCACAGACTTTGGTCCCTAAAAATAAAAAAGGCTTAAAAAGTGACCTCATCTTAGTTCCTATAATGTAATCGCTGATCAAATAGCCATGATTCATAAACTAGCACAAAGGGCCCTTTGCTTCCTGACAGACTCCAAGAAGAGAATGAGGAGACTGAGAGCCTCATTGGGAGCCGAGGTCCAGATTACCTTTCTGGGTCCCGGATATTAATAGCCTTGAAAAGTGGTTTCTACAGCTGCTCCTGCTGCTGTGTCTAAAAGTAGCCTTGCTTACACACACACACACACACACACACACACACACACGCACGCACGCACGCACGCACGCACGCACGCACAGCATGAAAGTGCCTCCTTTTAAAGAGATCCTCCAAAGTAAACAGTAGACCCCACCACCTGCTAAACAGTGGCCAGGTGGAGAGGAGTTCTTACCCTCAGCTTCTTGCTCAATGGACAAGATGGACTGAGCAGCTACTATGCCTGACTGACTGCTGTGGAAACGGTGTAAAATGCAAATTAAGTACAGGAGACCAGCGTTTGTGTCAGTGAACACATTTCCTTTCCTTTCTCACAGGGTTTTGGAAATTTGCCCATTTGCATGGCAAAGACCCACCTTTCTCTCTCTCACCAACCTGAGAAAAAAGGGGTGCCGAGGGATTTCATTCTGCCGATCAGTGACGTCCGGGCCAGCATTGGCGCCGGGTTCATCTACCCTTTGGTAGGAGCGGTGAGTACTGGGCATCAAAGCCCTCCCCATCCTGAGTTGCTACCGTGCTTCAGCCGTCATGCTATTTTCTTAATCACTCTTCCCCCAAAAGCAGCGTGCGCGTGTGCACACACACACACACTCACTCACACTCCTCTTCCATTGCAGGTCAGGCTCTTCATTTTTCAGATCGTGTGTTCAGGATCTGATTAGTCATAAAATGATTTCCCTTCTAGGACAGAGAGAAGGGCTTCTCCGGGAACAAGGGCTCTGCTCTCAGTGCTGGCTTCACAACCTTTTTCACATCATGGCAACTCAAAGTTATCATCCAGTGCTGTGGTGGGGGAAATGGAGCTGGCTGCTCGCACCAGCCTGGACCCAGAGGACTGGGGGTCAGCGTCTCGCCTCCTTTAGTACATCTGGTACGATCTGGCTGAGAAAACTAATGAGTCACCTGGGTCCCCATTTTCACACCTTCATCATCGCGGGACTTTATGGCTCTAGGATGGTCACCATTATTTCAGGTTGTCTGTTGGGAAAAGGATGAGATGAACAAAGAAATAAGTTCTCAGAGCCCTTAAAATCCACAGTGACAGGCTTTGCCACACAGGCTAGCATTCCCTCTGTAGGCATCAGGGGCTTACATCTGACTTCTTCACATAGAATCCACAGTGACAGGCTTCGCCACACAGGCTAGCATTCCCTCTGTAGGCATCAGGGGCTTACATCTGACTTCTTCACATAGAATCCACAGTGACAGGCTTCGCCACACAGGCTAGCATTCCCTCTGTAGGCATCAGGGGCTTACATCTGACTTCTTCACATAGAATCCACAGTGACAGGCTTCGCCACACAGGCTAGCATTCCCTCTGTAGGCATCAGGGGCTTACATCTGACTTCTTCACATAGAATCCACAGTGACAGGCTTCGCCACACAGGCTAGCATTCCCTCTGTAGGCATCAGGGGCTTACATCTGACTTCTTCACATAGAATCCACAGTGACAGGCTTCGCCACACAGGCTAGCATTCCCTCTGTAGGCATCAGGGGCTTACATCTGACTTCTTCACATAGAATTACTCCTGGAATAGGTTTTCAATTTTTAAACTATAGTTTATTAAACATACCAGAAGTTACAGCTTAGCATTATTATCACTATTACTATTGTTGTTGTTGTTACTGTTATAAACTGACCCAAGTCCAAGTAGAAAACATTAAAGTAATTTTTTACAATAAGCCCTGAGACTGTTATGCAAACAAGAAAAGTATGGACAAAAATCCTTTCCTTGATATTTACCTTTTTTGTCTGATGTTGGGCAAAATATTTTCAATGAGCATTTTTTAAAATTCTGCACTTGGGCTTCAGAGATTCTGAGAAGAGTGGGTGTAAATGGCAGAGTGACCAGCATAGTAGCATCTAGAATATATTGTCCTGCACTGGCGTGTGAATGCCCTCAGAGCTCTAGGAAGCACAGGCTAGTTCTACCAGGGAGGGAGAGGGGCAGAGGAGACTCCAAACTCAGGAGCGGAGAGACAGTGAGTTTCAACTCAAAAGCACAAGGGTATATGATGTCCCTGCCCAGATAGGCCAGTGCGGCTCGAGTAGACAGGAATAAGAGGCTGAGAAACAGGATAGATATGGCAATGGAGGGCCCGAGTGTTCATCTTGAACTTGACTTTTCAACCATTACACACTGGAGCACCACTAGAGAATGGGCTTTTCTTAGGAGGAGAATGCGGTCTGATTTGCGTTTTAGGAAACTAGCCCTGGCACCTCTGTGGAAGGTGTCTAAAGGACTAAGAGCAAGGCTTGAGGAGATGAGTTTGGCTGACTAGGGCCAGCAGTGGTTCTGGCCAGCATCCGCAGCTGCAGATATGCAAAGTAGAGGCAAACCCAAGCCATAATGTAAAGATGGCTACCTCCAGGTGGGACGGCAGAAAGCTTTCTTCTTGCTATGATGAAATACCTGACAAAAGCAACTTCGGAAAGAAGGGTGTAAAATGTCTTTGGTATTTGGGCTTATGGTGTAAGAACAGGTACATACCATCTGTCGTGGAGGGAGGCATGGTGGTCAGGCAGCTCATCACAGTTTGTATGCACTCAGCAAGGCAGAGAGTGAGCAGGAAGTTGGACTGGACTATAAAACCTGAAGTCCCACCTCTAGTGGGACCTCTAGTGACTCCTATCCTCCAGTGAGTCTCCACCTCCCACAACCTTTTCAAACAGTGCCACCCACTAGGGGCCAAGTGTTCAAACAGATGAACCTAGGGGGAACGTCTCACATTCAAACATAAAAAGGGAGTGTTCCACTTTGGTGGATTTGGATGGTGTCACAGTTGTTCACATGAAGAACACAGGTAAATCCAAGTGTGAGGCACACCTTTAATCCCAGCATGAGGGAGGCAGAGGCAGGCGGATCTCTATGAGTTCTGGGCCAGCCAGGGCTACACAGGTAACCTTATGAGTTTAAGAGCATAGAGTTTAAGAGCATAGAGGAGGGCTTCCTTACATAAGAGTGACAAGAAGAAAGAATGATGACCAAGCAGCACCTATGTTTACACAGCCAGCTAGGGAACAGGAGTAACTAAGGAATGGGAAGGAACCAGGAAAGTCATGGCTGGAAAGTCTAGGGAAATGCCACATAAGGTGGTACTATGAATTTCAGGTAGGGAAAGAGGTGCTGAGTGACAGGGTCAGGTGTGCAGTTCAGGTCAGTGGCTTCCAGGACCTGGGCATCAGGGTACGGTGTTGACTGCATTGGGATATGAGCAAGCCTCTAGGAGCTTTGGATATACTTTAGATTTTGATTGTGGTGGTAGGCTCATGACTGTATATGTTTATCTCAACTCATACATCTACATGTCTGAATTTTACTATATCTCATTTCAAATATACCTTAATTCAGAAAAACAAGCTGGGTGCCAGACACATGTCTATGATCCCAGCCCTTGGGAAGTATTGGCAGGAGCATCTCTCAAGCCCACAGCTTGACATTGGCCTGAGCAGCATAGTGAGATCTACCTAGATCAATAGATGATGGATGGATGGATGGATGGATGGACGGACTAGTGTATGGATGGATTCATGTATGGATGGATGGACAGATGGATACTGAGAAGAACTTGCTTTATATTCCTTAGAACAGCTACAATGGGGACTATGCCACTCCTTGGCTCCAGTTGCCCAAGGTCTTAGCTTAGGATGAGAAGAAAAGCCAGATAAGGTTAGCCTCAGAGCCTGGGCTAGCAAGAGAAGGAGAATGGGGCACAGATAGGCATCCCTAAGGAGACTTTCACAGTCTTATTTATTCTTCTTGCCCTATGCAAACCCATCCTACAGTGGTTCACCCAACAGCTTCCTTCCTTCATCCCTTTGGTCGACATGCAGAAGGCACTGTGCTCCATGCTGTGAGGCCCCCAACACAAAGGTGTTTGCTCTACCTTGGGCTGCTCATGCCTGGCAGAGGAGGACAGAAGTGAAGTCACAGAGACACTGGTCTGCTGTAACAATTGCAAATTCTAGGGCTGCAGAGATGGCTTAGTCAGGGAAGGGCTTGCTGAACAACCATGAAGGCTTGAGTTCAAACCCCATCAGCCACATAAACATCAAGCATGGTGGCACATGCTTCTAATCTTAGTCTTATCAGTGAGCCCCAGGACCCAGGGAGAGACTCTGTCTTAAAAGAGAAAGTAGACACCAGGTGTGGTGGTGTATGCCTTTAATCCTAGCAGTTAAGAGCCTGAGGCAGGTGGGTCTGAGTTCCAGGCCAGCTGGGGCTACATAGTGAGAACCTTTTCTAATTCATTAATTGGGCAGCTCCTGAGATATGACACCTGAGGTTGACTTCTGGCTTCCACACACATGTGAACATGCATACCCACCCACAAGCATGCATAGATACGTATACACACAAAGTGGGAGGATTGAATTTGGCTAACACTTGATTTCATAGCTGAACATTTACTAACCATTAACTAAAAATCAATATAATTTAAAATGTTCACGACCGCTAAGTAAAGACACGGTGTGAATCTTCTCACACTGCAGTCACTACTACCTCCTCTACCCAGCAAAGACAAAGCTGTTCCAGAAATTCCACACCCTTTCTTCAGGGACCAGGATGGAGTTCTGTGGCCCCTGTGTGTTCCTGATGTATGTAGCACTTTGACTCATGACTAGATAAAAAATGAACGCATGGGATGGCCCTGGAGGAGCAGCAGCAGCAGGGTTTCCTGAAGTGAGCTGTCTGTGCCATTATCTCACCTCCCAGGGCTCAGGAGTTCCTCCCCGCCGTGGCCGCCCTCAGGGATACAGGCAGTGCCCTTGCACTGTGGTACAGTCCTGAAACAATCAGGCATGGGGAGCCAGGAAGGAAGTGGAGCTGACTAAAGGAGGTCCTGGGAGTCAGGACACTGTCACTTGGAGGCGGTGGTCCAAAAGAGCTGCTTTCTGTGACAGCACAGGAAGCTGAACAGAGACCGGGCAGATTCCCCATGGAGGCCAGGATCTCCTAATAAGGCCGTATTTACTTTCTTTGACTTCATTCCGGACCCTGCCATAGGCTGCTGAAATGCTTCTGACATTCATCACCCCTGTAATTTTCTGGTAGGATGACCAAGGGAGAAGGAATGGGGACACTGGAAGACCAGGCCCTGCAGGTGGGAAAATTCTAGCAGAATGAATCATTGTTACGTTTAGTCATTCCAAGTGTGCTTATTAGTGTGCATCTGAGATGTGTGGCCATCTACACCCTCCAGACCTGGCATTCAGAAAAGTTCTCCGATCTCCAATAACATCCATTCATGCATGCATGCAGCAAATCCTTGATAAGTACTTCCAGCATGGCCATGAACTTCATGGGGAGCAGTAAGACCCCATTCTCTCATGGGCCTTATGATAGACTCTGGTAAATAAAAGCAGACGTGCAGTGTTGTGGGCTTTATAACAGGGACCCTGAAGGGAATGAGACAGCTCTTCTGCCCTTTTGCTGCTGGTATAAGTCTAAAAGCAAAGAGCTCCAATGTGCCTCAAGTAATACACATCTCCAGCATGGCTGGGATTGGGAAATCACGTGGAGAAAGGCTGGAGGACTTGAGTGTTTCCCTCCAGAATTAGCTTCTGAATACTTAGCTTTACTCCTTACCTGTTACCTAGCTGCCACACGTATTGCTACGATTGAGCTATTGCCTTACCTTCTGCTTGGTTACTGCTTTAACTGGTGTTGCTCAACACCATCAAATGCTAATAGTAAATGCATTACCAGTATGGCAGCCTCACCAGTTCACTTCGCTTCCCTAGGCTTTTCCACAGAAACCTGCAGTTCGCAACCCCTCAGCTCACAGGCACTGAAGTCCTTTGCTATCACTCTCGAACATGCTGTGGTGTTTTCTGTATTGCTTTAAGGTAGCTGAGTTTTCCTTTCTATAGTAACTGACTTCGTTCCTGTGTAAGACTGCATTCCTAAGCTGGCAAGGTGGCTCAGCAAGTAGAAGTGCTTGCCACCAAGCCTTGAGTTCATTCCCCGGGAGCCACATAGTGAAAGGAGAGAGAATTGACTCTTACAAGTTAGCTCCCATGTACACATACACAAACTAATTATTAATTCATGTGAAAACATTTTTAAAAGAGCACATTCCTAGGTGCCCTTTTTATATTCTTTCCAACATCTTATTGAAAACTACAAAATAATACAAGATTCTTGATTTGTATAGTGCCATTTAGTACATCTTTTTCTAAGAAATAATTTGCCAAATGTACGTTTTTGTGGTGGGTAGAAAATAGCTTTTTTTAAATTTTTTGGTCTTTTTGAGACAGGGTCTCCCTGTAGCCCCAGCTGGCCTGGAACTCACTATGTAGAGCAGGCTGGCCTGGAACTCACAGAGATCCATCCGCCTCCATCCTTTTATTTTATCAATTATACTGTTATGGTGTGTTTCCAAAATTCTTTCCAAACTAAGGATTTAATAATAGTAAACCCAATAGCTGATAAAACATCTCAGAAAATAATCTCATGACAAAAAGAAAAAAGTTAGCAGGTGTCTCTGTGCTGTTCTGATGTCTTAATTTACATTGTAAAGGACAGCCTGTTTAATCACCTGGCATGAAAATATTAATATATAAGCCACATATGTGGAGCGATATTAGGAAAGACTCAGAAAGACAACACCAAACCTTAGCATGGGGCAGCGGTGTGATAGGACCTTTTTCTATTTGCTTTTCAGCATATATCACTGTTATAACATGGAAATACAATAAATGGGAAATAATAAACCAAAGCGCTTAGAAAAATATTTAACTTGGCCCAAACACTTGCAGGAGATTCAGAACACATCACAGCATGTGAGATCTGACCCAGTGTCATTACTTTGCCTGTCCTGGCTGCCCTGTGGTGTCCTGTAGGTGTCCTGCTGTGTACAGACGCTGGAGAAGAGGAACAGAGCTAGAGTGCCCCTGTGAGCCTTGTGCTCCAAGGATGGCGTGTCTGCCTCTATCCAGTATTTGCTCAGTCCAGACTCTGCAGAAGAGCCGCAAGGGACCTCCCCTATGTTAATTAGTCCCCGACCCTTCTTGCTTTCTGTTTGGGAGTGGAAAGAGGCTAAGAAACTTTCTTCTCACAGAGCTTTCTTAAGCAGTGACACATTTTCCAAACAGCATGGAGAGATATCCAACCAAGTTTGAATGCTTAGCAGATGTCCATTTGAATTAGCTTTTTCTATGACTATTTTCCTTTGATACCTCATGGAGGCTGTGAGCAAGGGGCTCTCAAGAAACTTACAATGGGAATTCTTCTGCTGGGCCAGGGGATACTGAGAGGGTCTCACTATGCAGCCCAGACTGTCCTTGAGCTCACAATCCTTCTGCCTCAGCCTCCTGAATGCTGGAATTATAGAAGTGAGATGCTGTTCCTAGCCTGAATTCTTTTTCCATTAACCAATGTGGGGTTTAAAGTGACACCATGCAGACTGTTTATGATAACAATCTTGGCTGGAATCTTGGATTTAAACAGCCTCCCAGCCTAGCCCGAAGAGATTAAGCTGTCTGTTGGCATTTATATGGAGGTCAGCACCATATAGGGCATTTTTCAGGGGCAGTGTGGCTACTGAACTGTAAAGAAATTGAAATACGCTGTGGTCGGTCTCCAGACTCAGGAGCTCATGCACTGTGAGTGGAACCATGGCACCCTGTCTGATACAGTAGCTGTCTGGGTGGTTCCTTCCCTCCATCTTCTAGTCCATTCCCTTTGGCCCCTGTCTAGGGCAAAAGGAGAGAAGACAGTCGTGATACATATACAAGTCATTTTTACCCTGTGAAGATCAGCCTGGCTGGACCCATCCCAATGTGGAAATCTCCTGGACTGGAATCCACAGGAAAACAGGCAGCTTATTGAACTTGCCATGGCCTTTGTGTCCTTTCTGGGTGACCTGACCTGGCCACATCTCTACCAGGTGCACCCCCAGCATCATCGTGGAAACAGGAAGATGCTGGAGCATGTGGAGGAATCAGTGCTGTCATCCCTAGCTGGACTAGACTGGGTGCAGAAGAGGGGGGGGAGCAAGCTGGGGCCCCACCCCACAGAAGCATTGTCGGTTTGTTCTTTCTCACGTTCTGTTAAGCTCACTTTGTTTTCTCTCCTGTAAAAGTATGTACTGAATGTGAACTGCTTGCTGGGTCTGATTCAGGTCAGTGATGATGTTCTCTCAGCTCACTGGGGTACATCTTCCCCTCCACTTCAAGATGCGGATGCGTTGTTAGGCATTTGCTCCATTCCACTGGGCATGAGGGTAAATTCGTTCAGACCTTGTAGATTTAAATCAAAGGCATGACTGGCCACATTTTCCAGAGATTTATGGCCAGTTACATAGTAAGAAAATTAAATGCTGCCCTAGCTGTACTTTAAGTGAGACACCCATGTAGTAACCAAGCAAAGTGTTCACTGTGTAGAACGCTCCAAGTCCAGGGCTGTCCATCAGTGTGGCCTGCTTCTTGCAAAATCACCTACTTCCCTCTCTTCTACACCCCTGCCCTGCAAATATATAGAGAAACTTCCAGCTTGTCTCACAAAAGGCTCTGCAGAACACCTTCCTAACTCTGTGCTCCTTGGTCCTGACATCTGCTTCGGCTCTGGCTGGACCCCTGTGTCTCCGACCCCTTGCTGAACTTTCCTCTTCCTCCCCTTCCCCACCCTGTGTGGTTACCCTTCCCTACAGCCCTTCCTTATCTCTACATCAGAATTTCCTGCTTTCCCCTAAACATGGCCCAGGCAGCAGCTGCTTCCTCTTAACATGGTGTACTGGCAGCCTGGCAGCCTGTCACCTACTTGCCTGGCAGCCACACCTTCTTCCAGAGAAACTCACACGTGCGTGCATCTGGACAGAGGGAAAGGAGCCCTTCCTGTCTTTTTTCAGCATGATGTGTCCAAGGAGAGGAAGGTGATGGACATCACCCTCAATTTCCAGAAACTATTTATTGTGTGAACAAGAGTAAAATGCTTTGTGACTAACTCATGACAATATCTTTCCTCTCTGTCACAAAAGGTTATCTAGGTCAAATCCATTTGTTTAAAGAGCTTTCTCCTCTAGCTGGATACAGAAGTATTCTTAACATAAATATAAAATTACTTTAAATGACATCAACCCAGCCCAGTTAATGTTGGTGGAAATTCCCTGTTAGCTGGGCATGATGGTGCATGCCTATAATTCCAGCACTTGGGAGTAGAAACAAGAGGATCAGGAGTTTGAGACCAGCCTGAGCTATGTGAAAAATAAAGAGACCAGGGAACAGGAGGGGCAAAGAGGGAAAGGGAGGAGGAGAAAGAAGGGAGAAGGGGAAGAATTCCTCCTGTGAGTTGCAAATGTTTCCTGCAGTGCTGGGTGGAACTCAGGACTTCATGCATGCTAGTCAAGCACTCTGCCACTGAACTGCAGTCCCAGGCTTGAGTTGAATGTTACTCTCTTGTATTTGCTACATATGTAGAAAAAGGACACTTGTGATACTTTTGTGTCCAGCCCTACAATCATGTCTGATATTTTTTTTTTCTAGGAATTCTTGCAGTATTGACTCTTTTCTCTTCCACTCCACACATAGCCTTCTTGTTTTCTTTTCTCCACGTTTGGTTTGGATTCAAAGCCTAGAAATGATAGCAAGCCACATCCTAGTTCAGGCCTTCTAAAAGGTGCCCATAAAGTCATCTTACACTCCCAGAATTTGTGTCAGTCCGTGCCTCTTTATTACATTCATTAGACTTCCAGGCTTACAGGCTTTGCCAAGAACCGTGCAGTCAGAGCAGTGACGTAATTTATGCAAAAGAAATAAAATGAATACAAGTCAAAATGCCAGTAGTGTAAAATAAATACCCAGGCCACCCACAGAGTGTGAGGGTTTAGCAGAAAGGATGAATGAGAAGAAAAGATAAACTTTTAAGGAAACATCATTCCTAGGACTGGAAAGATGGCTCAGTGCTTAAGATCACTGGCTGCTCTTGCAGAGGACTGGAGTTCGGTTCCCAACACCCACATGGCAGCTAACAACTGTCTATAACTCCAGTTCCAGAGGATCCAAAGCCCTCTCCTGGCCTCCAGGGGGATTGCATGCATGTTGTACACTTATGTATATGTAGGTGAAACACTCGTGCACATAAAATAAATCAAAGAATTTTTAAGACTTTTAAAAAACGAAAGCAAAACATTCTTTAAAACTGGAATTGTGGGGCTGGAGAGATGGCTCAGTGGTTAAGAACACTGGTTGTTCTTGCAGAAGACCCGGGTTTGAATCCCAGCACCCACATGGCAGCTAACAACTGTCCGTAACTCCAGTCCCAGGGGATCCGACAGCCTCTTCTGACCTCCGAGGGCACTGCACGACACAGGTACACTTACCTACATGCAAGCAATACACACATACACAGAAAAAAAAAAACTGGAATTGCAATGTATAAAGAAATTTAACTGGTAGAATCTGGAACTCATGGCAGTTTACAAACTTAACTATGTTGTATATATCTGTTAAATTACCCATCCCAAATGGAAATTACTTTTTAAAGAATTAGTATCACTGCCTTTCTCTGGGTATCACTGAAAATTCAGAGCATTTAATTAGGTCTGTTCAACTCCATAGTAGAAAATTAGAGAGCAAATATAAAGTAGGTTTAGGAAAAATAAATCATATTGTGTTAAATGATTAATGAAGGAATTTCATCAAGTCCCCAAAAGCCTCAGAATAAATTTGTGACCTCCTCAGTAACTTCTTGTGAGAATTTACCCAGTGTGCACATTAAGGATGCTTCCAGGTCATTTGTAGTAAAGGCACCATTGTCTGCTAAGGAAGAAACTGGAGTCTGGGAATGTAAAATGCTGAACCCATCATGGATGTGAGTGTTCCGTTTGAGACTGGTGATTCCATCCCCAAGAATCAGTTGTGGAGGGTTACACGACCCATATATACCGTGCTCATTTTCACCTTCAAAACTCATCATTCAGCCAGGTGTGATGGCACAGGCCTTTAATCCCAGCACTCTCATCAATCATCTCCCAAGAATATCTGTTTCACCCCTGATTTCAAAGCTGCCGCAGCTCCTATGCCTTCTCCAGGACTGGCGGGAGAGGGGGAATACCACGTCACACACCTCAGTCAAGCCCAGCTCCTCATTCCTGCCTCCAGCTCCACCCAGCTGGAGCATATTGCAGCTGTTCCTTTGGGTGTCTACCAAGTCACCTTACCCAGTGTCCCCTGTCATCCCAAGCCCCTCTCCGAAGCAGGGCTCAGGGCTCAGCTCTGTTCACCTTCCCACAGTGAGAAGCTCAGTGTAGAACAGTAACTGAGCCACCACCTGAGTGTTGTCACAGAGGGTGAGGGAATCTTTAGGAGTCCTCTGCCAGTGGGACCAGTGCTACTGTCCCAGTCTAGAAAAGTCTTTATGGAGCCCATAGTACAGGCTCAGGGGCTCAGAGATCCTGTCCACTCTCCAGCCTTTGGTGGCTTTTGTTGTTTAGACAGAGTCTCCTTGTAGTCCTAGCTGGCCTGGCACTCACTGTGTAGACCAGGCTGGGCTTGATCTCACAGAGATCCACCTGCCTCTGCCTCCCAAGTGTTGGGATTAAAGATATGTGCCACCACACTCGACTAAATTTTTTCCTCTTTCTAAAAATTTTTATTTATTGGGGGTGGGGGTGCCATGACACAGTGCTTACAGGGAAGGGCAGAGGTGCTGTGTTAGAGACAGAGCAGTGAGCAGGCACCTTAGAGGCTATAGCTGGGAACTGGGGATCAGCCGTCCAGAGCCCTTCACCACTAGAATGGTAGGGTCAAACCACAGCACAGCTCCAGGAATGCTATTGAATACCAACCACTTCAGTACCTATCTAGTCATGAGGGGCTGTTCTTCACTATAGATCAAAAGCCTTTAAAGTTGTCTCAAACTATATTAATACCAATAAGTAGAGCTGTCCAACAAGAAAGTAGATTTCTTCTGGTTTGATGCTCTGTGCATTTATTTGTCTGACATATACAAATGTTTCTGATACATCACAGTCCCCTGTTCTCAATTTTTCTGGTGCTTAATAGGTTATTAGGCCATTGGGACCACCAACGTGGGTTTGGGTCTCTCCTCTCCATCTTGGTACAACTTTAAGTGGTAAAGCATTATAAAGCTGTAAAGTCACAGTGAGCATTTTCTTTTATACCTGTGTATGCAAGAGAAGTGCAGGTTTCTTCTACCGTGGCTCATATTGAGAGACATGTTTTACAGGCATGGTGGCTTGCGTCTATGATCCCAGCACACGGGAAGCTGTGGCAGGACCTTAAGGCCAACACTCAAGCTATCTAGTGAGACCCTATCAAAAAAAGGGGGCAGGTTTTAGTTCAGGCCTAATTTATAGTTACCACCTACAGAGACTGGTCCACAAAGGTCAGATGTCCACACTGAGGTTGGTCAGTGCAGCACCCAAACCCTTGATGTCATTGGTGTTGCCTCACAAGCTAAAATGCCTTCAGTGGTTGAAAACCATTACATGGGTAGCTATAAGGTCTTTGTTGTCTAGGGTCATCGTAACTAATTTTTTCCTAAAACCATTTTGACAGCTGGAGTTTATTTTAATTTTGATGTTTGTCATAAGGAGTG
This sequence comes from Nannospalax galili, assembly GCF_000622305.1. NCBI lineage: Eukaryota > Metazoa > Chordata > Mammalia > Rodentia > Spalacidae > Nannospalax > Nannospalax galili. The sequence goes on from NW_008350459.1 coordinate 674,915, forward strand.
GAATGTGCTCTGATTTGGAGGTAGAAAAGTTTGAACAGGAAGAGAGAAGAAAGACAGCATCCTACCCAACAAAAGAGGGTCCCATAAACTTCTGTAGAGCATTTAGGTTTTTTTTTTTTCTGAGGCACCTGAGGTAGAAACTGGAAGCTTATATCTTTGGAATAGAAGTATTTCAGGAAAAGAAATATATATTACTATAACCACTTCGCCAGAAACAGAAGAGTTTGTGAAGAATAATAAAACTAACTTCACACATCAGAACTTTAGGCAGATTCCTTCTTTTAGTTGGGCAGTAAATAGTTAATGTACATCATGACCCTGATTGGGGGGAGGGGGGGCTACAGTGCTTTTTAGAAATGCACATAAACCCTTCTCCAGCACTTCTGAGATCACAGATCCAGGCTGCAGACAGTGATGGAGGAGCATTGCTGTTCAGTGAAATGCACAGGTCCACTGCGGGGTGCTGCAGTGTCCAGCCTCCAGCCTGTCATCGACCTGCAGGTTCGGCTCCTCCTGCTGTTCCCCTCAAAGTGAAACTCTGCAGCACTTCAGGAAATCCTCATGGGTCTCCCACTGGAGTTTTATTTTTCCCATATCCTTTATTTTTTATTTTATTTATTGTTCTCTGTGTGATGTGGGTGCCAGCTTAAGTGTACCATGGCACACATGTGAAGGTCAAGGAACATCTTTGGGGAGTCAGCCCTCTCCTTCCACCTTGGGTTTCAGGGATTAAATAAATTCAAGTCATAACTATATATTTTAAAAAATTCATTTCAAGGAAGGCTCAAGACAGTAATGTCTTCATAGTTTCCAACCAGGATGATTGTCTTTAAGTCTATGCTATGATTACATATCTAAAGTGGTTAATGACTTGGGAAACTCACCGTTGTGTTTAGGTGACTGGAAGTATAGCTCACTGGCAAAGCTTGTGTGAGATGTAGGGTTCAGTCCTCAGCATAGCCAAGAAAAAAAGCATAGAAAAAGAAGCAGGGAAAGGGGGATACTTCAGTAAATGACAATGATAAAATCATTGTATATCTGTGATATGCAGTATAATATAATACAGCTATAGCTATAATCAGAACTAACATTACTGAGCACTTGCAAGTGCCAGGCAGCGCAAAGCAGCTTGTGTGCACTCCACTGTTTCTGTGTTGAAAGTATATAGAAGTTAAGCAACTTTTCTTTATTTTTTGGTCTTTTTTGAGACAGGGTCTCCCTGTAGTCCCAGCTGGCCTGGAACTCACTATGTAGAGCAGGCTGGCCTTGAACTCACAAAGATCCACCTGCCTCTGCCTCCCAAGTGCTGGGATTAAAGGTGTGCGCCACCACACCCGGCTTGAAGTTAAGTAAATTACACCAGTCATTGAGCTAGAAAGTGGCAGATCTAGGATTCAGACCTGCTTTCCTTCAAAAATGATCCCATCTTTACGCCAGGTATAAGGTCTTATTTTCACAGGCTTTTCGTTATGTTACTGGAATCTACCTTGATTCTGTTAACTAGCTCATTAGAAAGGACATCTTCAAGCTGTCTACTCCAGAAATAGTACCATTATGTGGACAGATGGGATCTGAAACTTTAGTGCCTGGTGTCCAGTAATTCCATATTCAAATTTTAGTGAAATGGGCCAGCAAGATGGTATAGCAGATAACAGTACTTGCCATGCAAAACCTGTGTTTGAGTTAGAGTCCTGGACTCCATGGTGGGAGAGAGAACTTACCCTAAAAGTTGTCCTGTGACCTACACGTTTGCCAAGGCACTCACTCATACACACACACACACACACACACACACACACACCCAGAGAGAGAGAGAGAGAGAGAGAGAGAGAGAGAAATAGTCATCAATAAAGAAATTTTTAAATAAAATTTCAGTGCAATATCCTAGATCAAAATCACATGTAAGAGGCTGAAGAGATGGCTCAGTCAGTGAAGACTTGTCTCACAAGCTTGAGGCTCTGAGTTCAAATCCCCAGCACTTACATACAAAGGGAAGCACAGCATCTGTAATCCTAGTGCTGGAGAGGTGGAGATAGGTGGATCCCTGGAACTCACTGGCCAGCCAGGCTAGCAAAATCAGTGAACTCCAGATTCAGTGAGAGACCCTGTCTGAAAAATAAGGTGAAGGGGCTAGAAAGATGGCTTGGTGGTTAAGAACACTGGTTTTTCTTCCAGAAGACCCAGATTTGAGTCCCAGTAACCACATGGCCAGCTACCTCAATAACTCCAGTTCCAAGGGATCTGACACCCCCTTCTGGCCTCTGTGGGCATTGAACACACGGTGCACTTACATACATGCAAGCAAAACACTCATACACATAAAATAATAAATATTTTAAAAATTAAGGTGGAGAAGGTCGAGCATGCTGTCATAGTGCTCACCTTTAACCCAAACACTTGGGAAGCAGAGGCAAGTGAATTGTGAGTTTGAGGCCAGCATGGTTTACATAAGGAATTCCAGGCCAGCCAGGACTAAGCAATCGTCTGTCTCAAAAATAAGTAAGATAGCACGAGATTGAGCTCTACACACACACACACACACGTGCACACACAAACATATACACAATGCACCGTGTTCACAAATACAAATGAATAAAAATAAATTTTATTAAAGATAAACCTCCTCAGGTTCTTTGCTGAAAACCTCACCTTTCCGAGACAGAGGTTTGGAAGATGAAAGGGCAAAAATGCCAATGGCAACACCACTCTGAATGCTTCTACACCTCAGAGATCTAGATTCTCCCCCAACCAAGAAAAGGAGCCCTGCACACACACAGTAAGAGGACACTCCTGCCTCCTCTCTCCACCAGTTACAACATGCCAGGGAACAGTTGAACCTGTAGCAACAGACTGTGGCATATTTATGGAGGGTTGGGGTCGAATGACTTTTCTTGCTTCATTTCCATATGTAATAGAAGCCTAGCCAATTTCCCATATTAATCAAATGAAATAGAAATAGCTGCCAAAGAGAAAGAATGAAGGGCTCATGCAGGAAGCAGTCTGGGTAGCACTTAGGCTCAGAACAGAGCAGCCAGTGAAGGCTCTAATGGCCTGTGTCTTACACTGCCTGCATTTTGCATCATACAGCTTTGGGGATGTGTCACAGAAACATGATTGCTTTAAGGATGGCCTACAGATTGGTGACAGCTAGCCAAAATCATTATTTCCATTACACACTTGGAAACTTCTGAATGCTAGATGGTAAGAAGCCTACAGAGTCTCATTGACCCCACAAGATAGAGCAATATGATGAAAATTATTATTTATGGAATTACATATAATATATCTTTGTCAGAAGAGCAAGCCATGGTTAGGCATGCCCATAACCCTGTGCTGCAACTTCAGCCATGTCCTGGCTGCCCTCTTGGGAGGATACCTGCCCCCACCTAGATGTCTTAGCCTGCAACAGTTCAGGGAATCCTTATAAGTCTACTGCTGGAATTTTCTGTTTTTGCTTTTTTCTCCATATATATTTTTTTCCTGAACTGACATCTTTCTGACCCCAAAATAATTACTTTTGGGTAGTCGTGAGTGCAGGATAGCAGGTCGCCTCATCCCTGGGTGCAGTGTGACATCTTCCCATCCCCTTTAGCTCCAGGCTTTGATAATTCTAAATTATATGTGATTGGTGTTACTATAAAATCAAAATGTAAAAGTTGAGAACCTTGGTTTTAATTTGTTTTGTTGTTTGTTTCATTTTATATGTATGAGTGTTATGCCTGCATGTGTGTATGTGCATCTGGGTCATGCAATGCCTGGGGAGGACAGAAGAGGGCACCAGATCCTCTGGAAGTGGAGTTACGGACTGTTAGCCACCATGTGGGTGCTGGGATTTGAACTTGGGTTTTCTGCAGGAACAGAGTGTTATGCCTGCATGTGTGTATGTGCACCCGGGTCATGCAATGCCTGGGGAGGAAAGAAGAGGGCACCAGATCCTCTGGAAGTGGAGTTACGGACTGTTGTTAGCCACCATGTGGGTGCTGGGATTTGAACTTGGGTTTTCTGCAGGAACAGCTGGTGCTCTTAACTGCTGAGCCATGTCTCCAGCCCCGTGCTTTGTTTTTTAATGTGAAATGACAGCCCCTTAAGGACTAACATGCTGTAAAAGCCATCAGCACATCCCTAGAGTTGCATCTCTGCTCTTGCAGTTTTGTTGAGTAAGTTTCACTACTCTTGGATATGGGATACTGTTGCTTACTGAGCCACCTGGAGATTGGCATGTCCCAGAGCACTTTCTAGAGTATACAGGACGCAGCAAATCACACCCTTCGCTGGAGGCAGCTGTGTGCAGCCTGCAGGCATGCCCAGCTCTGTTTCGGCATGGTGAGGAACAGTTCTTCCTCAGATACTACATAATGCACTGAGGAGTCATCCATTTTCTTTATGAGCAAGTTGATGCTTTCAGTAGATTTTGGCTTTACTTGGTTCCACACTGGAACCTTTCCTGTATTGTAAGGAGCAAGAACATAGGATTTCACCCAAGGGCGGGACGGACCAAGGTCAGCAGGGGGAGGCCTCTGAGGTGAGGCTCCTCGGGATTCTCGGGAAGCAATGCAGAAAATCTCAGCTGGTGTTTTACCTAGTAGAGATGTCAGTGCATCTTCTTGGCACTGGATATGCACCCCAGAAGTAGGAACACCTGGAACTTTAAAAAGGGAGCATTAGCCAGGTATGGTGGCGCACGCCTTTAATCCCAGCACTCGGGAGGCAGAGGCAGGTGGATCTCTGTGAGTTCAAGGCCAGCCTGGTCTACATAGTAAGTTCCAGGACAGCTGGGGCTACAGGGAGACCCTATCTCAAAAAGACCAAAAAAAGGTGGGGGGAGCATTAGAGGTTTTACTGTTGTCACAAAAATCCAGATGGGAGACCCACCGAGAGCGACAAGGCCTCTTCCTTTCGGTTTCAGTCCCCAGGCGCACAGGGACCATTTATTGCAGCCTGGTGGACATGGCACAATGCAGCCACACGAATATATGAGTTCTGATTCACTTGTCAGATATGTATTGAGGAATGCTGTGGGGGGAGCATTAGAGGTTTTACTGTTGTCACAAAAATCCAGATGGGAGACCCACCGAGAGCGACAAGGCCTCTTCCTTTCGGTTTCAGTCCCCAGGCGCACAGGGACCATTTATTGCAGCCTGGTGGACATGGCACAATGCAGCCACACGAATATATGAGTTCTGATTCACTTGTCAGATATGTATTGAGGAATGCTGGATAATAGGCCATGAGAAAAACAATGCCAAAGGCCTGTATCTTGCCCTTCAGGAGTGCACAGGCTAGTGAGAAACACAAATTGTATATGTAGACAGCTGAGAGCCGAGGCTTGGAACAGTGTGAAGTGGACAGGATCCAGGAGTGTGTGGAGCTGATGGCACTGAGGGCTGGAAAGCCGGCAAGGAGTGAGGTCACCCAAGCCTGATCACGAAGGACAAGAAGAAGTTAACCAGGTGATACAGGACAGCATAGCAGATAGTAAACATCAAGGCATGGAACAATATTACTAATGTCCTTTCATATGGCAGTCACTTATAAACTAACAGAATGAGTTATGACACTGGGAGGGAAGGCAAGAACCCAGGTCATGGGAGGACTTGAAGGTCAAGCTTAGGAGTTGGGAGTTAATCCTGCAGGGCCTGGGAATTTTAAGTGGAGCAATGTCACAACTGTGTGTGCACTTTAGAAAGATCAGTCACTTGGGCCACAGGGTAGAGCAGAAAAAGGAGCAGTCAGAGACACAAAGACCTAGTTAGGAGATGGTGATCATTATAATGGTAAAAAAAAAAAAAAAAAAATACACAAAGCCTAAAGCGAGGTAGAGCCAAGAGATCGGAGTGAGATTTATCTTTGGAGGTACAATGAGCAGAAAAAGGAAAGAGCATTTTTCGATGGTCCACAGACTTCTGACATGTTCTCCTGATGAGTGGAGTTGGCATTTCCTTGGAGCAGCGATCAAGGAAGTAGGAGCTTTGTAAGAGGAAGATCATTCTGTGAGTCCCCAGCATCATCTCCAGGTACAGTTGTCCCCTAGAAAGACATGAAGTCAGCATACAGCCATGTGTGATTCATTATAGCAGAGGAACACAAAGCAAGATAGCCAAGGACCTATTGCCACATAGGTTAAAGCAGAGAGGAAACCAGGGCAAGCTTCCAGAGCCCTCTCCACCTAGAGTCAAGCCTTGAATTGGAATGGCGCTTGAAACTATCAATCAAAAGGAAGCTCTTTGAAAGCTCAGGTCCCAAAGTTCTTACTGGGGGTGATCACATGGGCACCCTCTGGCCTGGATCATACAAGTCCCAGACTCTCAAAAGAAAAGCAAATATTCTGCATACACCTAGTTGTTGGTAGAACAGTTAGGCAAAGGGAGGTACTCTTCCCATTGAGGTAATGTAGGGAAGCATTCGCACATCCATATTCCCAGACACCTTACAAGTAAAGCTTCCTGAGGACAGTGTTCTACGGCCTGTTACAGTGTCCCTCTTCCGCATAGTCATGAGTTTTGGTAAGAGGTGTTGAGCACTGTTACAAGTTCTTGTGAAGACACCTGGACACTTGGTATTGGATCTAAGGTCCAGCGATGAAATCTGTTACAGATTTAGAGTTCTGGAGTCTCAAGTGGTCCTTAAAACCAAGGTCATGCCAGGTGTAGTGATGTACCTGTAATCACAGCACTTGGGGGCCTGTGACAAGAGGATCTGGCAACAGTATCAAAAAAAAAAAAAAAAAATCACAGAGAAAGTACCCTGTACCTCCTCTTCAGTCCAGTGTGCTGGAGATCGTGTAAGTCAACTCTGGAGCCACACACCGTGCCTTGACTGCACATTTTTCTATTTCAAAGAACCTGATCCTCGAACCTTCAAGAATGGGGTTGGCTACATCAAGACTTCTACCTGGAAGGAACTCTAAGCAGCCTTTTAAGTCAGTCATTTATGTTCAATCAACTTGATTCTCAAAGGACAATTGATGACCAAGATCTTTCTTCTTCACTCTTGTGTACAGCCAACTTTTTTTTTTCTTAATGTTTCCACTCTGTTAGCCACTAGGATTAAAAGAGAGATGTGGCGAAGTCTTTGCCCTCAAGTTATTTGAATTCTAGGACCAGGAAAGGGATGGATAAACCCAACTTGCATGTTAGGAGCAGATGTCACTCCTTAGATATAGGGAGTGAAAAGTCAAACAATGAAGCATGTTAATTATTTTCAGGAAGCTCTGTGAAGATAAAGTGGAACCTAAAAGCTGAAAATTGGTGCTGGGGAAATAAGCCATAGGGGTAAAGTACTTGCCGTGCAAACATGAGGACCTGAATTCCAGCCCCAGAACTCAGTGGTTGAGTAATCCCAGCACTGAGAAGGCACAGACAGATAGATCCCTGGGGCGTCTGGCAATGAGAGACCTTGTCTCAAAAAACAATGTGGATAGCATCCAGAGGAACAACACTCAAGGTTCACTTTTGACTTCCACAGAGAGAGAGAGAGAGAGAGCCCTCTGAAGTTACCGCGTTATTTAGTTTTGTATTTCATTCATTCTGTGTGGTCAGAATAGTTAGATGGAAAATGCTTAGAAAACCCTATGATTACCAGGTGTGCTGGCACATGCCTTTAATCCCAGAACTTATGAAGCAGAGACAGGTGGATCTCTGTGAGTTCAAGGCCAGCCTGGTCTACATAGCGAGTTCCAGGCCAACTGGGGCTACAGAGAGACCCTGTCTCAAAAAGAAAGAAAGGAAAGGAAAGCCTATGGCTGTTGCTCTTTAAGACATCCGTTTCACCTAATGCATGGATTTTGGCTTTGGTCGTGGGAGTTAATTTAGTACCTTCTAAACTAGATGCAGCGGTACACACCTGTAGTCCCAGCCACTCAGGAGTTCAAGGCAAGCAAATGTCCACTTTAGCATTTGGGGGCTAGAAGGTCCGTACATGTGTTCGCTGCTGCTTTTGAGTGTGAATATGAGTCGCACCCTTAAGAATAATAGGCAACACCTTGCATTGTTCTAAGTTGTCTCAAGATATCATGAAAGTCCAATTCAATAGTAGAATGTAAATTTTAAAGTGAGTTGCAAGTCATTTTTATAGTCTCAAAGTATATATTAAAAAAAGAAAAGTTCCCTTTTGAATCTTCTTATCTCAGCTTCATTTACAGCCGCATTTGTCTTTCAAACTGCCTTTGTTCACTCAGCTTTCAAACATGATTAATGGATGCTGTGCAGCCTAGCATGGGGGAAAGCCTGAATATTTTGTAAGATGAGTAATCTCGTTAAACGCCCATCTTTCTTTTCTTTTTAACTTCACCAACAAATATGGTTTATGCAGATGTAAGGGCAGTTTGTTTATTTCCCTGTTTGAATTTGTGTGCTTTTTAACATAACATGTTTCCTTTCCATGAAGCTAGCCAAAAATAATATTGACAAATTCATGAAGGCTTCCATCTGATATTGTTGCAAACTTATGCAAAATATATTTAGACAGTTAAGCGAATACAATAATTACGTATCCAAATGTCAAGAATGGAGTGGAGAGGGGCAGGGAATGCCAGCTGCCCTGTTGCATTTTCTGGTCTCAAGTTGGATACAAATGAAGTATTTGAAAAAGAGACCTTTAAAACCGAAGATCAGAATTCTCTTTGGTTGGGGGTCTTGTTTGTTTATCTTGATTTTTGTCGTTTTCAGATTTAAATAGAGCCTGATGTGTTACAGTGACAGGAAGTGACAGGCATTTCTGGGAGGACCATGTTTTTCTGCACATGTTATTAGAAGTTTAAAAGACACTGAGCATCTGTCATGAATCCTTCCTCTGGGACCAGACCACTCCTGGATGAACTCACTCAGATGGAGAGGTTCTCAAAATACAAAACCAAATTGTTTGTCTTAAAAACTATGCTATTTTCAAGTCTCCCAAAAAATCAAAGAATGAAAAGAATAATTGGCAAAAATAGTCAAATTGAGGAGCTGTGTCCGAAAGTATTCTGAATTCACTTACAAAGTTTACTTCCAAAGAAATTCACTTGGACTGTCATAAATCTGAAATTTTCTCTTTATGCCATTTTATAAGATCCTGAGAAATATCCTTAAAGCATCAAGTTATTTCTAATTTGTCAAAGATAGGGTTTTCTTTCTCAGTTTAGCAAAGATTGGTTTAATATTTGCTGTTGTTCCCAAAAACTTGTAAAATGTTAACGCTGAGAAGGTGGCTCATACCTTTTCAAGGTAGCAAATATTTGCTCTTCTTGGGGAATGTGTTAGTGGCACTCTGGCTTCCTGTGCGCGTCTTTGCAGTTTTCGGTTGGTTTAGTTTTTTTGTTCTTGCTGTTTTGCCTGTACTGTCATTTGATTTGGGAGGATCTAAAATGGTGCTCCAGCTAACACCTGGGATCCTATTGCAAAGGCTCACTTTTCAGGTGAACAGATGAGCTGTCTTTCAGAAGGAAAGGCTTGATACAACTTGGGCCTGCCCGGCACTTCTCTGTGGTGAAGGCCTTGAACTAGACTAGGATTCAGCCCAGCCCCAGACCATCACTGTGCCCCACTAGCAGGTAACTTACCTGTACCACTGATAGAGCGGCCTTAATGGTCATGGACGATCAGGAGAAGAATGCTGGCCAGGCAGCACCCCAGTGGCCATGGCTCAGACTGCACCTGTCTGCAGAATTAAATCAAAGTTTTCCCACAAGCAAAAACTAAAGTTTGTTTAGTTACAGGGAGGATATTAGAATGTGTAAGATGCAAAGTTGTTAAAAAGCACAGCTAAATTTATATCAGCTCCGTCTCATTATTTCAATGTTGAATGGATTCTGCCCCATGGGAATTTCCTTCTTCAAACACAAACCCCATACTCAACAAAGATTACATAGCCCAGAGTCTTTGCAAATGGTTTGACTAAAAACAAAAAAACCACAGGAAAAGTGTTCTTTGTCTTTCAGTTTCCTCCAATGGGTTGGCAAGCAGAGTTCAGTCTCTCTGTGACACTTGGTTTCTCCAACCCAGGGCCTTCCAAGCTCAGACTTGCTTTTTATGCCCACAGACTTCCAAAAACTGTTCATCTTTTTGCTTTCATAGTCACAACATTAAAGCAGTGTATAGATCTCTGTACTCCATAATAGTATTAAAAGTATAGCACTTTGATTACTATAAGATCAAATTCTATTCATTTGGCCAATTAAGACTATCACATCATTTAGTCATTTTTTAGAAACTTTTGGTTATTCCCTGATAATTTCATAAAGTGTGTATTTTGTCATTTTCATCTCCCCCTTCTTTTCCGCCCACTTCCACTGACTCCCTTCGTCCTCAGAAGTCCTCCTTGTCTTTTGTTTGCTTGTTTTGTTGGGTCGTGTGTGTGTGTGTGTGTGTGTGTGTGTGTGTGTGTTAAATTAGGCTCATCTTTATGAGCATGGGTAGGGATGATTCACTTGAGCATGGGCAATTTAACAGTAGTCATACCATGAAGAAAATTACCCTCCCCTCCCAACAACATTTAATCATTTTTATAAGTAGTAGATACCATCTTTCAGCCAGAAAAACTCAGAAATAAAAAAATTAGGTGTGGTCTCAACCCATGTAATCCAAACACTCAGGAGACACAGGCAGGAAGATAGGAGCTCAAGGTCATCCTCATTTACATAGCAAGGTTGAGGCCAGCCTCAGATACATTGGATCCCATCTCAAAGAAAAATAAAATCAAAAATAAGATTGCATATTATGTACTGAGGTGTTGAGTTAAGGGTGTAACTCAGTAGTAGCATGCTTGCCTGGCACACACAAGACCCTGAGTTCAGTCCTCAGCACTGTAGAAAATAAATAAACAAATAAAAATAGGAAACTTATGTAGATAGATAATGACACATATAAACACATATTTTCAGCATATTCATGGAACAAAATCTCTCCATCCAGTGGCCTGGGGTTGCTATACGGTTGATTCTTCATCAGGAATTGGAACGCAGTGGCAGCTTGCCAACTAGGTAGGCATCACTGTCGATTCCTCCTTTCCCGCTGATGCTTGTAGGGTTACCAGCCAGTGAACTCCAGCATGCCCCATGTTTTGTTTGGGACTTTTTTGCCTGTGGACTTTGGGTGCATGAAACAATTAAATGCGTGCTTTTGCTAGCATGCTTATAGCTTCTGTCAGGGCTCTAAGGGAGAGGACCTGAAAGTCACATTCGAATAACAAGTTTATTCTTGCGCATCACAGCAGAGAAGAGATGAGCACAGTTCTGATCCAGGCCATTGGCTCAGAGGAGAGTTCTGGATAAACAAACCCAATTGCAGCTAGAATACAGATCTGATAGCAGCCCTGTGTTTTGATTAAAGATGACAAAGGAAAGTTTATTCTAATCCTCCTATCTGTAGTAACAGGCCCGCCTGCCCGACCACACTGGAGTAGAAAAGCCACATTGTGATTGTACAAGGTAAGGATGCCTTTCGCCCAGTGACCCATAAAAGGGACTTGAGTCAAGATCTTATGGGTGATGGAGCTGGGGACACCTCAGGATTTTCCAGGTGTCGTTTTTCACTTTTTGTTCTTGGATATGGTTCATAACGCTACCAGATCATTTGCATCCCAAGGCATTTCCTCAGATCTCTGAGTAGCTGTTGCAGGTCAAGTTCTTCTTGAACTGAGGGTTTCCTTACAACATCCATATGCTTCCTAGCCCACTCTCTGACCTCCTTTCTCCTGGGCTGTTTGGGCTTTTGCATGTTTCCACCCACTAATCCCAAGAGACTCTAAGTATTCTGAGCATATCCAATCATTTTTCAAAAGCTAATTTAATAGAAATTGCTTAAGCTTGACATAAATTGCATAAACAACTTAACCACATATCCTAAGACAGTTAAACATGATAGTATAGAAAAGGTAGTAAATTTAAGAATTTTCTCGAGTAGGCCAGAGTGTTCCCATTTTGCCCACACTTGGCATTGTCAACAATGGCGCATTCACTGGAGGGGTCAGTGGTCTCTTAAAGACAGTATCAATACTTGTCCACAGCTGCATTGCCTTTGAACTCAGCTGTGTTTCTTTGAAGCAATGATCATGGTATCCAGCTTTGATTCTGTCTCTGTGGACCTGTGCCAGTTTTCCTGATTTCATTAAATTTTTGGAAAGAACTAAAACTATGGTATCATTTTCTTGCAACCCTCACATCAATCATAATTTGGGGCGGTTCTGGTGAAAGATGAGGAATTCAGACTGGGAGGCTGGGGAAAGCAGGTCCAGGGGCGAGGGGACAGAATGCAGTGAGTTTCCTCTATGTCAGTTCAGCCACCTCGACCTCGTGAATTCTAAAGCAACTTCAGTCATATGACTGCAATCTAGATACGAAAAGACCACACAATTTTAATTAGGTTTCTCTTCCCTTCGCTCCCTCCTTCTCCCCTCTATTTTTCCTCCCTCTCTTTTCTCTCACCCTTCCCCTTTTTCCCCCTCCTTTGTTGGCTCAATAGGCCAGAGGACCTTTGTATGCCGACAGATTATCCATGGCAAAATCTAAATGCAGACTCTATTTGGTGCTTTTCATTCATTCTACTTTTTCCTTTCTCTCTTCTCCCTTGAACCATTTTCCTACCACAGTCCTCTGCCTGGATTTGCAGTTTTCATCTTTGGAAGGTCCTGTCCTGTGACAAGATAAACCACAGTTGCCACCAGCATCCTTTCTCCCAGCGGAACCCAGTTCCTATGGATTATCCATGGCAAAATCTAAATGCAGACTCTATTTGGTGATTTTCATTCACTCTGCTTTTTCCTTTCTCTCTTCTCCCTTGAACCATTTTCCTACCACAGTCCTCTACCTGGATTTGCAGTTTTCATCTTTGGAAGGTCCTGTACTGTGACAAGCTAAACCACAGTTGCCACCAGCATCCTTTCTCCCAGCGGAACCCAGTTCCTATCATCAGCCTCTACTGTTCTTGGCCCCATGGGCCAACATTTCCAGAATCAGTCTCTTTAGTGACTCCTTCATGTTACAGCCAGTGAGGATATTTGAGTGCACTTGCCAGACGGAAGGCCAGGTATAAGGGACGGTAGCAAGTACAAGTACCTGTTCAGAGTTCCCAGGTTGTAGATCCCTCGGCAGGCCCTGTGGATGCACTGAGCAGGCCATGGAACAAGCTTCTCCTCTTTTAATCGATAGGTGCCATACCACATCCTAAAAGTCAGCCAGAAACTGCCACTTTCATGTCGACACAGAGGACCCGGCTCCCAGTCGGCCCCTAGCAAAGTGTCACTCTTCCTGCATTCAGATAGCAAGAGAGTTCACCAGCTTTACCATCTGTGGCCCAAGTGGAATGAAAAGTTACACGTGGCTTCAGGGCAAGAAGAAAACAAATTTCATGAACTTAAGGGGTTTGCAGCCTGGAAATTCTAAGTAGAATTGTACCTCTGATCTATTAATTGGATTTTATGACTTATTTTCCACAAAATAGATTCTAGGTAAAAAATACTCTGAAGGATTGTCATATACATGGAAATAGCTTTTAACCCAAGAACTCTCTCACAGGACTTCTGAAATACTGAGACTGTACCAGGTTAACACTCTTGACCTTTGCTTCTGGAAGATAGGTATTCTATTGAACCAGTTGCTAGGACTCAAATACCATTACCAGCCCCTCTCAATTAGTGGACACCTGCACTTTACTGTTTATAAATTGGCCTTGGGTTTTTTGTTTTGTTTTGGATTTTTTTTTTTTTTTTTTTTTTTGATCTCCCTGTAGCCCCAGCTGGCCTGGAATTCATTATGTAGACCTGGCTGGACTTGATCTCACACCTGGCCTCAATCTCACAGATATCCACCTGCCTCTGCCTCTGCCTTCCAAGTGCTGGTATTAAAGGCATGCACCACCACATCCAGTGGCCTTGGTATTTTTTTTATTTTTACTTTTTTATTTATTTATTTATTTACTTATTTATTTATTTTGGTCTTTTTGAGACACGCGCCACCACACCTGGCTTTTTTTTTTTACTCTTTTATTTTTTATGCATATGAATGTATTGCCTGCATGTGTATAAGTGCATCCATGTCATGCAGTGCCCGCTGAGGTCAGAAGAGGATGTCGGATCCCCTGGAACTGGAGTTAGGACAGTTGTTACCCACCACGTGGGTGCTGGGAATTGAACCCGGGTCCTCTGTCAGAGCAGTCAGTGCCTTTAACCACTGAGCCAACTCTCCAGCCCTGGCCCACTCCTTTAGTTTTCATTAAACCCTTTTGTTCATAAGGGAGACTGATAAACCTTTTCTATGAAGGGACTGATGGCAGCTTAGTGGACCAGGCTTAGCGATCCATAAGTTGTCTGTCCTACCTACTGAGCTCCACCATGAAAGTACAAACCATATTTTCACATGTGACTGCCTGTGTTCTAATAAACGTTTATTTATAAAAACTGGAGAGCTTACCAGATTTGGCACACAAGTCTTAGTTTGCTAATTCCTGGTCTAGAAGAAAAGACAGACTCATGCAATTTCGTGTTTCAGTAATAAGCATACAGAACCGCTTCAGGAGTCCCCAGCCTTCACCTTCTTGGGAACTGCTTTTACTTTCCCACTATCCACAGGTGGTGGTGGGAATGAGATAAAAGAGGCCAAAAATGCCCATTCCTAAAGCACCTAAGCAGCCCAGGGAAGTCTCCATTGACTACAGGCCGGGGAGGGGAAGCAGTGGCCAGGAAGCCCCCATAATCGAGGTTCACTGAGAGACTTCTAAACACTGTTCCAGGTCACTTTCCCTCAGCTCTAAAATGGGATAGGCAATGAAATAAATGCTCTTTGTAACCTTGCCATATCTAGTAGACATGCTTGGAAAGGAAATGTTCATGCAAACATCAGACTTACCATTTTTTTAGAATATTCCATTACAGTGAGTCAGGTAGTTGGTGATGGGGAGAGCAGAGGAGAAAGAGAAAGTAAAGGTGTGTTCATCGAAACTGGGTACTTCTTTACCACCACACCATGAGAAAGGAGTGATGCTAATGCAATGTTCCCATTTCTATAGTGCCTCTCCATTGGCAGTCTGTGCTTGGTATATAAGAAAAACTCCAGCTTTCCTGGCTTGGTTTCTGTGGGAAAATAGCAAACGAGCTTCTGTATTCTCTTACGTCAGCTTGCTAGAGAAATTACTTAGATGCTTGTCGGATGCCTGAGCCATGTTTATTTCAGAACATGCCATCATAGGAAGCTGTCACTCACCAAGGTCACCGAGAGGCCAGCAGGAGGGGCCACTCTGACCTTCACATAGTTCTTGAATTTTGTGTCAGTAGCAAAGCAATGAAAAAGCTAACCTGTCAAAAAGGAACTGAAAGTTCAGGGGAAATTAACACATTTTGTTCAAGAAAAGCAGAAACTTGAGCAGGAACTAAAGAATCTTATTATTGTTGTTTCTACTATTATTACTGTTTGTAAACTACCCAAATGGAAAATGTATATAGCCTTATTTACTGTTCATTCCTACACATAATGTAATTTTTAAAGTTTATATATATATATATGGCTTGGCTTGGTATGGTGGCACCTGCCTTTAATCCCAACACTCAGGAGGCAGAGGCAGGTAGATCTCTGTGAGATCAAGGCTAGCCTAGTCTACATAGTGAGTTCTAGGCTAGCAGAGGCTACAAGGAGACTGTCTCAAAAAAAAATGTTATATGTAGATATGTGTGTGTGTATATATATATATATATTACATTAATCTACATTTATAAGTACAGAGTTTCTTGTGACTCCCACCTTTAAGCATTGCTAACTTTTTATACAAAAGGATTGTTTTTCCTATATTTGTTTTATGTGTTAGTTGGATGAATGAAACTTTGACCTGAGGCTTAAGAAAGTGATTTAATTTTAAGCTCACTGTGTTGCATATTTAATCCTATTAATATAATTTTATTCTTGGACTACTTATCTCAAAATCAAATTCTGGAATTATACATGGTTATATCATGTTTCTCATAACATTGTTCTTGAATTGGTGGGTGGAATAATAGTAACCTGGGAAACCTCCATGAGCCTATAAAGTTTTTTTAGGAACTGCAAACAAAGCTTTCATTTGTAAGACAGTGTTGACTCACCTAGTGAGAAGTAGCAATCTTAAAAGTCAGTTGTGTTCTAGCAAAGGTGGAATAACAGGACTAGATTTAACTTTCTCCTTTAAACAACTGCAAAACCTGAGAGAAGCTATTTTTTTAAACAGTCACCTAAGACCTTGGTCATCAGCTGGGACAGAACAGCGGTCCCTGAGAAATCCAAGCCCATTAAGGTAGGACAATTAATTGTCCTAGCATACTGCCTAGAAAAAGGTTCCAGCCTATTGCTTAAGAGGGAGGAACCCAGAGCAAGGGAGCTTAGCTAGCTCCCTCTGTTGAAAACGTGGAGAAACTAAGGCTGTGTTCTAGTTGTTTTTTCTATTGCTGTGATTAAAAACACTGACCAGAATCAAGTTGGGGAGGAAAGAGTTTATTTGGCTTAGAGTCCACCATCAAGGGAAGCTGAAGCTCAGAGCTCGGAGCAGGAACCTGGAGCACAGACCATGGAGGCACGCTGCTTACTGACTTGCACCCCCAGCCTGTGCTCAGCCTGATTTCTTATGCAATACAGGACCACCTGCCCAGGGGTGGCACCGCCCACAATGGGCTAGGTCCTCCCACATCACTCAAGAAAATGCCCCACAGACATGGCCATCAGCCAGTCCAATGGAGACAGTTCCTCCACTGAGGCTCCTCTAACCAAGTGTGTCCAGTTGACAACTAAAGCTTCCAGCACAGGCAGCTAGAGTCTGCATGGCAGAGAAGCAAAGAGGACAGAACCATACAGATCTCCACAGAGCCTTGCTGGACTGTTCAAGTGAGCATGATCAATATGAGGAAACTACGTAAGCCAAGAATTGAGGGAACCATGTGACTGCGTACAGCCAGGAAGAGGTATGTGTCTCTAGCACCTAAAGTAGAAAAATTCATGGACAGTAGATTGCTAGAAAGTCTTGACACAACTCTAGTTCTTCCCTTACAAAGGCTAGGATCAAAGCTCAAAAAGATCGAATTGTACCAGGGTAACTAAACTAACTGCCCCAGAACAGCATCTTGGCTGCAAGATGGTCAAGATAAAGGCACCTACCATCAAGCCTGAGGCCTGAGTTTAATCACCAGGTCCTACATGGTGGAATAAAAGAAGCGACTTCAATCAGTTGTCCTTTGACAGCCACACACCCCCACCTCCACCCCACCCTCATAATAAACAAAACAAGCAAAATAATTAAACATATAAACCAGTAAATAAATAAAATTTAAGACTATTTATAAAAATAGCCAGTACCCAACAAAATCAAATGCCCTATATCCAATCCAAAATTACAAGACATAAAAAGTAGTAAAATGCCATCTGAAATGAAGAAAGCCAATCAAAATTAACCCATCAGTTACACAGATGTTAGAATCAGTACACAGGGGTCATAAAAGTGGGATTTATAAGAATAGTCTGCATGTTTAAGAAGCTGGAGGGAAGATTTAACAGTTAAGTAGAGATGTTTTTAATTTTAAAAACAAATTAAACATCTAGCAATTGAAACTGTAATATCTAAAATGAAAAATCCTCTAATAGCAGATAAGCATTGAAGAGGAAAGGATTAGTTAACTTGAAGACATAACAATAGATGTATCCAAAATGAAGCATTAGATTGGACGTGACAGTGCATGCCTTTAGTCCCACCCAGCACTCTGGAGGCAAAAAAAGACAGATCTCTCTGTGAGATTGAGGCTAGTCTGGTCTACATAGCTAGTTTCAGGTCAACTGGGGTACAGGGAGACCCTGTCTCAAAGAAGCATTGAAAGACTGCAATGAAGAAAGAGCACCAACAGGCTTTCAGACAAAAATACATATAATTAGAGTCTCACATAAGAAGTAAGACCCAATAGATCAAAGAAGCCTAATAAATCTCAAGTATTCAAAATATGAAGATAATTAAACCAAAATACAACTTAATCCAAATTGTTTCGAGCCAATGGTAGTTGCTGGGGACATTTGTTTGGTTTTTGTTTTTTTGAGACAGGGTCTCCCTGTAACCCCAGCTGTCTGGAACTCAATATGGAGACCAGGCTGGCCTGAGATCTACATATCACAGAGCTCTACATGCCTCAGCCTCCCAGCTGCTGTTATTATTTAAGACTCTTGAAAACAGATTATTTCCAGGTGTGGTAGCATGCATCTTTAATCCAGGCTTTCTGGAGGCTGGCATAAGAGAAAAGCCAGTTCAGAACCAACTTCAGCTACACCACAGCGAGGTTCAGGCCAGCCTCAACTACATAGTGAGACTCTGTCCCCCCAAAAAAAACAATCAGGGCCTGAAAGATGACTCAGCAGGTAAAGGCAATTGCTGCCAAGCCTGATGACCTGAGTTTGATTCCCAGGACCCACCTGGCACAAGGAGAGAACCAGCTCCCACAAATTGTCCCCTGACTTCCACATGTACGCCATGGCACGTGTGCACCCATACCTAGACTCATATACACACATACGATAAATTTTAAAATGTAATTAAAATTTTTTAAAGAGGTGAATAAATGGCTCAGTGATTAAAAGCACTTGCTGGCTGCTCTTGGAGAAGACCCAGGTTTAGTTCCCAGCACCCACATGGTGGCTCATAACTGGCTGTAACTACTCCAGGGGAGAGCATTCTTTCCTGCCATTTGGCAGCATATTCACTCAGCAGCCATTTGATCTGCAGGTGTAACGCCCTGAGACTCTCCAAGAGCTCCAGGGAAAGAGATTGAGTTCATAACAGGTTCGTGAGAAGCTCCTCCCTTGAAAATTAGCTGAAATCCTCTTGGAAATTGAATCACTGTTCTGTAAGAAGAGGAGAAGGAGCAGAGAGGAAGGGTGGGTGATGGGCATTGTTTCTTTTATGAGGTTCAGCATTTTTTCCTCCTGTGGCACTGAACTCGGCCTCATGCATGCCAGGGAAGCGCTCTACCAGGGAGCCACCTCCCACGCCCACTTTAGCATCCCTCTTCTGTTTTCATTCCTGTCTCACTCCTCCTGACCCTGCCAACTCCTCCCTGTAAAAGCAACATGAGCAAACATGACAGGAGGGTGTAGGAAGCTTATATCTATTATTGAAGTCTTCCTTGATACTGCTCATGGAGCATGGCTGAGAGCTATGTGGGGAGGCCTTGGGGGGGGGGACCTCAGGCCATGTCTGCCAACTGGAAACTTGGCTGACCAACACTTGCTGCATCAGGGACTTGAGGACTACCTGTGGCCTCTCCTACCTGTCATAAATACTGACGGTCCACACTGCTCTGCAGCCTTCTTGGGAGATTCAGAGCAGATCCTGGATGAATCCTCAAAACATCAGTCTGGGTCTAGAAGTAATTCACTCTATATTCTGTTTGGCTTTTGTAAGATGAGGTCTCACTATGTTGGCCCAGGCAGGCCTTGAACTCACAATCCTGCCCCAGCCTCCTGAGTGTGAGATTACAGGTGTACTGTACCACATCTGGCCTCTCCACCCCATAGAAAGAATACTAACACAGCCCAATCACCTACTTTAAATTTCTCCAAGTCCTAGGCCAAAAGAGATCTCACTATGCTACTTAAAAAACTTCTATAAATAGGACAGACACCCTTTCTCATTTCAAGGGCAAGTGAGGTGGTAGCTGCTACCGCCTAGGGGAGCACGCTCCCTCCAACTTAACATTCATGATCTGCTTCTGTGTGTGCAGGGCAGAGGACAACTTGCAGGAGTCCATTCTCTCCTTTCACCATATGGGTTCTGGGGATTGAACTCAGGCTGTCCTGCTTGGTGGCAAGCGCCTTTACTTACTGAGCCATCTCACCTGTCCACTCTCCCACTTTAACTGGGGACCGACCACCTTCCTCTGGGTGAACACCAGAGGGGTAGAAGACAAAGCAAACTGAGGACCAACATCTGTATTTAACTCAGCCACAAATCACAACACCCTTCCCCCCCCACAAACACGTGTACAGTACATTAAAAGTAAGGTGAAAGGGCTGGGGGTGTAGCCAAGTGGCACAGTTCCCAATTAGCGTGCTGGAGGACCAGGTTTCAATCCTTAGCACTAAGGAGGAAGAAGATAAAAAACAGTAAGACAGCAAGATGATCCTTTCTTTTTTTATTTAATTTTTGGCAAAATAAATCACATACATGGCTTAAAAGGTCACATCATTCTCAAAGGCTTACTATAAAAATGACGTTGTCTGCCCGCCACTACCCTGCCTCAACAGTACTGCTGCCCCAAGAGTCAGACACTGTTAACTCTGGCCATTTCCTTCCTCTTCCTCTGCTTTCTTGACCTCGAAGTTTCAGGTTTATCTCCTGGCTTTCTAACACAGGAGAGCCTCCCCACAGTCCCCAGCTTGCCCCTTTGTCTCCCAACTTCAGAGCTCCCTAAGCCAGGGGAGGGCTGAGCAGGCCAACGTAAGTTTCATATTGATCACGTTCCCTTGTGCCATTTCTATTTCTCCTGAGTTCATAATGTCATCTGCTGGCATTTGCTTGGATTTCTATTTACCAATCATCTACACACCATCACGTCCTCTGAGAGATCTGAGCCAACTCTTTTTCTTTTTCTCTGTGTGTGTACATATTTGTGTGTGCACATTATGTGTCCTTGCAGAGAGAGGCCAGATGATGACTTTGGGTGTCTTCTGAAATCACCTAGCTTATTTTTTGAGGCAGGGTCTCTCACCACACCTGGAGCTTGATGATTTGACTAGACTGGCTAGCCAGCAAACCTCAGGGATCCTTCTGTCTCTGTCTTTTCAGTACTGGGATTGTAGCCATGCATTACAATTAATGTGCTTATCACTTTGTATATTTTCTTGGGTGAAGTGACTGTTAAATCTTTTGTGCCTTTTTTTTTTTTTTTCTGAGACAAGATCTTACTGTATAGCTCTAGTTAACCTGAGGCTCACTATGTAGACCAGGCTGGTGCCAAATTCACAGAGATCCACCTGCCCCTCCTGAGTGCCTGGACTAAAGGCATGCGCCACCACGCCCGGCCCTTTTACCCCTTTTAAAAAAAGAATTTTTTTCAATTTTTCTGCCTATTTATTTAATAACCACTTACTTAGAAGAAGCATTTCATTACAACAGTATTGACATATTCAATAACATTTTCTGAGCTAAGGTGCATCTTTTTCAGAATTGGCTGTAAATTTTTAGGTTTACAGTTGGATTAGTGCAGTTATACAATATTGTACTCAGTATAAACCCTATAAGACATAAAGTTAAATGAGGTTTTAACCTTTAAAAAAGATCTCCATTTCATTATTAAAATACACAG
>NW_008350459.1:696332-703980 GCF_000622305.1 Nannospalax galili
TTTATGCTTTGAAGAATTATTATTTTTTATCATTTTTTTTTAATTTTTAATAACTACATGATTAGAAGAAGAATTTCACTACAGATTTAACATATTCAGTAACACACTCCAGAGCAAGAGTACATCTCTTTCACAAGTGGGTGCAAGTTTCTAGATTCACAGTTGAGTTAATACAGTTATACAATATTGAATTCAGTATAAGCCCTGTAAGACATAAAATTGAATGAGTTTTTTAACCTTTAAAAAAGATCTCCATTTCATTTTAGAATATATTGTTCCTTGCGGAAAGACTCATTGTTTTTGCTACTTTTTCAATTTTTTGAGTAGTGAGAAACATTAAAAAAAAAAAACCCACAAGTTCATTGAGTTCTTAGATTATTTTCAAATCCTGATACATGTTGTTATCAGACGATTGGCAAGTGGAGCTTATTTAGTTTCCTAATATTTGGAGTTTTCCCAGATGTCTTTCAATGTTGAGTTCTCATTTAATTCCATTGTGGTTACTGAGCATACTTTGTGTGATTTGACTCCTTTAAAATTTATTGAGACCAATCTTGTGGCCCAGAGCATGGCTGATCTTGGCAAATGGTCTATGTATATTTGCAAAGAATGTGTGCTCTGCCATTGTTGGGTGGGGTGTACTAGCCCTGCCAATTGGGTCAAGTGGGATTGTAGTACAATTTGAGGCTTCTATGTCTTTATTGATTTTAGTCTATTTGTTCTAAGATGGCTTTAAAAATCTGACTTTATTTGTGGATTTGCCTATTTTTACTCACAGCCCCCCCCACTTCATATATGTTGAAATTATGTTATTTTATGTACAAGCAGGATTATTATAGCTATTAATGAAATGGTCCCTTTATCATTATGAAACTGCAATTTTAAGAATATTTTTGTTGTGTATATGATGTGTGCATACATGTTTGGGGAGGCATCATGCATGTAACACAGTGAGTATATGATCAAAGGACAACCTCAGATGTTGGTCCTGACCTCCCACCTTGGCTGAGACGGAGTCTTTTTGCATAAGTCAGGCTAGCTGGTTCATGAGCTTCTAGAAATTCTCCTGTCTCTGCCTCCCAGCTTGCTGTAGGAACCCTGGGATGATAGACACACGCCACCGTGCTTGGCTTTATGTGACTTCTGGGAATTTGAACTCAGCCCCTCATACTTGTGTGACAGTGCTTTACCCACTGAGCCATTTCTACAGCCTCACATTTTAATTTTTTACTGCTATTCTTTACTGGAGTTCTACAACTCCAGCTGCATTTTAATTAGTACTGGCATTTTCCCACCCTTTTATCTGCAGTTTTGTTCTTTAAGTCAAGCATGGTTCAAACTTATAATAGGGTAAGATATTTTGAGACAGTCCAGATTCCTGTAACTTTTTTTTTTTTTTTTTTTTGGTCTTTTTGAGACAGGGTCTCCCTGTAGTCCCAGCTGGCCTGGAGATCCCTTGCCTCCCCTCCCAATTGCTGGGATTAAAGGTGTGGCCACCACGCCCAGCTTCATATAACTTTTATTGTATATATTGCTATAATTATTCTATTTTTCCATTGGTACTATTAATATCCTACTGCGTCTAACTTATGAACTCACCTTAGCATATGTATAAACGTCTAAAAAAATACATAGTCTGTATAAAGTTCATTATTGCCCAAAGTTTCAGCTGTCCGTGGGGTTCCTTGGAACATACCCTGCTTATGAAAAGGGACTACTGTGTTTATGTCTGTATATTTCAAGCACGGTTCTGATTGGCAGCATATGGCTGAGTCTTGCCTTTTTGTGGCCAATCTGACAATTTTGACATTGTAATGGTGGGTATTACATCTAATGAGATTATTGATACAGTCAGGTTTATTATAAATTTGTTATTTTCTTATTTTTCTCATTGTCTTGTTCTTTTCTTAGCACTCTGGATTATTATTAGTGATAGTAATATTTTAATTTTTTTGAGGCAGGGTCTTACTAGGTAGTCTAGGCTGGGTCAAATTCATGACCCTTGGCCTCCCAAGTCTAGGATGACAGTCATGCACCACTGTACCTGACAACACTGAATATTTTTAGTGATTTCATCTTATCTCTTTTGTTGACTGATTATAACTTATGTTATTTTAGTGATATCCTTAGTATTTATAGTAATCACATTTAACTACGTAGTCTACCTTCAAGTTATAGTATGCTACCTCACACATTGTGTAAGAATCTCACAAAAGGGACTAGAGAGATGACTCAGTGGTTAAAAGCACTGGCTGCTCTTACAGAGGACCCAAGTTCGATTCCCAGGACCCACATGCAACTAACAACCATCCATAACTCTAGCTTCAGGGTATCCAATACCCTCTTCTGACCACCATAGGCATTGCATGACATGAGCACACTTACATACATGCAGGCAGTACACTCATACACATAAAATAAATTTGAAAAAAGAACCTCACAGAAGTGCACTCCCTTCCCTTGCTAGACTTAATGTTATTATCATATTGTGTCAAGAACCTCCACACTGAATTTCTATTATTTTTGCTTTATATGTAATAGGTCTTTTATTTTTGGTTGCTTGTTTCGATTTTTGAGAGAGGTATTAATTTTTATTTTATGTGTATGTGTAAATGTCTTGCCTGCAGATATGAATGTGTGGCAAATGGCATGGAGAGATGGACAGGCCCTTCTGCTCTGGGTAGTGTTGAGGCCTGCGCACCACAGTCTTCATTTCCCCAATGTTGAAGCTCAGTTTAGACTCATGCCGGCGTATGATTTATACTTAGCTTCTCCGGGGTTCTGTCTTACAGTGGTTTCTTCTTGTCACAGCTGTTTCTGTTTGCTTGAACGTTTTGGGTCATGGTTCTTGAGTTTAGCTTCAGTTTTGACTTTGGTAACTAGAAACTACAGAAAGTGTGGGTTTGGGTTGGGCCTCGTTCGGTTTATTTATTTGTTTTGTGTGTTACTGACTGTACCCAGAGTCTCTCCTGAGCTAAGCACTTTCAACTACTGAGCTACAGCCTCAGCTGAGAGTGACCTTGAGATATAAAGAAAAAAGATATATTGTAAAGCTAGAAAAATTAGGGAACCACCTCACAGACCTAATGAGCCCTTTTTGTCTCTGTAAAAACAATACAGTCATAAATCAGATTTCCTTTTGCTGGCTCTGTCATAAGTAACATATTCTTATTTTTTTAATTTGTATTTAACTTATCATTTGTGTGTACATATGTGTGTGTGTGTGTGATGTTTGATATAAGTGTGCCTTAGGGCAGGGAGAGGTACACACAAGTCATGCTGCACCCATGGAGGTCAGACAACAACCTAAGGGAGTTGGTTCTTTCCACCCTTTTTTGTGGGGAGGGGGTTATTTATACTTATTTTATGTGTATGAGTGTTCTGCTTGCATGCATGTAAGTGCACCCATGTCATGAAGTCCCTATGGAGGACAGAAGAGGGCATCAGATCCCCTGGAACTGAAGTTACAGATGGTTGTTAGCCATCACGTGGGCACTGGAATTCAAACCCAGGTCCTCTGCAAGAGCAGCCAGTGCTCTTAACCACTGAGCCACCTCTCCAGCCCCCTCTGCTTCCACTTTTATGTGGCCCCAGAGATGAATTGCAGGTCATTAGGCCCACTTGGCAGATTCTTCTACACATTCTTTTTTGTTTGTTTGTTTAGGGTTTATTTTGTTTTGCCTCCCTGTAGCCCCAGCAGGCCTGCAACTCACTAGGTAGACCAGGCTGGTCTCGAATTCACAGAGATCTACCTGCCTCTGCCTCCCAAGTGCTGGGACTAAAGGCGTACACCACCATGCCCAACACTTCCACACATTCTTATTTCACATCAGTGATTCTATATTAAAATAACAAAGTGAGTATTGTGTATTGAATACCCAATTCAATAAAGTAAATGTGTAAAATAAGAGTCTTTTCTTACTTTACCTGATTTGAATTTCCAAATAGAGCCTATGGTGTAGACATTGCTATACTGTACTTGCAAATAAGTAACCAAGGCTCAGTGAGCTCACTGCCCAAAAAGAATGGGATCAGGACCATGCCTCTCCCTAAGAAGCAGAGACCTTTCACACCAGCCCTGAGCTGGTTCCCATAGTTACCCACCCCTCAAACTGTGGACCCACCAAAACACTTGCAGTTCTTTCTGTTTGGTACCAGGAACTCAGCTGCATTGAGCTATCTCTGCCCTGTAGGTGGATGAAGGAAAGCCTGTCAGCCTTCGCCTCCCTCAGGAATGAGGAGAGCCTCAGGAAGAATGGCCTCAGTGAAGTGAGGAAAGGCAGAAAGGATCTCCATAGTGCTGCAGGGAAGGCAGGAAGAGCCATGTGTAAATAGCTTAAAGTCTGTGCACTGGTGACCTTCGAGTATCTGAAGAGATCAAAGCATAAATGATAGAGGCCCCAGTTAGCCAGTCAGCATGGCCTGGTTTTGGAACTGTCTACCTTCGACTTTGCCAACCTTCTAGCTAGAATTGGTTTGCAAAGCAAAAATTCAGATGAAATTATAATCCTTTGGATTGTCCAAAATGAGAGAGAGAGAGAGAGAGAGAGAGAGAGAGATATGTTAGGGGTCAAACCCAGGGCCTTGCTATGCTAGGTAAGTACTCCACTACTGAACCACATCTCCAACCCTTCCCTGAAATTTTAAACTGAATATATAGGTAATTATTCAGTGGCATCATTGCATGTGAGATCTGTTTACAGTGTTCAGATAGATATAAATAATCCGTGTTTGATCTCAAAAGAGGAACAAGGGAGACCTGGGTAATTAATATATGTGTAACATTTTGGAAATATTTGTGTTGTAGCCATAGGTCTTGTCAGCTCTGTGCTATGACTAGTTTTTGTTTTGTTTTTTTAAACTTTTGTATTTATTTTACGTGGATGAGTGTATTGCCTGCATGATATAAGTACACCCATGTTGTGCAATGCCTGTGGAAGACAGAAGAGGGCATCAGCTCCCCTGGAACTGGAGTTATGGATGGTTGTTAGCCACCATGTGGGTGCTGGAGATTCGAACCTGGGTCTTCTGCAAGAACAGTCGGTGCTCTTAACCTCTGAGTCATCTCTCCAGCCCCTATGACTAGTTTTTAAAGATAACATTCGTAAAGGTACTAGCCCAAGTGTAAGCCATCTACCATTCTTAAGCAGATACTAAATTTGAAAAAAGAATCAAGATTAAAATCATTAACAAGAATTCCTTCCCGTCCTCTCCCTGTCACTGGGCAGGCCAACCCTCCTGTTCCTCATCTATTTGTCTTTTTCTCCATCAGATCACATTTTCCAAGAAGCAAGCCCACTGACATTTCCTACAGAATGTGCCCATGACTGTCGTTCTTGTCTTCCCATCCATTATTCAGAAATTACCCAGTTGCCCACTGAAATTTTTACTCTCACAAAAATTAAATTCCAAAATTAGGCATGTGCAATTTTCCAACATCTGGGTGAGCAGTATCAAGAGAAGGGAGCCCAGATCCTGTAATCCCAGCATTAGCAAGCCCAGGTAGAAGGATCAGGAAGTCAAAGCTAGCCTGGGCTACATAGTGAATTTGAGGCTATCCTAGGCTACATTTGGAAACAGTCTCAGGAAAGAGGGTTTAAGGATTGTAAATTAGAATTTTATTTGGTTCATTCCTTTGATATAAAACAAGTATGAACTTGATTTAACCTAACAAGTAAGAATGGTTTGACCCAAATGTCCTTTTTTGGGTGATCTGTTCGCCCAGAAGTAGTGACCAGTCCCTGGTCACCTTGGTGTTTCTATGGTGCACCTTTACCAAAGGTTGCTGATTTGAATGAAATACTATTATGTCCCTTCATATGGTCACAGGCACTGTAGTTTGAATGGAATACCATCACCCCCCCATGTTCACATGCTTGAACACTTGGTCAGTTGGTGGCACTGTTTGGCAAAGGTCATGGAGTTTCCATGAACTGTAGCCTTGCTGGGGATGGGCTTTGAGAGTTCATAGCCTTGCTCTGCTTCTAGTTGCTCACTCTCTGCTTTGTGTTTGCTGTGGGAGATGTGAGCACTCAGCTTTTGGCTACTGCCACCGTGCCTCCCAACTGTAATGGACTCTTATCCCTCTGGAACTGTTAGTCCAGATAAACTCTTGCTTCCATAAGTGGCCTTGGTATGGTGTTTTATCGGAGCACCAGAAAAGTAACTGATACAGAAGTTGGTACCAGGAGCAGGGTCTTGCTCTGATGGATGGACCTGACCATGTTGTTTTTGGGTAGATTCTGGAGGATTTAGGAACTTTGGGTTGAAAAGCCATTGAGTACTCAGAGATTAATGAGCTGTTGTGGGAACTTAGAAGAGAATGCAAAGGGAAAAGCCTGCCTCCAAGTTCCTCCCTTGAGTCCCTATGAGCTAGAAGATAAGCCTTTCCTCCCCCAGTTGTTTTTGGTCAGTGTTTTATCACTGCAACAGAGAAGCAGACTACAACAGGCACCTAAGAGCCTAAGAGCCCACACTGTAGGGTTGATCAGGCACTGTGACAAACAGGTGAGCTCTGAGAAGAGACACCATCCACCTCACAAGGTACCTCTGACTATGAAATATAGATCATCTTCCAAGTGTAATCACAAGCTGTGCAGGGAGATATTACCTAACAGCTTAGGGAAAAGAAACACCAACCAAATAAAAAAAAAAATTCCAGAACATTCCATGTTTACTCTGAGAAGCAAATAGAAATCCCAACTGCACTATCTATTTTCATTATAATGATTTAGTGTCTCTCTTTTCCCTCAAGCACCTGACATTTTATTGGGCCATTTTTTTCTCAGGCATAATCTTAGTTTAAATGATCGTTTAAATGACCGTTTGAAAACTATCTGTCCCTCATATCCAAACAAGGAGAAGAGAAGAAACAGAAAGAACAGGCCTAATCCCTGGGTTTTCTTCTTAGTTTGTTTCCTATCTGCTAATCCTCTGGTTTTGCCCTCTATTTTAAAAATATTTATTAGAAGCCTAATATTGTAAGACATCCTGGTAATTTTAAAAAATGAAGAGTTTATTTGAGCAATAATTCATGAATCAGGCCAGCTCCAAACCAGAAGTCGTTCAGGACAGCCAAGGGACACAAAAGCCAAGCACAGAATACATTTGGCTGGGTAGTTTATCCAGCTGCCCAATTTGATTCAGCCATTGGAAAGTCCCATTACATAAGTTTGTGACTACTTTGGATTGATTAAGCATAATTTTGTTTTGAGACAAAGTCGCACTATGTAGCCCTGGCTGGCCTGGAAATCAGTATGTAGACCAGGCTGACCTTGAATTCACAGAGGATCCACCTGCCTCTTCCTCCTGAGTGCTAGGATAAAGGTGTGTATCACCACACCTGGCCTGAACATCATTTTTATTTTTCTTTAACACTGCCATTTACAGGAAAACATTATTTCTTTTATAAACCAAAATTAAACTTTTCTTTGGAAGAAAAAAAATTATAGATTTAAGGAAAAATCAGAAAATAGAATATTTCGCAAATACAACAAAACTAATTGCAGTGACAGTTTGGTTAAGTAGAAATTAAAATCCTTATAGTTTATGAAACAGAATCCTTAATTTTTCCATGTATGCCAAGAATATTATTTTACTTCTCAACGGCTAAAGTATATGCCCACTTTCTTATCTGTTTGTTTGGGGT
>NW_008350459.1:707560-745528 GCF_000622305.1 Nannospalax galili
TACTGGCCTCCAACTTGAGATCTCTTTCCTCTTCCTCCAGAGTGCTAGGATTACCCTGGTGGCCATTTTCTCTTTATTGGTTTTTTAGTATCTTTCTTTTTTATTATTGTTAAATTTATTTATTGGGAGCACATGCATGTGCCACAGTGCATGTGTAGAGGTTAGAGGATAATTTGCAGGAGTTAGTTCTTTCCTTCCACCTTGTGGATCCCAGGAATCACACTCAGGTCATCACGCTTGACAACAAGCATCTTCCTCCAGAGTGCTAGGATTACCCTGGTGGCCATTTTCTCTTTATTGGTTTTTTAGTATCTTTCTTTTTTATTATTGTTAAATTTATTTATTGGGAGCACATGCATGTGCCACAGTGCATGTGTAGAGGTTAGAGGATAATTTGCAGGAGTTAGTTCTTTCCTTCCACCTTGTGGATCCCAGGAATCAAACTCAGGTCATCAGGCTTGACAACAAGCACCTTTACCCACTGAGCCATCTCCTTGGCCCTGATGTATGTTTGTAAACAGCCTTAATAGAACGTATGGTTTCTCTGAGGCCAGTCTTTGTGAAAGAATCCATTAATATGACAAGACAAGTAGGTCTAGTGTCTCCTTAGCCATTTTAAGCAGAAGGCCTCTTAGAGGGTACACAGATAGTCAGCCCAGATACCCACTGACCCCAGACTTGTGGCCAGACGTCAGTTCCCAAGGGCTCTGGATTTTTTTTTTTTTTAATTCCTTCTGCCGTGGTTTATTGAGTCTTGTCTAGGAGCTAAAGTCGTTGATAACTTGTTACTGGTTCAGAACCAGTCCAAGTCTAAGGTCTTGGTAACAGAACTCCATATTGCACTTGCTCAACAGAAAGTGCTGCGGGCTTCTTGAGCATGACTGTTTACTTATAGGCTAGGGGTCTCACTCTACAGATCCTGTGGTTTCTGGTTTGCTGCTGCTTAGCCCAAATAAGTAGTCCCGATTCTCAGAAGTGATGATCGCATCCTTGGAAAGGGATGTGGGAATCTTGTGGTTACACTCATGTCTCTCCCACTTAAAAGAAATAAATTGAAAATGGGAGAAAGATCTCTTGCATCTGGGCACTTAATATCTTGGCTAATCTTACTAGAATGACCAGAAAACACTTGTTCAGATTCATGACTACCAGTAGACCTTACTCCAAGGAACCTCTATGGGTTCTTGGTCCTCCATCAGCTGAAAGTGACTAGTGGAGTTGTTGACTGCTCCTATCTGTAGAAATAGCATGTAAACAAGCAAGTGAGTGGTACATTTCGGTTATCTGCATTTACATTAGACTCTTCCATTGGTCGTTTTGTGCATGGCCCCAAGTACACTTCCTTTAGAGTTCTTCTTGGGTTTTGTCACCTCAACTGACCCTGAGCTTTACCTTTATGTTAGTAGATAGAGAGCAGCAGCCGCCACTGGGGGAAGCAGGGAGTGGGAGCTATGTTCCACCTTATAGTTCCTTCTCTGATGAGACCTATTGCGGGGTGAGAGGAGGCAGACCAACCCTGCAGGCCAGCGAAAGTTAGCCTGTTACTGTTTATCTCATGATGAGTGCCTCAGCTGGAAGAAGGGGACAGGCAAGAGTTCTACATGACACAGCATCCAGCCTGGCCTCTGAAGAGCCAGAAGCAAGGTACCACATCTGGATGATGGGTAGACATAGCTGTGCATTTAGAGGCTCATTTGGAGGACCTGCATTTCAGTAGAAAATATTGAAATGGGAGGATCACCTGAGCTTTACTGTGCAGATCCTGGAGCAGTGTTAGTGTGGCACCAGTGCCCTTTCTTGGTACACTAGAGCGTTCTGGGGCAGCAAGCAGAGCATCTGGCCTCCAGAGTCAGCTCAGCAAAGCAGTGAAGAATGGGTCTCATACTGTCTCCATCCCTAACTAAGCACTTACCTTTTTGCCTTAATATCTTCTCCCCTTGCTGGGCCTGCTGGCACATGCCTGTGATCTCAGCAGGAAGTTTAGGAATTTAAAGCCAGCCTGGACTGCATGATACCCTACCTCAAAAAACCAGGTTCCACTAAAACATACACACCACCTATAAGGCGCAGTGAAAGCAGGTATCTATCTCAGAAGGTTCTGGGAAGCTCCATGAAACTGACTGTCATGTGTGTGAAATACACAGGTGCCACTGAGGTGCTAGGGGTAAAACAGGAAGTCTAACGTCACCAGCAAAGCCCAAAGTCTACATGGTGTTTATTTGTTTATTACCTATGCAACCTTGGGCAAGTACCTTACCCTCCTTTGACCTCAGTTTCCCTCCTTATGACATAGGAATAATAAAAATGTCCCATGCCCACCCCATGTAGATTGTTGAAAGAAAAAAGTAGGTAAAGCACTCAGTCCTTTACCCAGTGCAAAGCAAGTGCACGGGAGATTTTGTTGGGAAAGCCAGGTGACTGTTGTCTAGAGGACAGGAGTTTTGAGCTGTGCCTATAGCCTTTTGATTTTACAAATATATATATATATTGCTTGGTGATGAAGAAACTCCAGTCCCAACCAGAGGGCCTGGCCTTATGTTCATTCAGTATGCAGATTTGACTTAGAAGAAAAGGTTTGCAAAGTCACTGGTAACAAGAGTTTGCCGTAAGGATAAGAGTGAGATAAATAGGCAGTGTTTTCAGGAAGGGGACATGGACCTTTCATATTTGATTTTCTTGTAGATTGGAAATTGCAGGAGGCAAATGAAAGAGCTGCCTGGGTATAACATATCAGGGGAGGCTGTCGTGAACTGTATGGTTGGTTTATGTCTTCGAGTGGGCCATGTCCAACGTGATTAATCACTTCGTGGACTCTGCTAACATGTGATAACTTTGTTTTCTCCTCCAGATGAGCACAATGCCAGGCCTGCCCACTCGGCCCTGCTTTTATGATATAGATCTGGACACAGAAACAGAGCAAGTTAAGGGCTTGTTCTAACTAAACGGGATTCTCACAGGACCTGAGCCAGGTAGGCTGACATGTTTTGTTTTCAGTGCAAACGTTTTCTTGTGTTATTTTTCTGATGCTTATAAAAATGATCAAATAAGTAGTTTCTTTCCTAGATCACTACAAGTTCTTATCTAGTAACTGCCTGTGGACTGGGGTCCCCTCCCAAGTGTGGACATGCAGTTACATTGTTGGTCTCCTGGCCAAATCATGCCATTTGTGAATCTGAACTTGAGCGTTTCTGATAATTAGAAAGGCCAGTAACTGCTGTCATCTAATATTGACTTCCTCCCTTGATACCAGTCATCTTAGTACAGAGTTACAGCTGTGTTGGAGAAAACTTGAGTTCATTTCCCAGGGCTGCCATAACAAAATACCATGAACTGGGTAGGTTAAAATGGAGCTCTGTTCTCCTGCAGTCCTGCAAGCTGGAAGTTCAGGGTCAGGGTGTCAGCTAAGTGGGTGTCCTGATCCCTCTGAGGAAGGTCACGGCACATTCACCATGCAGTTGCATCACCGTCATTTCTACCTCTGGTCACTGGGTGTTCTCCTCTTGTCTCTGTCTTCCTCTGACCCTCTTTGTCTTTTTTCCTTTATTTGATTTGTGTGTATGTGGTGTTATTTTCAGAAGGATTTGGAGGCTTTTTGTTTTGTTTTTTTGAGATGAGAACTCTTTAAGTAGCCCAGACTGGCCTGGAACTCATGATCCTCCTGCCTTAGCTCACCACCACACATAACACTTTCTATTTCTCTTTTAAGAACATCAACCATATCAGATCGATTCGGGCCCATCCTGATGATTTCATCTTAACTTGATTATTCTGCCAAAGATCCTGTTTCCAAGTAAGGTCTCTGTCATAGGTGCTCAGAGTTAGGGTCCAACATCTCTTTCGGGGGGACACAGTTCAACTCTTAATTATGGCATAACAGATGTGTTGAACTCTTCTGCCACTGGAAAGACATCCACATTAACAGGTCTTCCATGAGCCACAGGAAATTAGGGCCTTTGGATTCTGGTCACCACAGTTTAAGGAGGAGCTTTATTCTATGCCTCTTAGGCCACCCAGACCTAGGAGGTTGGGCCTCATTCCTGCCCACCCCACAGTGTTGTAGCAATATCGTCTGACTTCTACCCTAAGGGCCCATCAAAAAGAAAGTGACCACACTTCCAATCTTCCTTCTTGGAATCCCAAGAAGTTTTAAAGGCTTGGGGCTCCCTTCACATCTCATAGATCAACATGTCCTGACCATACTCCCAGGATACAGTCTTCCCCCAAACCTCATAATTCACTTGCTTCCTTAGCCCAGAGCCCCTTCCTCTCCATATTCAGCTCTGGGCCCTTGATGAGCTACCTAGCCACCCTTCAATCTCTGATCTGGGGCCCTAAGCAGGCTGCCAGATTCCCATTTCCATTGCTTTCAACACTATTAATCAATAGGGTTTTATGGGGTTTGGGTTGGGGGAGGGGATGAGCTCATGCTTGTGGAGACCAGAGGACAAACTCGGGTGTCAGTCCTCAGGAGCTGTTTGCGCGCGCGTGTGCGTGCGTGTGTGTGTGTGTGTGTGTGTGTGTGTGTGTGTGTGTGTGTGCGTGCGCACGCGCCAAGTGAGCTAGACCAGGTGTCCAGAGAACCCCAGGGATCCTTCTGTCTCTACTTCCCCAGCACTGGGATTATAAACACATACCAGTATACCTGGAAATTGTGTGTAGGTTCTGGGGATTGAACTCAAAAAACAAGCACTTTACTAATTGAGCCATCTCCCAAGCTCCATGGGTGTTTTGAGATTGGGAAGGTTTTTTGTTTTGTTTTTTTCTTGTAAGACCGGAGCCTGGGGTAGTGGCACACCCCTTTAATCCCAGCACTCGGGAGGCAGAGGCAGACAGATCTTTGAGTTCGAGACCAGCCTGGTCTACATAGCAAGTTCCAGGTCAGCTGGAGGTACAGGGAGACCCTGTCTCAAAAAAATAAGTGAGTAAAATTAAAAACTGTTTAGGGTTTTGTGAGATGGAATCTCACTGTGTAGCCCTGGCTGGCCTAGAACTCGCAGTGTAGACCAGGTTGGCCTTGAACTCACCTCCCAAGTACTTGAAGTAAAGATGTGCTCCAGTGTGCCTGACTACTTTATGTTTCAGGTTTCTGATCTTATGACCAGCCCTGCTCCCTGGGCTTTTTTGGGTTTTACAGGTTTTCACTTAGTCCAGGCTGGCCTTGAATTTGCTATGCAACCAAGGATGACCTTGAAATCTTCATCCTCTAGCCTCCACTTTTAAAGTGCTAGAGCTTTTTTTTTTCTAAATGATGATGATCTAGGCCGCTGAAATAATAGAATTTATTAAAACGAGGTATAGAAGTGTTTCATGATAAGTGGTATTTAGATGCTTGTGTTTCTTGCTGAGAAGAGGGGACATTTTGACTTTTAGCCACAACCATGTGTGTTATCTTCATCATTCTTAAAAAGAAAACTCCAAAAAATGAAGTCAGATGACTAGTTTAACAAAAAACCCATAAACCTGAGCGTTGATAACAGCGTTATTTTGGTCTTTTGTTATGACTCTGTCTTCTTGTTCCCAGTGAGGCCTTGGGAAAATAACAATACCATTCCTTTAAACCAAAAATTGACCCTGTCCTAACTATTCTTTTTGTGTCACAAATCCTACATGGTACATTTCTGTCGTCTGTCATTTGCCTCCAGAACGATATATGATTTTCTCATCGCTAATGAATAGTATTTTTTTCCAGTCTTTTGGTCAGTTTTCATTTGTTCTCTAAGTAGATCATATGAGCCCAATCATACCCTAATTATTGCAGTTAAGACTGGGGTAATGCCAGGCACATGCCCTAAGCATACACTTAGGTCCTTTCCGGATTATAACTTATATGTTCCCAAATGAGTACTGCTCCAGATTTTATTAAAAGACAGAGTGGTCCAGGAGTGGTGGCACATGCCTTTAATCCCAGCACTTAGGAGGTGGAGGCAGGAGGATCAGGAGTTCAAGGCCATCCTTCACATTGAATCTCACATAGCTACCCTAGAACTCACTATCTAAAATAAACTAATAAGATTTAAATGGAGTAGGGGTCTGTGGTCAGGACTCTGGGCTGTGGAAATGGTCTTCCCACATGCCAAGTACCACCCTCACACCTTGCACTGTTAATCACAGCACCCTTGGAAGTAGCTGTGTTCCCATAAAGCTCAGAGCTTCGGGAAAATCAGCCCTCCCCCTGTGCTCACAGAGGTGGTAGCTGAGAGCAGTCTTCATCCATTGGACTCAGATGCCTCCCCTGTCACAGTGCTCGTCTCTTTGTGACTAACTCATGTCATTTTGCCACACCAATCACCTAGGATGCTGGCATCAAGGCATCAAGATAAGTATTGTGTTTCAGAGCTGTGAAAACACAGA
Organism: Nannospalax galili; assembly: GCF_000622305.1. Taxonomy (NCBI): domain Eukaryota; kingdom Metazoa; phylum Chordata; class Mammalia; order Rodentia; family Spalacidae; genus Nannospalax; species Nannospalax galili. The sequence continues at coordinate 713,912 of NW_008350459.1, forward strand.
CCCAGGGAGGTCAACACACATGGCCAATAGCTACCAAAGGCAAGATCCAACCCAGATTAACTAGCTCACATATTACACATGCCTTCCCCGTTCTCTACATGAATTTAGGCCTTTCCAAAAAGATAATAGCAGCTGGCAAATACATTCAGGTGATTTTTTAATATAATAAAGACAAGTATTTGAGTATTAAAAGCTCCGAGTGTATCAGAACTCAGCATAACTGGGCCTCAGTGTGAGGCTTTTACTTCATTCTCTGCTTGAATGGCTTTGTCTCTCATTTCTCCAAGGCTGCTTCCTTGTGAATGGTTAAATACTGTTCTAGGCTTGCTGGGCAGAAGCTCAAAACCCATCATTTGGCCCTGCTGGAACAATTGAAAAGGGATCTGGTATCCTCAGATAAAAAAACACTATACAAAGCAACCATTCCCTCTCAGTGAGTTCTCTCTAACGCTCCTAGAAACATCCTTCCTATTTCCTGTGTCTCTTGCATGTGGTAATCAGGGACTGCTTCTACCAATACTCAGCAGTCTGTGGCCATTCAAAATGTATAAATAAAAATGTTCCATCCTGGGCAGAGGTCCAGCATCAGGAAAGCACTTACTATTACTACACTGTCATAGTGACGCGGTGTAGATAGTTCTAGATCTTCGGCTGCAGGGCAGCAGAGTCACAATCCTTCAAGGAATGTGGTGGGGACGTGCTCCAGTGCCCCAGTGCCCCACATGGGAAAATCGCTCGAAACTGATGACTGCTTTCCGTCCTTGCATTTCCTGCCCATGTCACTTTCCCTCTAGGAAACAGTATGAGACTATATGTGACCGTGAGATCCAAGAAGTTACCAGAACTTGAGCTCTGCCCCCTTTGTCCAGAGACTTCCCTGTACCACTCTCGCTATTGTTAGAATAAGGGTGTGATTCATTCTTTTGGATGTCACTGAATAGACCTATTTCAAATAAGTTTTTGTCCCAGTGAAATCCATCCTGCTGTTGGTTGTTCTTTATTTTGGTTTGGCTTGGGTTTCCTCCCCACCCCTCTTCTGGGTTTTCATTTGAAACCTTTATCATGTTTTTGAGCCTCAACAAAATTCGTTGAAATGGAGAATACATTAAAGTCTGTCAAATTTTCTGAAGTATCCAGGTGTCCTCTTACTCTGTCCTGCTGTGTGCAGTGTCTGGTGTGGACTCCGATTCACTCTGGTCTTGCTGTAAGCGCCAATGTTTCACCAAAGAAAATTGCTTTTTTAGAGTTATATCCATAGAACGCAGCATCATACCAACTGTTTTCTTCCCTAATGCCTTTAGCAGAAATTTTCCAAGATACTTACTAATCAGAAACTAATCTTGAACAGGGTGGCTGCATGCCAGCCTTTCTGTGGACAGATCTGTTCCACCCCAACTCCTGCACCATAGAGAACCCTAGCACCCCAGTTCCCGTGCCACAGGGGACCCTAGCACCTCAACTCCCTCGCCACAGGGGACCCCAGCACCCCAACTCCCACACCACAGGGGACCCTAGGGGAGCATCTGGGCTCTGGGATTGGCGTTCTTAAATTTTTTCTCGCTGCCATTGTGCTTGAAGAATGGTCTCAGAGAGTGAACACACCCCTCTTTTCCCACATCCTGGGTAGGGGCCCAGGAGGATGGCAGCCCTCAGTACTTAATCCTCCCCAGCACCTAAAGACTGATAATTAAATTTTCCACATCTAGCAATAGCTATGGCCTTTTGTTAAAAGATGTCTTTTTTTTATTAGTTTTTTTTAATATTTATTATTTTATATATATGAGTGTATTGCCTACAGGTATGTGAGTGCGCCTGTGCCATGCAATGCTGTGGAGGTCAGAAGAGGGCTTCGGATTCCCCTGGAACTGGAGTTAAGGACAGTTTGTAGCTACCATGTGGGTGCTGGGAATTGAACCCAGATCCTCTGCAAGAGCAGTCAATGCTCTTAACTGCTGAGCCATCTCTCCAGCCCCAGATGTCTTTTTTTTTTTATGTGTATGAATGTTTGCATCCATGTATATATGTACACCACATGCGTGCTTGGTGCCCTCGGAGGCCAGAAGAGGGTGTCAGATCCCCTGAAACTGGAATTATGGACAGTTATGTGCTGCCAAGGGGGTGCTGGGAACCAAACCCAGATCCACTGAAAAATCAGCAAATGCTTTTAACTTCCAGCCCCAGCTATGACAGTCTTTTTTTTCTTGTTTTCCTTTTCTCTCTCTTTTTTTCTTCAGGATCTCATTGTGTAGCATTGACTGGCCTGGAACTTGGCTGTGTAGACCAGGCTGGCCTCGAACTTACAGAGGTCTGCCTCCCTCTGCCTCCCAAGTGCAGGGATTAAAGGTCTACCACTCTACCCCACTATAATTGTGGCATTCTTAATTCCCCTTAAAAGAAGCTTTGGAGCGTGTTTTATTCTCTTACAATTCACATACTGAATATTTCGTATATGTTTTGGGCTGGGGATGTGCAAGGCCCTTGGTTCAGTCTCCAGTACCAGCAAGAAAAAATATAGGGGCTGAGAGTGGTGGCCCACACCTTTAGTTCCAGCCCTTGGGAGGCTGAGGCTGAGGCAAGCAGATCTCTGTGAGATCGCAGCCAGCCTAGACTACAGAATGCATTCCAGGCCAGCTGGGGCTATAGGGAGACCCTGTCTCAAAAAGAAAAAACATTTCATATATTCTGTCTAAAATACTTTCCCAATGAATATTTCTGATGTTGGTTTTTTTTCCCCACAAAATAATAATTCATTTTTACATTACATTTTCACCTATTGTATGTCTTTTTTTCATCTATAATTAGACTTTGAATGCTTTTGTCAACCCTTCTATTTTCCTTACAGTGTGGGACCACAGCTAGATGTAGTGTAGTGGTACACACTGTAATCTGGCCTAGGAAGGCTGAGGCAGGAGGGCTACAAGTTCAAGGCCAGCTTAGGCTACGTTTCAAGACACTGACTTACAAAAAATTAAGAGGAAAAAAAATGTGGAATATAGACTCTAAACACAAAAACTCTCTAAACCACGAAACTAGCCAGCAGGTCTTCCACCCTGCACTGATGCAGTGAGGAAAGCTTCCCAAGCTGAGGGGCCTCTCCAGTCCACAGAGCCACCAGCCTCTGCCCAGCAATTCCTTCCCTCCCCCAGACTCACTGACCCTCATGTCTGGGGTCACTGACTATTGCAATGAGGCCGCTGTCCCTGAGTGGAGAGGCAGGGACTGTACCAGACCATCCTCCTAACATCTAAAATATTTTCATTTGGTTCACGTTTATTATACTTGTCATACTTCTGTTTTCTGTTTACTCCCCCAACTTGAACTCTGATGTTACGGGAGTATTTGAAGTTCCTCGTCCCCTTCTCCATCACTGTCTTCTGTCTTTAAACTGCTGGGCATCTCCCCTTGCCTCTAGACTGCTCAGTTATCTGTGGGAGGCCAACCTAACCCAATTTCAGCAGAGAGTAAACTCTCTTGGCCCACAGATAAATCCTCCCCATGTATAAATTCAGATAAAAAGCCACATACTGGCATTTACATTTTTCCTGGAGTGAGAACACTTTTTCTGAGACTTAGATGTTTTACTTAGTTATTTTTCAAAATAACCTCATCACTTTTACCTTCTAGATTACAGAGAGCTGGTATGTAGTGTATGCCTGCAATCCCAGAGTTTGAGAGGTAGAGTCAAGAGGGTTGGGAGGCTAGCCTAGACTATATAATGAGTTCAGGGCCAGCCTGGGCTTCATGAAACTTTATCTCAAAAACAAATAACCAAATATTACAAAATCATAATATTCTTTAAGAAAAGGCAGCAAATCTTCCAGGTGTTGGGTCCACTCACTCCCTTATCATCTCAAGCACATTTTCAGAACTTGCTCTCTGTGCTCACTATATAAAAAAGGAGAAATCCAAGGCAACCAGATCATTAATCTAAAATCCATAACAATCACAGGACCCTACACACTACAGATCAAAATCTAGAAGTCATAGTAATTCTAGAATCTTAGAAAGTTCAGAGGCTGCCTGGTAGGGTACTGGCTTGTGGTAGTAGAGTGCCAAGTCTGTTTCTCACTTTGTGTGTGTATGTGTGTTTGTGGGGGATGTGCATATACAAGTGTGCATACACAGATATCACACTGTCCACCTTGTTTTTTGACATGGGGTCTCTCACTGGCCTGGAACTCACTGGCCAAGTAGGCTAGGCTGGCTGACCCCCAAGCCCCAGGGATCCACCTGTCTCCCTCCCCCTTTCTCATAAGGGAAACATCCCACACAGAGATCCCAGCCTTGACTTGTGAATGGAATTCTCTGCTCTTGGATTCTCTACTGGCCTCAAACTTTGGAACTACAACACAATTCAGAATTTAACACTGGGGCTGGAGAAATGGCTCATCGGTTAAGAACACTGGTTGTTCTTGCAGAAGACCTGTGTTCAGATCCCAGCACCCACATGGCAGCTAACTAACTCCAGTCCCAGGGGATCCAACAGCCTCTTCTGACCTCTGTGGGCATTGCATGACACGGGTGCACTTACCTACATGCAGGCAATACAGGCATACACATAAAATAAAAATAATAATTTTTTTTAAAAAAAAAGAATTTAAGGGGTTGGGAATTTAGCTCAGTGGCAGAGTGCTTGCCTAGCAAGCGCAAGGCCCTGGGTTCGGTCCTCAGCTCTGAAAAAAAAAAAAAAAAAAGAATTTAACACCAAAGAAAAAAGCCGAGCGTAAACCTGAATTTTTTCCCTTTTTCTATTTTTCAGGCTCCTCAAAACAAATGGCTCCCCGCCTTTTTGCTTGGAGAAGAAAGTGAATCTGAAATGTGCCCATTACAAAATGCTGGGATAAAGAGCAAAATCAGCCAAAGATCTCTTCCTTGTTCAAGATGAACTGCTTGCAAGCCGAGTGGTGTTCTACAGAAAGACCTGTGCCTCGTCTGAAAGAAACTAATTTATTTTCTGTTCCTGAGAGTTTACAGTATTGCCTGCTGCTTATACTTTAGAATGTTTATTTTATGAGGACTGGGGGATTATGAGAGTGTGAACTAAAAGGTAATGTTTTCCATTATGGAGTTTCCTCTTTTGTCTTTTTTTATCCCCCCCACCCCACCCCCGGCCCCCCATGCTGGGGATAGAGCTCCAAGCTTTGCACATGCTAGGCCAGTGCCCTACCACTGAGCTGCATTCTTTATTTTTGTCTTTGAACTGAAAATAAACATGTTTCTAGAAAAACCACCTGGTCAGTTTTCAGTGCTAAATTAAGCTGCTGTCCGGATGTGGGATGTCACTGTCCCTGTCCGAACAAAGCTGGTGGGGTTGTCACCTGACACAGATTTTCTGGAGCACTGAGCGTGCAAGCAGAGCTTTATAAATGAGACAGGAAAAAAAGCACACATGGAGAAACGTCTGGACAACTGAGATCTTTTGACTGTGAGAAAGCAGGTCTTAAACCAAAGTGTACTTTCTCTGCATCGACTTCCCGGTTCCAGTGAAATCACTTACCTAATTACAAGTTTGCTAGTTTAAACCAGGCATGCTGGCAGGAGTCTTTAATCTGAGTACTTGGGAGGCAGAGATAAGCAGATCTCTGTGCATTCAAGGTCAGAGGCCAGCCTGGTCTACATAGCAAGTTCCAGGCCAGCCAGGGCGACATAGTGAGACTCAAAAAAAAAAAAAAAAGGAAAAAAAACAAGCATGCTAGTTTCTTCCACTGGTGAATGAATGAATCCCAATGACCATTAAACTTTCTGGACCCATGGGATAGGAAAGTAGCTCTTAAAGGTCAGGTGTTTGGCTTGTTTTTCCTTAGGCCCAACTCTGAATGCATAGTAGAGAATGTTCTAGGGCTTGTTCCCCCACTTCTGACCCTGATTTATTTTTATTTTTTTCCCTGCAATAATATAAAATTATATAAAACTTAAAACAAAACCAAGGATTCAGAAACAAACAAGAAGTAATTGTCCTCTAAGCAGTATAAGTAAAATTGTCACCATAAATATCCGAAATGCCCCAGGGTACATCCTGCAGGAGCCTTCCTGCATGCTCTCCCCTCACCCCCCAGTGACCCTGCTTGGCCCATAATGTGTCTTTATACACAATTTAGTTTGTTCCAAAACACTGATAACTAAAAGCCTGCCCAAAGGCAGCCTATCCTGAAAGTGACTTGATTTGGTAATGTTAAGGTGTCCCCCTTTGTTTAAGAACATCTCTCCACATTGCTCTTAGCCAGTCTGTTCAATACCTATGCCTATTTCCTGATTATAAGTTCTCCATATAAGGAACTCGGAAAGCAGTGTCATCGTGAGCTGGTTTTACTACTTTTTTTTTTTTGGTCTTTTTGAGACAGGGTCTCCCTGTAGCCCCAACTGGCCTGGAACTTGCTATGCAGACCAGGCTGGCCTTGAACTCAGAGATCCATCTGCCTCTGCCTCCCGAGTGCTGGGACTAAAGGCATGCAGCACCATGCCCAGCATGAGCTGGTTTTTAAGCCAATGCCATCTGCGATTCTTCTTAATTTTTTTCATTTTCCTCTGTCATATATAAAGTTTTGTTTTGTAGTTCTGAAAATGTTTTAGGTAAAACATTTTGGAAATCTAAATTCCAAGGGCTTTAGACCCAGATCTTCTTTCCTTACTGATTTTATCTGGTAACTCTTCACCTCCAAAAAGTGGGAGTTTCCTGACACTCTGTATAGGAGAGCATTCTGGGAATGCTCTCTTGGAAGGACCTAGCTACAGATGTTGGAGATTCAAAACTGTTTTCCCATACAGGGGATTATATTAGTTACTCCTCTTGTCCCTGTGATCAGATTCCTGACAAAGCAATTTAAGGGAGGATGGATTTATTTGGGCTCGTGGTTTGAGGGAATACAGTCCATCATGGCACAGAAGGCACGACATCAAGCGGCTCCACGGTATGGGAGCCTATGACTGAGACTCCTCACATCTCCACACAGAATGGACAGGAAATAGGGTCAGTCTATAAAACTTCAAGCCTGTCTACAGAGACCCACTTCCTCTAGTGAGGCTCCACCTCCTAAAGGCTCCACAACCTTCCAAGACAGGAAGTGTTCAAACACGGGAGCCTTGGGGCCCTTTCATTTTCAAATCACAAGACTCATTTTTGCTCTAGGTGTCTGATTATGGTTGTTGTTTGTTTTCTCTCATTCCATCCCCTGCCCTGTGTGGGGGAAAACACTGGTGTTGAGTGATTTGCAGTCTCCACTGTGAAGAAAGGCCCTTGGCAGGTTAATGAATAGGCTTATCCGCTTATGAATGCTTGAGATAGGCGTAGACAGGAAGAAGAGACCACCTTTCGTAGCCATGGCTCCTCATCCATGGATTCAGCCAACCACCAATTGAAATACCTAAGGGGAATCTCTGCATCGGCGCTGAATGTGTGTAGACATTGTTTCTTGTTATTATTCTACAATACAGCAGATTAGCCATTTACACAGCACTGACACTGTATGAGGTCTTATGGGTAATCTAGAGACGATTCAAAGTTCACAGGAGGATGTGTGTCAGTTACATGCAAACATTATGACATTTTCTATAAGGGACTTGAAAATCTGAGGACTCGAGTAGGAAGGACCCAGGAACTAGTCTTGGGGATACTCAGAGACCACTGTAATAACAAGATTGGGAAGACCAGTTAGCAGCTATCTCTACTTAGGCTGCTGTGTGAAAAATTTTAAAACATAACCTTTGACTTGGTAGGCTGAAGTTAGACGGCTTCCCAGGAAAGGCCAATCCTGATTTCTTTCTGGCTCTATAGTAGAAATGATGTTAGGCTCCAACTGCGCAGCAGAGCTCACAAGTGGCTGCACCCGCCTGTGCCTCACCACCAGTCATTGCGACCCCTGGAAAGGCAAAGCTCCAGACCAGAGGAATCAATCTGCGGATTGCCACAGAGAACACACAGGCGGGGTCAGCTGAATGAACAAAACAGGAACCAAGGAAGGAAGAAAACAGTCAGCCAAGCCATCGCTAGTACTTGGGGGAGGGGTGCTAGGGATTGGACCCAGAGCCTGAGCTGCACCTAGGCCCAATTAATATTCTTTATTCCTCAGTTGCCAGTCTGCATAGCTAGACTATGTTGACACCGTTATAGTAATACAGAAGTATATTTTAAAAAAGGTAAAGAGTCCTAGTTCTCAGGAACAGCCCAGAGCCTAATGCTAGGTAAGTACTCTACCACTGAGTTACATCTCTAGCTCTTGATTTTGCTTGAAACAGGGTCTTACTATACAATTCCAGCTAGCCTTGAAATCTATGGAGCCCAGGCTAGTCTCAAAATCCTGATTCTCCTGCCTCCACCTCCTGAGTGCTAGGAATATAGGAATTTGTCACCATGCCCACTCTAAACTTACCTTATTTATTCCAGAAAAATCCAGGTATAGATATTTCTATACTATTTTTGTATACCTCTGTACACAGAGGAGTAAACAATAAGTGCTTTATTTTTGAAACAGGGTCTCCCTGTAGCCTCAGCTGGCCCGAAACCCACTATTGAGATCAGGCTGGCCTCGATCTCGCAGAGATCTGCCTACACCTGCCTCTGAAGTGCTGGGATTAAAGGCAGGTGCCACCACACCGGGCTTAGTAAATGTACTTTATAACATTTGTTGCAAAGTGTATTAGTCACTTTTCTGTTGCTGTGATAGAAACACTGACCCAAGCAATTTATAGAAGGAAGAGTTTATTTGAGCTTACAGTTCCAGGGGAATTATAGTCCATCACAGCAGGGAGGCATGGTGGCAGAGGTGGCTGGAGGGGGAGCAGAAGCTAGGCTCTACACCTACCTTCCAGCAGGCACAGGAAACAAGAGCAACTGCGATCTGGCACGGCTTAAGAACTCTCTAAGCCCATCCCCAGTGACATGCTTCCTCCAGGATAGCCACACCTTCTAAGACCTCCCAAAACAGCGCCATCATCTGGGGACAAAATGTCCAAATACTTGGAGTGTATGGAGGACAGTTTCATTCAAACTATAACACAAAGTATAATCTGTATGTTCAGAAATGTGGAGCATTGGGACAGAACAATTGGCTAGTAACAGATTTTTCATATGATCATTAATGAGGATCATACCCTCAATACAGCTGTAGACAGCAAGCCCCTAAGACTCTTACTGCTACACTTCATATAAGGGCAAATGGAATACAGTTTAGCAATATCCAAACTAGGACTGAAGAAAAATTTATAAATTTATTTTTCTGTCTGACTATAACATAGCATTTCCTCCCTTTGTGAATGTCGCAACAGACCACAGTGCACTAATAGTACACGCATCCTTGTTGCCAATAAAATCTCCAGCGTTTTACTATCAGTAAGAGTTTCTGCAGGGCTGGCAAGGTGGCTCGGCAGGTAAAGGCACTTGTCAAGCACGCCTAGCAACTTGAGTTCAATCCCAGGTGGAAGGAGACTCCACAAAGTTGCCCTCCGACCTCCACATGTGCCATGGTATGTGCGCCCACACACACATGCACATGCAATAATAAAAACGTTTTACATTCCTACAGATATTTGCAGTCACATTTGTGCTCATCTCTCCCTCTGCATTTTGATAGGTCTGCCATCCTTGCTTCATGTGTAAACATGTGCATGTACGTTGCTGTCACCAAATCTGATTGCTTTTTCAATATTGCATCTCACTGCCATGCTCAGACGCCTAAAACACTATTCTGAGAAATGGTGCATCAGACCCACCAATCTGTTCCGGGGGATCATAAGAGGCAGACAAACAGTTATGAAATGCTAGCAGCCTAAATCCTGGTTCTGGGGCAAGGCTGCCTTCTCTACAGTACTGTTTCTTCTATATCTGTACTTCAAGATGTCCCCAAGGTCCCTGCTCCAGGGCACCGTGACTGTATTTAGTGGAGACTCCTGTCCCAACAGTGGTACCAATCTTCAGAAACACCACCCTGACTGTGCCCAATCTCATCCAAGAGTGCAACTGGAATCCCTGTCCCCAGCCTGCCTCAGACAGTGTAGTCCTCTGGACACCGTAGAGTGCTGTCAGGGTACAACTGAGTTGTCATCTCCAGCCTGCGCTCCATGTCCTGCCCTGCTTTGGGACAGGGCTTCCCTGTGTGAGCTTTAGATAATGCCCAGCACCCTAGGTCCCACCTGAACTGCCTTTGTCCCCCAGCCCACCTTCCAAGCTCACCCAGGACCTCAGCTTCTATCTGATCTCTGAGAACTATAGGCTTAGCATTACAACAACACTATTTCCACAAAATTACACATTTTAGTATACTGATCTTGTGGCAAAGAATCCTGCTATCGTTAAACACATTTTTAATCCACTAATTTGTTCATTCATTCTACAAGCATTAATTAAGTAACTACCATGTACCAAGCAGAATGCTTTAAGAACAGGAAATCAGGGCTAGAGAGATGACTCAGTGGTTAAGAGCACTTACTGCTCTTGCAGAGGACCCAGGTTTGATTCCTAGCACCCACATGGTAGCTCACAACTGTCCATGACTCCAGTTCCAGGGGATCCAATGCCCTCTTCTGGCATCTACAGGCACCAGGCACTCATGTGGCACACACACATACATACAAGCAAAACACTTGAACATGAAAAAACAAATCTTTAGGCCAGGCATGGTGGTACATGCCTTTAATCCCAGCAGGCTGATCTCTGCGAGTTCAAGGCCAGCCTGCTCTGTGTAGTAAGTTCTAGGCCAGCTGGGGCTACAGAAAGACCCTGTCTCAAAAAAAAAAAAAAAAAAAAAAAAAGAAGCCGGGCATGGTGGTACACGCCTTTAATCCCAGCACTCAGGAGGCAGAGGCAGGCAGATCTCTGTGAGTTCAAGGCCAGCCTGGTTTATATAGTTCCAGGACAGCTGGGGCTATAGGGAGACCCTGTCTCAAAAAAAAAAAAAGAAAATCAACATAAAAATTCCCCCAAAAGGGAACACCTTGTGAGTGTTCCTTACTGTATCCCCAACCCCATAATATAGCAGACTGGGAAGCAATAGTTGATCAATAAACATTTGAGTGAATTTATACAAATGTACAAAGAAAGTCTGACTGGAAAGCTGACTGCAACTCAAGAAAGGAACCTGGAGACAGGAACTTAAGCAGAGACCATGAAGGAATGCTGCTTACTGGACTTACTTCCCCTGACCTGCTCAGTCACCCCTCTCATACAGCCCAGGCCCAAGTGGCCAGACATGGCCCCATCCACAGTAGGCTGAGCCTTCCTGTATCAATCAGCAATTAAGAAAATGCCTCCCTGAGCACTGAGACATACATCTTTAGTCCCAACACTCAGGAGGCACAGGCAAAGGCAAGTGATCTCTGTGAGATCAATACTAGCCAAGTCTACATAGTAAGTTCTAGGTCAGTTCTAGGGCTAACAGAGAGACCCTGTCGCAAAAAAAAAAAGAGAGAGAGAGGAAGAAAAGGAGAGGAGAGAGGAAAGGGAAAGCAAAAGAAAAGAAAGGCCTCAGAGGCATGGCCACAGACCAATCTGATGGGGGAAATTCCTTGAGGTTCCCTCTTCCCAAGTGATGCTACTTTGTGTCAAGTTGACAGAAAACTAACCAACACAGCCAGTTTCCATGAGGTGGCATCAAATAGTCAGGCCCCGTATATTCTAGCTAAGCTAGCCCTATACATGGTAGTTGAACATAGACCTTCTGCCTGGACAGTTAACAGCAGATCCCCCTATATTGAGGCCAGTTTTTACATATATACAGTCTTTAAAATCATGGTTTTAGAAATAGTCCAGGACTACCTTCATCAAAATAACCTGAGAAACTTGTTAAAACCTAAGCTTTGGCTGGGACTGTGGCATAGTTGGTAGAGTGCTTACCTAGTATGCACAAAGCCCTGGGTTCCATCCACAGCACCATACAAAACCAGGTATGGCAACATATACCTGTAATCCCAGTACTCAGAAGATACAGATAGAAGGTCAGGAGTTCAAGGTCACCCTAAGGTACAAAACAAATTTGAGGCCAGCTCGAGCTACATGAGACCCTGCCTCAAAAAAAAAAAAACCGAAGCTTTTCTTCTTGTATAATCCATCAAATTCTGGGGTTGCTTTGGAAATTGATATTTGAACAAGTTTACTAAATTATTCTTCTCCATATGTAAGAATTAACCTGACCTCTACTTTTTGTATCACCACTGAGCCAGCACAATGCTAAACACCCAGGAAGCACTAAGCAAACACTCTTTGATAGGTTGAATGACCATAAATGGCAGCCAGTCTGGCCCGGTGCCACCTGCACCCCCACATGCATCACCATTACAACGCTGTCAACTCCTCATTCCCTTCGGAGCCAAGTACCTTACAGTTGTTTGTATGGTATTTCCCTCATTGCCATTCTCCCCTAAGAATTCACGAGGCTCTCAAGTCCCAAGTTTAACAGTTTAATTCCTTTGGTTTTGGCACAGGGTCTTCCGTATGTCACTTTGAACTCGCTATGTAGTCCAGGCTAGACTAACTTGAGACTCTCCTGCCCCTGCCTCCCAAGTGCTGAGCTGACAGGAGTATGTGACCACACCCCAGCTACTAGTTCATTTATGTGACCTCTTAGAAAGGTTCAATTGACAGCAATGGAGGGATGAGGTCATAGGAGTTCAGTCCCTCCCATCCCATAACCTTGTCTAATAAGCCACTAAGAGTTGAGTGCCTACTCAGGCAGAGCATCACACTAAGCTAAAAGAAGGAAGTTGGGGGAAGGGACTCTCTGAAACGATCCTAGAAGTTGAGAATTTGGGGTGCGTGGTGGGGAGAGGGCTTAGCAGGCGCTCCTACAAAGAGCAGAAGCAGGGCTCTGTGCCTATCTGCCCGGGGCTTCTAGCCAGGCTTTGAGTTCATTTTCATAAAAATCACACTCTACAATTAGACTTCTGTTTACAGCTGGGGTTTTTAGCTCAGCCTCTTGAAATGCTTTAAAGATCTGAACTTCAAGACTTGTCAGCTGTGTTCATCCCACAATTAAGATGAGACTAGAGGCAGGTTTGTTCCAAAATGGCCTGTGCCCAATCTCTGTGTTTTGGTATGGTCCAGCACAGAGGAGAGCAGGGGTAATTGCTCCGCTCCGCCTGAGCCTGAGGTTAGAGTGTTTATGTAACAAATCAGCTCAACTTAAATATTTCTCATTGAACGGTCAGGGCTGCAGACCTCTGCCCAGACATCAGTGTGAGTGTCATATGTTTATGCAGCCCTGTGTGGGCATCAATGTTTATGCACAAAGACCCTGAAGAGTTCAAAGTCAGTTAATATTTTCAACCATATATCATGTTGCTTACGTAATTCACAATAAAGATGGCGAAGAGACAATTTCTCAAAACCACCAGACTGATTTTATTTGTGTGTATGCTTAGGAGCAGACCCATTTAATGAATGTGTATTTGGCAAAGACTTACAATTAAGGAATTTTTCTTCCTTGGGTAATTGTATGAGCCCTGATAATGCTCCTCTAAGTCAGCCTCCTGATGAGCCTCCCCTTTGATAGAGACAATGTGTACCAGACAAAGAACAGAGACAAACACCGTGGGAGAATTTGCAGGCTCTCCTGGGTTCAGGACAAGCCAATTGGAGAGTTGCTTTCCAACTTCAGCATGGAGTTCCTAGCCAAAGGAGTTTCCAGGGACCAGGGGACGGACATACTACATAACAGTCCCTCCTGAAGAGGCGTTTTAGATTATGCTATTATGACTTCGTTTGGAATTTTGGATTCCCAGACTCTCAGCTATCCCCCCAACACATACACACACACACACACACCCCTCAAAATTGGAGTGCACAGATAATTTCAAAGCCAAAAGGAAATTATTTGTAAATTATTCATGCTACCTAGCTCATCATTGGAGTGCACAGATAATTTTAAAGCCAAAAGGAAATTATTTGTAAATTATTCATGCTACCTAGCTCATCATTAGAACAGTTAATTGAAGTAACTGTAAATACATATAAACAGGACACTCATCCACAGCAAGCTACAGACAGACAAAAAATCCACTGAACAGCTAAATCATTAGGGAGGCCACGCTGGGTGTGCTAAGCTGGGACAAAGCTGGAAACTGCAGGAGGTGGGAGTGGTCTGCAGGGGAGGGACCCACTGGTGGAACTGAGGGATGTGTTGCAGGCCACGGAGCCAGGCTTGTACAAGGAGAAAGCAATTTGCAGTAGGTTCTGGTTTCTGACAACTTTAAACTCTGTGAAGCAGAAGTGACAGATGGGGCCTTGGCCAACTTGAAAAAAGAAAAGCACATTGTAGAAGACATCTCTTTGTACGCGGAACTCGGCCCAGTGAACTGGCCACACTGTCTGAAGAGCAGTAAAAAGATTCTTAAGAGAAATAAGGTGTGCTCTGTGGCACAGTTGGGAAGCTACTACATGTTGATTTCATGTTTCCAAAGAGCTGAGATAGAGGACTGTGAATGCTCCTAACCCAAAGAAAGAATTTCCATTTTGGGGGCAGGGGGTGTTTTGAGACAGGGTTTCACTGTATCCAGCTGGCCTGGAACTTGCTATGTTCATCATTCCTGACTGGCTTCCATCTCAAAGAGATCCACCTGCCTCTGCATCCAGAGTGCTGGGATTAAAGGCATGAGCCACAATGCCTGGCAATTGCCAGGGTTTTTTGACCTTTATTAATTACCTTCCACCATTTTGATTTTTTTAAATATTTAAAAGATATTTTTATTATTTTTATTTTATGTGTGAGTGTATTGCCTGCATGTACACATGTGTGCCCGCGTCATACAGTGCCCGTGGAGGTCAGAAGAGGGTATCAGATTCCTTGGAACTGGAGTCATAGAACATTGTTTTGTACATTATGATGAGAGGTCACACTGTGTACCATAAAGAGGCACAATGACCTATTAAAAGTAAAATTATGTAATAAATAATTTTTTTAAAAGGGGGGGGCTGGAGAGATGGCTCAGCGGTTAAGAACACTCGTTGTTCTTGCAGAAGACCCAGGTTCAAATCCCAGCACCCACACGGCAGCTAACAACTGTCCATAACTCCAGTTCCAGGGGATCCAACAGCCTCTTCTGACCTCTGCAGGCATTGCATGACACGGGTGCACTTACCTACATGCAGGTAATACACGCATACACATAAAATAAAAAATAATAAATAAGATTTAAAAAAATAAAAGTAAAATTATGCCTATTTCTTAAGGTTTTTAGAAGCAACTCTTTCTTATATACATCAAGTGGTAACTTGGGAGCAAAAAGATGCTAACTGGCTGATGGTTTGGGATTCCACTATTTAAAATAAACATAGAACCAGGTATGGCAGGATATGCCTGGGAATCCCAGCACTTGGGAGGCTGAGGATAGAAAATGGAAAGATCAAGGTCATCCTGGGCTACATAACAAAACCCTGTCTTGGAAAAAAAAAAGGGGGGCGGGAGACAGAGAGATGCTCAGTGGTTAAAAGCACTACTGCTCTTACAGAGCGCCTGGAGTTCAGGTCCCAGCACCCACATGGCAGCTAACAACCATCCCTAACTCCACTTCCAGTGGATTGAACATCCTCTTCTGGCCTCTGTGGGCACTGCATGCATGGGTGCACTTACATGCCAATGAAACACTCATACACATAAAGTAAAAATAATTTTTAAAAATGAAGAAAAAAAATAAATAGAAAAAGCAACCATTTAGAACATAAGTTTTAAGGATGAAAGAATACCATGTTCCTCCAAATCCCCTGTGCCACCTAGGACTTTCCCCCACCACAGTGCATTCCCGTTCAACACGAAGGTAACCAACAGAAAGAAACCTTATTCTAGCCCAGCGAAAACAGCAGAAAACCTGAAAATGAAAGTCCAAGATTAGCTGGTGATCCTGAGCCATCCTAAAGGGCAAATCAGATGAGACAGACTAAACACTACAGATTTTGAAGTGGAAAGCGGGCTATGGGCACATGTCCGTCACTGGTGTGCCTGCCTCATGGTGGCTCTGCGTTTCTGTGTGAATCTGGGCAACTGCCCAGGGACATCACTTCAGGAAGTGTCTCCAGGAAGAGCACAGGCCTGAGAAGTAACAATAGGAACAAGCCAGGGGGATGGGCAGCTTTTTCTTTAATACCTTTTTTTTTTAATCAAACCCTGAAAATATTACCAGAGTCTACAAACTGTTTATTTAATGTGTGTGTGAGATAGCACATGCATGTGTGACATGGTACTTGTGTGGTGATCAGAAGACAACTTGCAGGAGTCAGTTCTCTCCTACCATGTGGGTTCTGAGAATTAAACTCAGGTCATCAGGCTTGGTGGCAAGCACCTTTACCAAGTGAGTCATCTTGCCCGCCCTCTATCTCATAAGAGGCAGGCCACTCACTGACCAGCTTGCTCTTAGGACTCCTCTCTGCCTTGAATACACTGGGATCTGGGTGGTTGCCACATCTGCCCAGCTTTATCATGATCTTCATGATTGCTCTTAATATCTTTTTATAATAGTTTCATTACTGAAAGAGGACTATCTGCCAAGAACCATTCCAAGCATTTTGCATATACTGCTTAGTTTTAGGAAGTAGGTACAAGGTTCATTTTTCCCATTTTATAGTTATGGAAATTGAGACTTGGAGAAGTAAGGGGTCAGGCCCAAGATCGCCTACAAGTAACACTTCGAGGACTCAGCCTGTGCTGTCTGACTACTTAGCCTTGCTCAGACTCACTGAGCACTTCAGCCTGACTCCAAGTGGAGGTAAACCTGTGTTCAGAGAGATTAGAGGGCTGAAAGTCCTGTTCGGTGTTTGGACCAGGACCCACCCAGTTTCTAGAGGCAGTTAGAAAGCTCAGAGAGAGAAGCCCTCTTTGGAAAGATGATTTGAAGTTCTAATTAATGAAACCTGGGCTGGGCATATGCCTTTAATCCCAGCACTTGGGAGGCAGAGGCAGCCAGATCTCTGAGATCAAGGCTAGCCTGGTCTACATAGTGAGTTCAAGGCCAGTTGGGGCTACAGGGACACCCTGTCAAAAAAATAAAATTAAAATTAAACCTAGAAGCCGGCTGCAGCGGCTCACACCTGAAACCCCATACCAAGACTGGAGCAAGAAAACTGCTGTGAGCTCAAGATCAATGTGTGATTCAGACCAAATACCAAGCCAGCCAGAATGACATCGCAAGACCCTGTAAGCAGAAAACCAAAACCGTGGTGTATACAGCACAGCAACCAAACAGGCCACCCAGGCTGCACCCACCCAAGGGACCAGTCTGCAACTGCCAGATTGGCTCCACCACGTACAGCAGGGGAACTTGGCACCCTTGTGCACAGCAGCAGCCGTGCTCACCCCTTTCACTCGGTGTGATGACAGTGGTCCCGTGTCCAGACCTATCTTCATACAAAAACTGCTCATGGCAGATATGTCCAGCTGCTCAAGAACACAAACTCTAAAGTTGGGGCTGTAGCTCAGTGGTAGAGCACTTGACTAACAGGCATGAGGACATAGGTTCCAGGCCAGCATGGGAAATTTTTTTTTTTTTGTCTTTTTGAAGCAGGGTCTCCCTGTAGCCCCAGCTGTCCTGGAACTCACTATGTAGACCAGGCTGGCCTTGAACTCACAGAGCTCCGCCTGCCTCTGCCTCCCAAGTGCTGGGACTACAGGCGTACGCCACCACACCTGGCGGGAAAAAAAAAAATCTTTAAAAAGACTAATCATTGGGTTACAATCAATTCAATTCAGTCTAATTAGGCTAAATTCTTTTAACATAGATCTTTTTTTTTGGTTTAAATTCAAGTGAAGCCATTAAAGTCCTGACTAGTCTGGACTACTTTGACATCACTTTATAATTTCAAACGTAACAAACACCCTTAATTAAGATGCACCAAAAAAAAAATTAGAGGAAAGGGATACTGAGACAATTTTTAAGTTGAAACTAGACTCCCCCCTTTAAGTAGACAGACACCAATGGTAACTGCCTGACGCGTAAAGCTTACCAAAGTAAATGTTTCAAAAGACATAAAACTGCCAAGTTATCATTTACACTCTAAAAAAAAAAATGCCTGGTAAATGGCTTAGCAGGTAAAAGCTCTTGCCATCAAGCCTAGTATTCTAGTTTCCCTTTACTGCTATGACAAAACACTCTGACCAATACCAACTTGGGGAGGAAAGGGTTTATTTGCCTTACATGCCCCCTGTCACAGTTCATCACTGAGGGAGCCCAAGGTTGGAACTCAGGGCAGGAACATGGAGGCAGGCGCTGAAGCACAGGCCATGGAGGAACGCTGCTTACTGGCTTGCTCCCCTAGCCCATGACCAGCCTGCTTTCTTATACAATACAGGACCATCTGCCCAGGGGTGGCACCACCCAGAGGGCTGGGTCCTCCCATATCATTCAACAATTAAGAAGATGCCCCTACAGACATGACCACAGATCAGTCCAATGGAAGCAATTCCCCAATAGAAGCTCCCTCTTACCCAAGTATGTCAAGTGTGTTCAGCATACCTAGTGACCTGAGTTTAGCTCTTGGAAACCACATAGAAGGAGCAAAGAGCCAGCTATCTCCAAGCTGTCTTCTGACTGCGCTCTCTCTCTCTCCCTCTCTCTCTCTCTCTTTCTCCCTCCCTCCCTCAATTAATTTTTTTTTTTTTGGTCTTTTTGAGACAGGGTCTCCCTGTAGCCCGAGCTGTCCTGGAACTCACTATGTAGACCAGGCTGGCCTTGAACTCACAGAGATCCATCTACCTCTGCCTCCCTAGTGCTGGGATTAAAGGCGCACCCAGCAATCAATTTTTTTAATATTAAAAATACAGCCAAGTTTAGTAACTACAACTTGCAATCCGAGCATTTGGTAGATGGAGGCAGGAGGATCAGGAGTTCTATGCCAGCTTCAGCTATAGAGGACGTTCAAAGCCAGTCTGGGTTATGAGAACCTTTGCCCCAAATAACTGGAACAAAAAGATTAAAAACACATTGCCACTGGGCATGGTGGTATATGCCTTTAATTCCAGCACTCCGAATGCAGAGACAACTGAAATTGCTCTAAGATGAAGGCCAGCCTGGTCTACATAGCAAGCTCCAGGCCAAATGGGACTATAGTGAGAACCTGCCTCAAAAAACCAAAACAAATAAATGAATAGCTAAAATGCATTGCCAAGAATAAGACTGGATTGATTGGATCCAATGAGTTAATGGTACATATTTGTAATCCCATCATCCATGGTGCACATACATGTATACAAGCAGAACACACATACACATAAAATAACAAAGAACGAGAAGCAAGGTGTGATGGTGCACTCCTATAATCCCAGCACTCAGAAGGTGAAGTCAAGAGGATCAGGAGTTCAAGGTCATCCTTGGCTAAATAAGTTTAAAACTAGTCTGAGTTACAAGAGACCTGTATCAAAACATCAAAATAAAAAGAAACAGGGCCTTATGCATGCATAAGGCAAGTAAGCCCCTACTGAGTGCCATCTCCAGGCCTATTCCAATTTGACATGCCTTTAGCACTTTGCCTGATCAAGTTAATGGCAGACTGGCTAGAAATGCTGTTTGGGGAGAATAAATCAAGGCAAAGTAGCCTGGAGTCATCCCCTCTGTTTCCTGTCTAAACAGCATCCGCAGCCATTTATCCTGGAAAGGCATTGGCTCTACCAGCCAGTGATAATGATTCCTTTATAAGGGTAGTATGAAGATAACACATAGTACTCATGCTGTGTGTTACACAGTGCCTGGTACATAGTAAGTGCTCATAGTTATGCTATTATTCTTAACAGTATTATCATATTAAAATGTCACTATTTTGCCAGGGGTGTTGCCACACACCTTTAATCCCAACACCCAGGAGGCGGAGGCAGAGGCAGGCGGATCTCTGTGAGTTAAAGGCCAGCCTGGTCCACATAGTGAGTTCCAGGACAGCTGGGGCTACAGGGAGACCCTGTCTTAAAAAAAAACAAAAACAAAGTCACTATTTTAAGTAGCAAAATAGTAAATTAACTTCTTTATAGTTATGGCTTGTCTCCCCTGTCCCCCTAGATATTATTACAGCCTAAAAATTTAAAGAAGGCTGAAGGCCTAGGAGAACCTTAGTCCTAGAACTGAAAGAAGGCTTGGAGCTCCCTGAGCAGCCCCCTGGGAGGGGCTACGCCTGCTGGGAGGTGGCTCCTTGGGAAGCAGGATAAGCCACAATCCCCAGAAGTTACTTGTCACAGCTGAGAGCCAGCAGACCTCATTTTCTTAGTTACAAGTATTTATTCTTTGTTGTTGCTGTTTGTTTTGTGTTGTGATTTTTGTTATTGTTTCTTTGGTGGTTTGGGCTTTTTTGTCTTTTTTAAGATCTTTGTGTGTATATGGTGGGGACAGGACACACACATGCCATGGCACAGATGGGGCAGTCAAGGACAACTTTCAGGAGTCAGGTCTCTCTTTCCACCTTCTGGAATCTGGAGATTCTGCTCGAGTCATCAGGTTTCCATGGCAAGTGCTTTGAACCTCTGATCCATCTCATCAGCCCAAGACAGGCAGGTTCTTTCTATGTAACCCTAGCTGGTTGGTACTTGCTCTGTAGCTCACCTGACCTCAAATTTATGGCAATCCTCTTGATTCAGCCTGCCAAGTGTTAGAAATACAGGTATAGACCACCATGCTTGGCCTTTATTGAGGGGTAGGGGTGAGGAAGCAGGGTCTTGGGTAGCCTAGACTGCCCTTGAACTGCTGGTCCCCATCCCCACTTCCTGGGTGCTGAGATTACAGGTGTGTACAGCTGTATACCACCATACCTCTTTTGCCTCTCATCACCTGCTCTTTGCCCTCACTCCTGGCACATATCACCATGCAAGGACAGGCACATTAACCTTCCGTTTCTGCCCCTAACCTCTTAACAACTATCCCTTCAGACCCTGTGACATACAGGGAAACTTCTGGAACAGTCATGACGTGGGCCTGGATTGACATCAGCTTCAAATGTGTTAGGCTTGAAAACCATGCAATAAGAAGAGTGTACTTAGGAAGAAAGTTCTTGCTTTTCTTGAATGAACAGACCTCTCAGCCCTGACAGCTAGTGCTTCCTAGGTGCTTGACAAATGGCAGGATTTCGGAGGTGCAAAGAGTTTGGCGTTCACTAGCTTGGCTGTCGCTGTGTCCCGACGGCTTCCCAGGGGTGAGCTGTGGCTCCCAGTTTGAGCCTGCTCTTCTCTACGTAGCAGAGAAAACCTCTGAAAGACAGGGAAGGACGCATACCTTGAACTCACAGAGATCTGCCTGCCTCTGCCTCCCGAGTGCTGGGACTACAGGTGTGCACCACCACGCCCAGCTGACACATCAGAATTTTAAGATATCACGAACATCAGTTCTTTGAGCAGCGTTTTCGTCACCAGGCTAGCTGGATCACTTTGGCTACTCACCCTTTTCTTCTCTCCCTTCTCTTTCAGTAGGGTGTCTCTATCCACCAGTTTCACCACGGTTGGCAGTCCTAAAAGCAGATGGTCAGTGAGACTCAGGAACTGTGGACCTGCCTGCCTTGTCGGGCTGCTTGTCCCTGATCCTGAGCGGTGAGTGCGCACCCCATGGGAACCTGGGACCTGCCTGCCTTGTCGGGCTGCTTGTCCCTGATCCTGAGCGGTGAGTGCGCACCCCATGGGAACCTGGGACCTGCCTGCCTTGTCGGGCTGCTTGTCCCTGATCCTGAGCGGTGAGTGCGCACCCCATGGGAACCTGGGACCTGCCTGCCTTGTCGGGCTGCTTGTCCCTGATCCTGAGCGGTGAGTGCGCACCCCATGGGAACCTGGGACCTGCCTGCCTTGTCGGGCTGCTTGTCCCTGATCCTGAGCGGTGAGTGCGCACCCCATGGGAACCTGGGACCTGCCTTCGGCTTCACACAGGCAACATAAATGCCAGGTGGGGCAAACCAGTGAACAAAAACCAAAATCCAGGGCTGAGGTGTGGCTCAGTGGTAGACTGCCTGCCTCGCACTGTTGGAGGTCTGAGGTCACATCCCAAACACTGCAAAGACTCGAAACCACAGGAAGAAGGAAGCCTGCAGACCAAGAGTTCAAGGCCAGCCTGGGCTACATAATGAGTTCCAGGCCAGCCTGGGCTACATGACACCTGGTCACAAGCAAGCAAACAAATAAAAACAAGAAGAATTTGAAGTTAATCTGCCAAGACCCTAGGGAAGCGTCATTCCCCAATAACACAAGGCCTCCAGCATATTAGGCAAGTGCACGTCCACTGAGTTTCATCCCCAGCCTTTCTGGGCTGCTATTTTGTTTTTTGAAACAGGGTCTCCCTTCCCTGGCTGGCCAGGAACTCATCATGTAGACCAGGTTACCCCATTTGCTTGCCTCTGCCTCCTGAGTGCTAGGATTAACGGTGTGTGCCTCCATGCCTCGCTGGGCCATGTTTTAATAGAAGCTTTATATGCCTTGAATGAGGCCATCACAGCACCCTTCAATTCTTGTTTTCTATTTTCCTGAGACAGTGTCACACTCTCAGACTGGCCTAGAACTCACTATGTAGCCCAGGCTACCTCAAACTCACAGCAACCCCCCTGCCTCAACCTCCCAAGTGCTGGGATTACAGGTGGGCATCACCATGCCTAATTACACCTCACTGCTTCATCAGGATTTGAATGTTTTCTCTTTTTTACTATAAAGTCTAGAATGAAAAAGACCGGTGGTGGTTCAGCATGGTGATGTACGCCTGTGGTCCCAGCACTGGAAAACTGGAGGCAGAGGATCACAAGTTAGAGACCAGCCTGGGATACGTAGTAGATTAGTGTCTATACATTGCTAGAACAACATATCTGACAAAGGCAACTTATGGGAGGAAGAGTTTATTTTGGTTCACAATTTGAGGGTGGTGGAGAAAATGTGACAGCCAGAGAGTGAAGGGGTTGGTCACACTGAGTCTCAGTCAAGCAGAGTGAGATGAAACTGTGACTCAGCTCACTTTCTTCTTTTTATTAACTGAGCCCTGGACCCCACCTCAGTCCTCTCAAGTTGACAGTGAGGATCAACTACCACACAGAATGAAGGCCTTTCTCAAAAGAGAAAAAGGATTCTAAGCCCTGGACCCCACCTCCATCCTCTCAAGTTGACAGTGAGGATCAACTACCACACAGAATGAAGGCCTTTCTCAAAAGAGAAAGAGGATTCTAAGCCCTGGACCCCACCTCCATCCTCTCAAGTTGACAGTGAGGATCAACTACCACACAGAATGAAGGCCTTTCTCAAAAGAGAAAGAGGATTCATAATAAAGAAGAAAAACAAAAATAAAATAAGGAGGAGCAGCATCAGCACAGCCTTTTATGGAACCTTCACAGGTACATTACTGCACTGACTACACCATACATCACTTACTATTTCTTGTAGCTCCTGTGGGCCAGAACTTTCAAAAGGCCCAGAGGGAAGAGTTTTACATCTGCTCCAGACCAGCTGGAAAGCTGGAAGGGCTGGGTGTAGGAATGACTTTGACACTATGGACCTGCTTCTTCTTTTACAAAACAAAGAAAGAGGAACAATGAAAATGACTTCCAAATGAATGACTTTTACTTAACCTTGTAACCAAAGAGTTTATCTTATGTTTTGAGATCATTTAACACTACCTCAGCTTGCTTATGATACAAAACAAGCTTATTGGGCCTTGGGCTCCTCTTACAACCTAAGCATACAGCTTTAATTCCTCATGACCCTTCCTTGCCCATGACCCAGAATAACGTGTGTGTGTGTGTGTGTGTGTGTGTGTGTGTGTGTGTGTTGTATATCAAACAAGAGCTGAAAGAGTGGATATTTATTGGAAGCAATGGAAATTATCCCATTTGTGCAGCAAACAACAGGTAGGATGGCATTGATAACATCTGTTTGTGGGTGTATGTGCTGTTCTATGTCAGAAAGGTCAAAATCCTTGTCTTATAAGACAAGAGTCTACTTTTATTTTCCATTTCATGCTGTGTATACAGTTTCAATAAATAGAGGGAAAGGCCTTTGCTCAAGAGCAGTTCTGGGAGAAATCTGAAGGAATAGGTTCTCAGAGCAGTTCAGGTCCCCTTAGCTAAAATGGATGCTAAGGGGCTGGAGAGAGGGCTCAGTGGTTAAAAGCAGTGGCTGCTCTTGAAGAGGACCTGGGTTCAACTCCCAGCACCTATGTGACAATAACAACCATCAGTAATTCCAGTTCCAGGGGATCCGATGCTCTCCTCTGACCTCTGCAGGGATTGCACAACACAGGTGCACTTACACACATGCAGGCAATACAGTATAGACATAAAATAAAAATAATAAATAAAATACTTTAAATGGATGCTAAAAGTCAGGCTGTTTTTACTCAGGCATAGTTGTAATTTGGTATTGGACACCACCACAGTAGGAGGTGGGGTCATCTGAAATGTTTACGTGTGCATCTAATAATGGATACAGGCTCAATTGAAGGTCTAACTGGGGCTATGGGTTAGATGGCCACACATGGCTTCTCCATATGCCCTAGGCTTCCTTGTAATATGGTAACTGGGTACCAAGAGCAAGCATTCTGAGTTAGAACATACAGAAACTGTGTCCTTATTATGACTGAGCGTGGAAGCCACAAGCATTGTTCCCATCATACTCACTGATCAGGCTGATCCCAAGCCTCTGCCCATCTTCAAAGGGAAGAAACACAGACCCTCAACCCCGTGGGAAGAACATAATGCACGATGTGGCTACTTCTCTAGGAATGGGAAACTACAACCTCCACCTGCAGGATCCTCCTTTAAAATGGATTTCTGTAGAGAGGTCACTGATACAATGGTTTCATGAATGAGAGGCTTAAATGAATACTGAGAGGTCAAAAGAAGGTCCTTTAACAGAGGAAGATGTCGCTCCAGAAGCATTTTCAGCAAAGATTGCACTCATCACCCTGGGGAGGATGGACTAGAGAACGAGGAGGAGGCAGGTCAATAGGGAAAGAAAAGGTCCAGGTGAGAAGTGGCAGCAGTCTAGACTATGGTATTTATCTGGATCCCCTAGGCCCCAGACTGTACCACCTGTCCATTTTTTTTCCCTGCTCATTATATAAGAGCTAAGACCTAAATAGTTGCAGCATCCAAGGAGTTTTGGTTTTGGTTTTGTAGTCCTGGTAATTGAACACAAGGCTTCACACATTCTAGGCAAGCACTCTACCACTGACCTACAGCCACCCCCCACCCCACCCAAGCCCTATTTTTAACTCTTTTATTTTGTGACAGGGTCTTACTAAGTTGGACAGACTGTCTTTGAACTCATTCTGTAGCCCAAGCAGGCCCTGAAGTTGCAATCCTCATGTCTCAGCCTCCCTAGTAGTTAGGATTACAGGCATGGACTACCAGGTCCAGCCTAGAGTTCTTAAAATACCCAGTTGATATAAAGTTTTGTATTCATAACAATAAACATACCACTGAAAGCAGTTTGCCTTAAAATTGCATTTACTTAACACGGGGCTATAAAATTTTATAAAGCATTGATTTTGTTTATAAACCTCATAATTTCCTCCTACTGCTTCTTGGGTTCATTTTTGATGTATCATTTAAATATGTTTCTTTGGTCCCTCTGTCTTTCTTTGCTGACTTTACATAACCCTTAGCATAAGCCAAAAATTAATGAGCAAATTATGTCCCTGGTTCTCTGGAAAACATGACTGATGGTTAAGCTAACTTCAGAAGTTGGAGAAAATTCTGGGAGGCAGGGGCATGTCACAGACATCTCTAAGAATATGATAAAAATTCATGAAATTCACATGGGAGTTTGTTTTCTCTTGAACTGAGAAATGGCTTTGGGGTAGTGGCTTGAGTCCACAGGGTCATTTGGATCAGCTTTAAATTGTCACCTGCATTAGGTCAGAGTAGCCACAGGTGTTCCTGGCCCCTGAAAGGAGGGCTCTGTCTGACCTGGGGCTGTCACTGTCTCTTTGAACTTTAGTTTCTCAGGACAGAAGTGGTAATGAGCAGGCACACCCTGGAAACAATGTCCTGAGGTGCTGGCCATCTGCCCGGTGCACAACCAAGACCAGAGGAACCTGTCCTTTCACCTGACCCTTCTGAAGCAGCAGCTACAACAGTGATTTGCTGTTTAGCTTCCTACATTACTTCAACTCTAACCTAGTTGCAGAAACACACCTTGGCTCAATTTACAGGTTTGCAATTAATTCAACCAAGACTGCCTCCATTTCTTCCTCCTCCTCCTCCTCCTCTTCCTCCTCCCCCTCCTCCTCCCCTTCTTCCTTTCCTTCTTTTTCCTTCTCCCTCTTCCTCCTCCTTCTCCTCTTCTTCCTCTTCCTTATTTTTCCTTCCTCCACCTCCCTCTCCCCCTCCTCCCTCCTCCTCCTCATCTCCCTCCTCCTCTTCTTCCTATTCTTTTCCTAGTCTTCCTCCTCCTTGAAACAAATTTTTGAGTCTAGACTTTGTCAAGTTGATATATGAGTTTGGGAACTGTTTATACTGAAACCATATGCACATTCCAGAAGTCTGTCCTGTTGCTGATCTGAAATCAAGATGATGAGCCTTGAACCCATACAGGAACACCAAAGGAATCTTTTGAAGTACAAACCTTGATCTACTACTGAAAGAGGCACCAAAAAGATACTTCAGTACTTGAATTGATACTGTAAAGTATGCATGAGTGCTAGAGAAAGCAACTGTGGGTCAGTGTGGAAGAAAATGTCTCCTGATAGAAGCCACTCAGCAAGGAAGGAAGCTGGGGCATCTCTAAACAGCAACTTCCCTCTCTAGGGAAGGGCAGAACTGATGGGCCATCCTCAAGAAAAAACAGAAGGTGAATTGAAGGGCTGCAGATCCAGCTCAGTTGGGAGAGAATTTGCCTACTGTGCAAGAAGGTCTGGCTCAGATCCCCAGCACCTCATACCCTCAATACAGCCATATGCCTCTAATCCCAACTCCAGAGAGGTGGAGGCAGAAGGACCAGGGGTTTAAGATTAGCTTTAGCTGCATAGAGAACTTGAGGACAGCCTGGGATACACGAAGCCCTGTCCAAAAAGAAAATATGAGAGGGATTCCATCAGTCAATGGAAAATACAATGGATTCGTCAATTTGGTGCCCTGTTTTAGATTTCTCTATAAGCCTGTGAAGATAGACCTGTGTTATGACTCATCATAAAAAAATAAGTCTGTATACAGTGGATGTGGTCTTTCAGCACTGGACTGTAGGACTGGAGAAGGGGGGCATGTAGTAGAGGAGGAGGGAGGAAAGAGAGGAGGAAGAGGAGGAGGAGGAGCAGGGAAGAAAAGAAAAAAAAATCTACCTAGTAAGTCTTTTGGGCCAAATATGTAGTCCAAAGAGCACATTTCTAAGCTTTCAAAGTACAAACAAATTGCACTCAGTAAATCAGTGTGTTCAGGGGCAGCTGCTTTCTAATGCAGAAAAAGCAAAGTTAGAAGTGGCAACGGTTTGTCCCACCAACCTGACACAGACTGCGGCTATTAAGAGAGGATCCCCAGCCGGGTGTGGTGGCACACGCCTGTAATCCCAGTACTTGGGAGGCAGAGACAGGTGGATCTCTGAGTTCAAGGCCAGTCTGGTCTACATAGTGAGTTCTAAGCCAGCTGGGGCTACAGGGAAACCCTGTTTCAAAAAGACCAAAAAAAAAAAAGAGAGAGAGGGTCCCAAAAGGTCAGGCCTAATGCAATGAGATGGGAGGGAAACATATGCATATGAGAGACCCATCAGTCCCAGCTTAATTGTGTATAACCATCATAAACAAACCTGAATATTACTACCTGGTCTGTTCAGCATCTCACATGGAAACCAGTATGGTTCATGCCTGTAACTCCAGCACTCTGGAGGCCAAGGAGAAGGAGTGCAAGTTCAAGGCTGGCCTGGGCTATATAGTAAGGCCCTTTTTTTAAAAAAAAATAAATAAATATAGATTAACATCTGATAAAGTTCAGAAGCTGTGTCTTCTAACGGAGAGCAAAATGAGCATCAGCAGGTGGGCTAATCCTTCCTCCATTGAAAGGCTTAGAGCATAATGATAGTAGTTTCCTTGTTTGATTCTGTGTCTGTATAACTAGGATTTACAATACCCTGCTTGCTCTTATCTGATTCTTCTTTCATAAAATATGTGCGCATATGTAGATATATATATATATATATGGGAATAAAGATATATATATATATATATGGGAATGACTTCTATAATATAGACATGCTCTGGAAAGATGATTTTAACTTAACCTTACAACCAAAAATTTCATCTTAAGCTTGATTATAATATAGACAAGCTCACTGAGCCATGTGCTCCTCTTGTGATCTAGGCGTATGACCTTAATCCCTTGTGACCCTTCCTTGCTCTAGACCTAGAATAAAGTGTGTATGAATGTGTGCTTATGGCGAATATCAAAACCTTATTCACTGGAAGCAGTGAAGATAGAAGATTAACCAATTTGTATTGTATACAGTAGATAGGATTCAGTTGCTAACATCTCTTTATGGTTGTATGTGTGTGTGTGTGTGTGTGTGTGTGTTGATCTATGTCTAGGGCTCAGAAAGAGCAATGTTCTATGATAAGGGTCCAACTTTTACTACCCCATTTCATGCTGGATATAATTTTCAATAAAACAAAGAGCTAGGCCTTGTTGGAGAGCACAGTTCTGAGAGAATACTGAAGGAATGTGTCCTTAGCAGTATGGCTCCATTCTTGGCCTTAAAATGGATGCTAAGAGTCAAGCTGCTTTTATCAAGGCAAAGACATAATGTGGCATCACGTAGTAAACACCACATATATATGCATACATTTTGGTTTGCATCAATGACTTTCTTCCCTTTGGACCATCAAACAATAAAAATTCAGAGTGTCTTCCTGATTTTTTTTTTCTGTTTCCTACCAACTCACATTCTGGAATGTGCGGGCCATATTGCTTTTGCCTGCTCAGCATCCAATCCTCTTTTTCTAGAAACCATACCATGGTGTACCTTTGGCAAACCACATCTCTACCCTGCAGTCAGTCTAGTGGAGCAAACCCATCACTGGATCCAACCCAGATCTGCCAGTCACTAGCATTGTTTTAAAGATGCAAATGTTACCTGAACTGGACTAGCATAAAGTGATCTTAAGACTTTGGTGGTAGCAGAGGGTTAAGTACAGTAGGCCCTTCACACCTGTGGATTTCACATTCACAGATTCAAACAACCATGGATAGAAAATACTCAGGAAAATAACTGGACCTGCGCTGAACATGTGCAGACTTGTTTCCTTGTGATTCCCTTAACACAATAAAACAACTATTTGCACAGCATTTACATGGTGTTCAGTACTATAATCTATGATGACGTAAAGTACACATGATGATATGAGACTGGAGAGATGGCTCAGTGGCTAAGAGCACATACTACTCTTGCACAGGACCTGAGTTCAGTTCCCAGTACCCACATCAGGCAACTCACAACTATCTGTAACCCCAGATCCAGGGGAACTAATACCCCCTTCTGGCTTCCATGGGCACCTGCACACACAAGCACATACCCCACCACCACCTACCTCCACATATACACATAATTAAAAATATATCTTTATTTTTTTGGTCTTTTTGAAACAGGATCTCCCTGTAGCCCCAGCTGGCCTGTAACTCATTATGTAGACCAAGCTCACCTAGATCTCATAGAGATCCACCTGCCTCTGTCTCCCAAGTGCTGAGATTAAAGGCGTCCACCACCATGCCTGGCCTAAAAGTAAATCTTTTTTTTCCCCCTTCGGTCTTTTTTTTTAATTTAATTTTATTTATTATTTTTATTTTATGTGTACAAGTATATTGCCTGCATGTATGTGAGTGCACCCACATTATGCAATGCTGCAGAGGTCAGAAGAGGGCTTTGGATTCCCCTGGAACTGGAGTTAAGGACAGTTCACAGCTGCCATGTGGGTGCTGGGAATCGAACCCAGGTCCTCTGCAAGAGCAGTCAGTGCTCTCAATTGCTAAGCCATCTCTCCAGCCCCTCCTTTGGTCTTTTTGAGACAGGATCTCCCTGTAGCCCCAGCTGGCCTAGAACTCGCTATGTAGACTAGACTGACCTCGAACTCACAGAGATCTGCCTGCCTCTGCCTCCTGAGTGCTGGTGTTAAAGGCAAGTGCCACCACACCAGCTGAAAACAAATCTTTTAAAAGATAAAATATAGAGGAGGATGTGCATAGGTTATCTGTAAACACTATTCCTTTTATATAAGATACTTGAGTATCCACATTTTTTGTCATCCTGAAACCAGTCTCCACGGTTACAAATGAACAGAAGTTTGCCACTGAGGTTGCTAGGTTGGTGGAACATAAGTCTGGATTTTCTGGGCAGCACCTAGAAAGCATCATGAGAATGAGATCAACAGAAAGTGCAGATGAGTGAAGGATGGAAAAAGCCACGCCCTGTCGGTATTTGTTTAAGCTCCTAGATTCAATCGGGACTAAGTCAAACCATTCCAAAGATTTTCAATTACTGAGCCAATACACACTACTGACAGACTGGGGAAATTTCTGTCACTTGCTATCTCAAGAGACTTAAAATTAGAGTAAAAGCCAAGCTGCTGTGGCACATTATGAATAATCCAGTCACAGGAGAGTTATGCCGGGGACTACCTGAACTGTCTCAGACAGACCTGATGAGAAAGAAATAACTTAGTGATAACTTTGGTTTTTTGCTTTTATTTTGTCTTATTTTGCTTTAAAGCACTGGGTGTCAAACCTAGGGCCTCAAGTGTGCCAGGCAAATGCTTTACCATTGAACTACATACTCAGCTCAACTTTGAGACTTTCAGATTTGTATTTTAATCATTGTCTTGACTGTAGAGATACAATTAGATTTTTTTTTTTTTTTTTTTTTTTTTTGGTCTTTTTGAAACAAGGTGTCCCTTAGCCCCAGCTGGCCTGGAACTCACTATGTAGACCAGGCTGGCCTTGATGCTGGCATTTTGCACGGATTCTGGGTATCAGAGGTCCACATACTTGTGCAATAGACACTTTGCTGACTGAGCTGTTTCCCTAACCCCTGCCCCAGGCACTTTTTAAGAAGGAAAATCAGCTCTGCAGGCCCCACAGGCCTCTCTCTCCAGGGTAAGTCGATCTTGCCCTCTGTGCCTTGATTCCCTCAGCCTCACTCAGCCTCCCATCTCCCCCACCGGTCTCTCCTCCTAGCCTGGGCCCTGTCCCATTCCTTGTCTTGGTGCCCCAGATACCTGTAGAACCACCACTGCTTCTTCCAGATCCTGTGCATCCAGACCAACTCAATTCCTTCTCGGGTCCCCAGGGGCTCTCTGGGCCTGGCCCCACCCTCATTTCCCTCTGCCTCCCTGGGTCTGCACAACCCACCAGCCTTTTTCCTGGATGCCTGGGCTGACCGTTCCTCTTCCTGGTCCATTGTATCCAGACCAACCCAGATCCTCAATGCAGTCCCCAGGAGCCCTTGGGGCCGCTTCTTGGCCCCATCTTCCTTTGCATCTCTGGGTGGCACAGCCACCAGCTGCCCTAGACCAGCATCTTTCCTGGGCCGGGCTCCTAGTCCAGTCCAACCCCCAAATTCCTGAAGCCAAAGTCTATCCTGGAGGGATGCAGACCTTAGGAGAAAGCCTGAGAGCATCTGATCCTCACCTGACTTGGGCCTCTGAGGGAACTCCTGAAGTCAAAAGCAATCTGGCCACTCCAATATAAAATCAAAAGGGAGAACTGGAATCTTAGAGAAACCAGGCTTG
>NW_008350459.1:746714-747580 GCF_000622305.1 Nannospalax galili
GACTGAACTCCCCAGTCAAAAGACACAGACTATATGAATGGATTAAGAAACAAAACTCATCATTTTGTTGTCTGCAAGAAACTCATCTCACTTTCAAGGACAGACACTATCTCAAAGTGAAAGGATGGAAAAAAATATACCAAGCAAATGGCACTAAGAAAAAAGCAGACATAGCAATTCTAATATCTGACAAAATAGATTTTAAACTAAAACTAATCAGAAGAGACAAAGAGGGCTACTTCATTCTGATCAAAGGAACAATAAACCAAGAAGATATTACAATCTTGAACATATATTCACCAAACTCTGGTGCACCCAACTTCATAAAAACAATACTACAGGACTTTATGACACAGATTAATCCCAACTCATTAATAGTAGGGGACTTCAAAACTCTACTGTCTCCATTAGATAGGTCAACAGGGCAGAGAGACATCTGAATTAAACAATACCATATATCAAATGGACTTAACAGACATCTACCAAGTATTCCACCCAAGCACCAAAGGACATACTTTCTACTCAGCACCCCATGGAACCTTCTCCAAAATCGACCATATACAAACACAAACAAACAAACAAACCTCAACAAAGACAAAAAGATCGAAAAAATTCCAAGCGTTCTATCAGACCACAGTGCAATAAAGCTTACAGTCAACACCAGAAGAAGTCCTAATCACATGAACACATGAAGATTAAACAACACACTCCTGAATAATGAATGAGTCAAAAGAGAAATTAAGAAAGAAATAAAAGTATTCCTGAAACTAAATGAAAAGGACAATACAACCCAACAAAACCTCTGGGACACTTTAAAAGCAGTCCAAAGTGGCAAGTTTACAGCTTTAAGTGCCCACATTAAAAAA
>NW_008350459.1:748905-749393 GCF_000622305.1 Nannospalax galili
GAAAATGACCATCCTACCAAAAGCCATTTATAGATTCAATGCAATGCCAATCAAAATCCCCATGACATTTTCCACAGAATTGGAAAAAAACATCCTAAGATTCATATGGAAGCATAAAAGGCCTTGGATAGCCGAAACAACCCTGAGCACTAAGAGAAACGCCGGGGGGATTACATTGTATTACAGAGCTATAGTCATAAAAACAACGTGGTGCTGGCACAAAAATAGACCCATAGATCAATGGAACAAAACTGAAGACCCAAATATGAGTAAATGCAATTTCAGCCACCTGATATTTGACAAAGGGGCCAAGAATATTCACTGGAGGAAAGACAGCATGTTCAGCAAATGGTGCTGGCAAAACAGGATCTGCACCTGTAGAAGAATGAACTTAAACCCCTATCATTCACCCTGCATGAAAGTCAATTCCAAATGGATCAAAGACCTCAGTGTAAAGCCTGAAACTCTGAAACTGTTAGAAGAAAACA
>NW_008350459.1:750427-751062 GCF_000622305.1 Nannospalax galili
ATCATGAAATTTGCAGCTAAATGGATGGAACTAGAAACTGTTATACGAAGTGGAGTAACACAGACTCGGAAAAAAAAATCAACATATGTTCTCCCTCATATGTGGATCATAGAACTAAACCCTGATAAGTGAGTATGTATCCAGACATGACTACCAGGACTACCAGGAACCAGGATAATGGAAAGGAAACAGGGAGGTAAAGGAAAAGAAAGAATGAGAGAGATAAACAATGCCTAGCTAGTTTTGAAAAACAGAGGGAACCATATTACTCTTACAACCTACTGACAAATTATACATAGCAGATCAAGAAACATATGTCTAGGTAAGGTTTATCTGAGAACAATTGGGCTTTGCCCCAGATTTGTCTACATGACACACAGTAACTAAAAGTACCAGACTGGTGGAACTAACCTTCTTGGATGTTTAACAGACATACTTTGAGGCCTATACTAATTTGGTAAGAGGGACATAAAGGACAGTTTTTGCTCCTTGCCCTCCTAGGTTGACTAGTTCCAGGGGACTATGAGCATCTCTCAAAATGTCCTGTAATGGTCGGGGGGTCACCTGTCCTCTTGATCAACGAGGCAGAGGAGACCCCACCAGATGGACTTGAACCAGTGTCCAGTCTACAAAGA
>NW_008350459.1:751217-757630 GCF_000622305.1 Nannospalax galili
TTTCTTAAGAGTCCATATGCATAGCTAAAGGCTACATAACAAGCAACAGGGCCAGATAAGCGATACCTTCTTTTGAGTTGTTGGCCAGGGTGAACAAAGGGATTCCCAGATAGTAACCCAGCATAGAACTGGGACAATGAACAGCAGACCCTAATCTTATCTAAAGGAGTATTGACAACTGATTGCTGCTAGAAGAGGAACAGCTGACCCTCCTAAAACCAAGACCTCTAGATAGGCTGACTAGATTCAACAGAAGGGCAAGTAGTGTGGAATGGCTGGGGTGCTGTCAATACAGCAGACAGTAGCAGGGATATCAGAATATAAGGGCTCTAGTCAGGGGAAGCAAGCTATGAGAGGGTGCCAACTGGGAAGTGGGTGTATATTTAAATAAGATGGTTTGGGATGTTCCGTGTGATATACACACACAAAAAAAAAAATCAAATTTTTAAAAAATGTATTATATTTGAATAGGAAATATGGAAATTTATGTCATACTAATTAGTAGAGGTGATAAGCATTACCATTGAAATCTACCCAATGACTTCATAGACATACACAGGTGCCAAGGATCCGAGTGCAACCGATTATGACTAGTAATAATCACTATCATGTTCAGAGAAAAAGCTAAGACTTCAGAAAAAAAGACTAACTTGATCCCCACCCCGCCCCAAATATGGGTACTGCTAAAAAGCCTACATTATATAACAGTACATCAAGAATTAAACTTTCTCCTACTAAATTAGTTATAACATATAGTAAATAAGTATGTCAGTTCTCATAATACTGGCAGATTTCTCTCTCTCTCTTTCTGGTTTCTGGAGACAGGGTCTCACTATATAGACCAGGGTGGCCACAAACTCACAGTAATCTGCCTGCTTCCCAAGTGCCCTAGCATTAAGTGCATGGGCCACCAGGCCCAACCATGCCAAGTTTCTTATCTACAAGTATCATGCAATAATACCACATTTATAATGGTGACATGTTGCTATACAGAGGACATCAAAGGAATAAAACAGGCCAGGGTTAATAATGTGGTTTAAGATACCAGCAAAACCAATCAGAATTAACTAAATCTTGTGTAACTAAGTATTATGGGATTAAACTCCATTTGCTGGGGATGTGACTCAGTTGGTAGTGTGTTTGTCTAGCATGCCAAGGAGCCCTAGGTGCTACCCCACCACGTAAAACCAGGCATGGTAGCAAACACCTGTGATTACTGTCCAGTACTTGGGTAGAGGCTTTTAAAAAGAAAAAAAAATATTTATTTTTATTTTATGTGTGTGTATTGCCTGTATGTAAATAAGTGCACCTGTGTCATGCAATGCCCGAGGAGGACAGAAGAGGCCATTGGAGCCCCTGGAACCAGACTTACAGACAGTACTTAGCTGACATGTGGGTGCTGGGATTTGAACCCAGGTCTTCTGCAAGAACAGTCAGTGTTCTTAACCACTGAGCCATCTCTCCAGCCCACAATTAGATTTTTAAAAAAATATGATTTACTGGGTCTTGGGATGTGACTCAGTTGGTACAGTGTTTGACTAATATGCGCAATGCCTGTGGTTCAATCTGCAGCACTGAATAAACTGAGTATAGTGGCCCAAGCCTATAATCCCAGCACTCCAAAAATGGAGAGAAGGTTGGAGATCTAGCTCAGTGGTAGATCACCTGCTTGGCATGCAAGAGGCCCCAAGTTCAATCCCTAGTCCTGCCAAATATAAACAAAGGTGGAGACAGGCAAATTAGGAGTTCAAGGTGAGCCTTGACTACAAACGAGTTTGAAGTCAGGCTAAGCAATGAGAGACCCTGTCTACAAATATATAAATAAATAAGGGAATAAATAAATAAAATTATTTGCTTTCCAACAGAGAAGACTCATGGATCATTGGTCGTTTGATCTGTTTGGTGACTTTAGAAATCTAAGTAAATTTAACAGGTGACATCCGATGCATCCATTTATAAGATCCATTGAACTGTTTTGTTTCCTATGGTTTTTTTTCATTTTGGTTTGACTCCGTAAACTTGCACTGGTAATGTTTGCATAGTCTCGAGTGAACTGGGATCGGGTCCCAACTGACCACTGCCTCCTCTTGTGTTAGCTCATACAGAGTGAAAGTTCTGAATGTTTCAATTTGTGATGAAGTGTGAGAAACTTGAGAAAATTATCTCGTGCTAGGGTCTAAGGGAACTGGTTGACTGTATCAAACATTTGGAAGCTTGTTTCCTCTGAGGGACTGTGGAATTTGGAAATTCACTTTACTAAATGTGTGTATTTAACTTCCATCCAGTTAGATAAAACTGTATAGACCTGGAGCCCCAATACAATAACTCATTAATTCGGGTGTCAGAGCGGGAAGTTGTACACACACACAGAGCTCAAATCAACGTGTTTGAATTGCTCTTCACAAATTTCAGCATGTTCTCTGCAGTTGGAAAGCTGGGTGATGTTTCCATTGCAACGTATTTCATGAAATATTCAGAATTATAGAGTTGCTGCAGACTTACTCTTCAGGGACATGATTTTTAAGCATCAGAGTGATGTGGTCAGTTTCACACTGTGGAAAGATCATTTAGATGCTGCTCAGGGGACAAACTAGAGAAGAGCAGACGGCAAGATTTAGGATAAGACTTTGGATAGATGACAAGGGGGTGGCCAGGTTGCAGCAGAGGGTCCCTTGTGGAGAGTTTAGTAGACTATCTACAGTGAATTGTGTAGCTCATACACAATAGTAGTTCTAAGTGCTCTCAAAAGATACATCTACCTGGAACAGATGACTGTGGCATTATATGGAAAAAGATTTTTGCAGATGCAGTTAAGAATCTTGACATCAATGCATCCTGGATTAAATAGGTATCCTTACAAGAGACCAAAGAGAACTCGGAGACACACAGAGGAGAAGGGTATGAAGGGACAGAGGCAGAGAGCGCAGGGGTGTGGTCACAAGCCAAGGAATGCTGGGAGCCTGGATGCAAGACAGATAAGGAATGGCTGGGTTGTCTCTACAACCTGCGGAGGGATCATGGCCCTGCTGACAGCTCACCTCCAAATTTCTGACCTCTCGAACTCTAAGAGAACACATTTCAATCGTTTTAGGGTGCCAAATTTGTGGCAATTGGTTGGAACAACCATAGAAAAGCAAGAAAGCACCCCACCAATGAGTATACCAAAAAGTTACTTCTTTTCTCTTTTTTTCTTTTGTTTACTTTTTTCCCTTTTTATTCCAGGCTTCCTGGAATTTACTACTTTGTCAAGAATGACCTTGAACTTCTGATCTTTATTTTTTAAATTTATTGTTTTTTTATTTTACGTGTATGAGTGTATCACATGCATGTATGTAAGCATTCTTGTGTCATGCAATGCCTCTGGAGGTCAGAAGAAGGTTTCAGATCCCCTGGAACTAGAGTTATGGAGGGTTGTTAGCTGCCATGTGGATGCTGGGAATTGAACCTGGGTCCTCTGCAAGAGCACTCAGTGCTCCTAACTGCTGAGCCATCTCTCCAGCCCCAGGAACTTCTGATCTTTCTCTAGTGCTGAGATTACAGGCATGAATCACCACATCAAGTCTATGTAGTGCTGGGGATTGAACCCGGGTTCCTAACTGCTGAGCCATCTCTCCCAGCCCCAGGAACTTCTGATCTTTCTCTAGTGCTGAGATTCCAGGCATGAATCACCACATCAAGTCTATGTAGTGCTGGGGATTGAACCCGGGACTTTGTGCATGATAAGCAAGCTCTCTACCAGTTGAGCTACATCCCCAGCCCCAAAATTGAATTTTATTTTATTCTCATCTTACTACCTGTTTTAGGAACTGAAAATCTCCACTTGAGGTTTGCAGGGGAAGGGCTTAGTCAATTAAGTCCCTGCTATGCAAAAATGAGGACCCGATTTCAATCCCTGAAACCCTGTGGTGGAAGGAGAGAATGACTTTTATGCATGCTGTAGTGTGTACACACACACACACACACACATACACACACACACACACACACGCACACACTCCACACACAGACGAATAAATAATAAACAAATAAAAATTTAAAGAAAAGGCTGAACATGGATACCTGTGCCTATAGTCCCAGCACTGGGAGGAAAAGACGGGAAGATCCCTAGAGTTCACTGCCCAGCCAGTCTAGCTGAGCCCCGGGTTCAGTGAGAGACCCTGTCTCAAAAACTAATGTGCAGAGTTATTGAGGAAGACATCGAGCATTGACCTCTGGTTTCCATATATATATAGGGATTCTTTTATTCTAGGTGTGTTTTCTATAACTGAACAAAATTCCTATGTATATAATATATAAAATATATATAATATATAATATATAAAATATATGTATACCCATACACACATATGAACACACACACATATACACGCACACACGCACACACAAACCTATCGGCACCTTAAACAGGTCTGCCTTTTTCTTCAGAGAATCCTTATAGCCAACAAAACTTCCTCCCATTGACCAAATGGAAGGATGTGGTAATGCTTCTTTAAGAGGTAGAGGGCATTAGATGCAAACATGCTGTTCCCCTTCAAGAGTAGGAAGGGGAACACAGTGATTGGGAGAGGCAGGCAGTGGCAGTTCTAAGTCACACTTAGGACACAGTGCTAAGCATTAACCAAGCAGGTTCATTGTATCAATAAGATTCTTTGGGCTACTAGAGGCTAAACTTTATATATTGGGAATTGAACTCAGGGCTTTGATCCTGCTAAGCAGGTCACTGAGCTACCCCCATCCCATAATTTAAGCCCCTTTAAATAACAAAGCGAAAATATTAACTCATATATCTTAAAGGCCCCTAAGAAGGGCTGCTTGATTCAGCTTCTCTCTGTGTCTCTACCAACCTTGGTGCATAAAGGAGGCTTTGGAACGACAGGTGTGAATGAGATTGTCCTAGAAAGAAAAAGAATGAAACCACAGGAAGCACTAGCAGGAGAGTCTAGCTAGACACATGAATCAGCAAAGGGAAATGGCAAGAGCTAGGAGTGTGTCTCCAGAAGCCAGGAAAGACAAGTTCAAGGTGGAATGGCTGTCAAAGGCATAACCACTCAGAGCTCAAGAAAGTGCAGAAAACACCCATTGGGTTTGGTCATCGCTGTCAACTAATGAACTTGGCAGGAGCTGGTCGATGGAATGATGGAGTCAGAGGACTGGGTGTATGGGATGGGGACCAATGGAAAGGGCTAGAAAGAAAAGCATTTATGAACAAAGGAATCAGGCGGGGGGTCAGGGAAGCATACTAAGAGGTGGGAGGGCCACCTGAGAGTGTACACAGAGGATTAACCTTGAACATCAAATAGCATACCTCCTCCTCCAGTCTGAGACTGAAGAGAAGCTGTGTTGTGTTGTGTTGTTTCTTTGTTTGTTTGTTTTTGAGACAGGGTCTCCCTGTAGCCACAGCTGACCTGGAACTCACTATGTAGACCAGGCTGGCCTCAAACTCACAAAGATCCGCCTGCCTCTGCCTCCCAAGTGCTGGGATTAAAGACATGCACCACCACATCTGGCCTCTGAAAGGAAGTTATAAAGCTTTATATGCGTGTACACAAGTTGGGGTGGTGTGGGTAGGAATCATCAGAGGAAGGCACAGTATGTTGACAGCATGTATGATGAATAGTCTGTTTTCACACAGGTAGTAAGGTGTTCATTTCCTGGGCTGCTATAACAATGCACTACAGATTGGGTGACCGACGGTAACAGAAATACATTCTCTCACAGACAGATGGCCTAAGCCAGAGACAAAGGATGGCAGGACCAGGCTGCCTCTGTACCCTCAAGGGGAGAGTATTGCTTGTCTCCTCCAGCTTCCGGTGGCTCTAAGTGCGCCTTGGTTTGTGGCTGCATCGCCCCAACCTTTGTCCCCATGTTCATATTTTCCCTCTGTATCTCTGTCTTCTCTTCCAATTAGGGCTCTTGTCCTGTTAGATTAGAGTCCATCTAAAACTGCATCTAGTGTTGATTATCATGTTGATTGCCAAGGGCCAAGTGCATCCAAGTAGCCAGGCTTTTCCAGCCACACTATCTGTGCTAGATAGTAGCCACTAGCAACATACAGCTGTTTAATCAAGATGAAGTCATCAGGATGGGCCTCAATAAGAGCCCTCGTGGAAAGGGAAGATGTGGACATAGACATGCATACAGATGAGGTGACAATACAAGCAGAGATCATGCAGAATCCCAGAAGAGAGGCAGGACCTGATCCTTCCCTTGGATCCCTGAAAGGAGCCAATCCTGCTGACACCATGATGTCAGACTCACAGCCCCTAAAACTATGAGCCAACGTATATTGTTTAGGTCTTCTAGTGCGTGAAAATCGGCTAAGGCAGCCCTAGAAAACTAGTGGAATCGTCGCACAGTAGCCAAAGGGAATTGGGTTCAGGACTCCCAGATCGCAAACTCCACAGTCACCACAT
>NW_008350459.1:758621-767975 GCF_000622305.1 Nannospalax galili
GTGTGGTGGTGCACACCTTTAATCCCAGCACTTGGGAGGCAGAGGCAGGCAGATCTCTGTGAGTCCTTCAGACTGTCTCCCTCAGGTGTCTGTCACAGTGACAAAAGTCTGCATAACTTTGGTTCACAAGTTTTTAATTTTCTCCTATTAAATAAGGT
This sequence comes from Nannospalax galili, assembly GCF_000622305.1. Classification (NCBI taxonomy): domain Eukaryota; kingdom Metazoa; phylum Chordata; class Mammalia; order Rodentia; family Spalacidae; genus Nannospalax; species Nannospalax galili. Next base: position 758,780 of record NW_008350459.1, read on the forward strand.
CAAATTATATTATTCTAGTCACCAAATGGGCATTAAGTTATCTATACAAACTTAAGGGTACTGGGGAGATGGTTCAGTGGGTAAAGTACTTGCTGTACAAACATGAGGACCCAAATTTGAATCCCCAGTACCCACATAAAAACACAGGTATGACAGTATGTGCCTGCAACCCCAGCACTGGGGCGACAGAGGCTGATCCTGGGGCTCACTGACCCCCATTATAGCCAAAAGGATGAGTTCAGGGTTCAGTAAGAGGCCTAGTCTCACATAATAAAGTGGAGAAAGATAGAGGAAGACACTGAAGTCAACCTCTGGCCGCCACACACACGCGCACACACACACAGGTAAGCATCCTTACACACACAAATACATACACGCCCATGCACATGTTCAGTTCAACAGCAGACACACCACATCCAGCAATCATGGTTTTTCAGTGTCTGCAACTGCTGCCTCTGTTGTCACACAGAATCCTCCCTGTGTCTGTCTCCATGTCTTTTCTCTCTTTCTTTTTCAAATATATTCTTTCCTCTAAATTTTATTTTTTAGTTTTTTAAATTTTATTTATTTGTTTTTATTTTATGTGTATGAGTGTTTTGCCTGCATGCACCCATGTCAGGCAATTCCCAGAAGAGGGAGCCAGATTCCCCTGGAACTGGAGTTACAGATGGTCGTTAGCTGCCATGTGGATGCTGGGAACTGAACAGAAGTCCTCTGCAAGAGCGGCCAGTGCTCTTAACCTCTGAGCCATCTCTCCAGCCCAATTTTTAAATATTTTTATTAGCAGATATTAATTATGCATAATAAAAGAATGTGTATGTCGTTATGCAAATGTCATTATGACATTTTCTTACATGTACATAATGTATCTCCAATTACATTCACTGCCATTACCTTCTTTTGCCCCTCCTCACTGCTGCTAATATTCCTCTGCCTAACTAGCCCCTTCTTCTACTTCAGACCTTTTTGAGTGCATGAGAACCAATGAGTTTCATTAGGTTTGTGTACAGGAGCACAGGCACCTTATCAGTGGCTACACCACTGAAGAAAATGTTTCTCCCATTTAAGTAACAATTAACTTTGTATGAATCCTCAGGGAGAGCCAAGTGTGGTAGCACATGCCTTTAATCCCAGCACTTGGGAGGCAGAGGCTCTATGAGTTCAAGGCCAGCCTGGTCTACATAGCAAGTTCCAGGCTAGCTGGGGCTACAAGGAAACTGTCTCAAAAGACTAATTAATTAATTAATTAGTTAATTAAGTAGTTAATTAAATCCTCAGAGAGGGGTGAGGCTCCTTGATTCCCTTTCCTGTCTCAAAAGACTAATTAATTAATTAATTAAGTAAGTAAGTAAGTAGTTAATTAAATCCTCAGAGAGGGGTGAGGCTCCTTGATTCCCTTTCTCTTCTATGACAGGGTGTTGATAGGCTCAGTCTTGTGCGGGTTTTGTACATGTGCATATGTGCGTGTGCGTGTGTGTGGGTATGTTACATGCAAGTTTGAGGATGTGTAAGTTTCTATGGAACACAGAGACCAGAGCGGGGTGTCTTCTGTTGTTCTCTGCCTTATGGGTTTTGTACATGTGCACATGTGCGTGTGCGTGTGTGTGGGTATGTTACATGCAAGTTTGAGGATGTATAAGTGTCTATGGAACACAGAGACCAGAGCGGGGTGTCTTCTGTTGTTCTCTGCCTTATTGACTTGCAACAGGGTTTCCCAATAAACAAGGACTTCCTCATTCCAGCTGAGTTGGCTGGCCAGTGGGCTCTCGGGGTCTGCTTGTTTCTACCCCTAATCCTGGGATTACAGGCTCATGTGGCCATGTTCAGCATTTATGTGGATGTCAGAGATTCCAACTTGGGCCATCATGCTTGTAGAGCCAGTGATCTCACTCACTGAGCCATCTCCACAGCCCCTTGTACAGCTCTTGTGCAGAAAATCACAGCTTCCATAAGTTCAGGAGTATATCAGTGATGTCATTCCAAGAAGTCAGTATTCCACACTGCTCCTGACCCCCTCAAAACCACTTCCTCTGGCTCTTACAGCCTTTTCACCCCTTCTTCTGAGATGTTCCCTGTGCCTTGGGTGGGGGTAGATGTTCCATTTATGCTTGGGCAGTCAACAGTCATTTAGTCTCAGTACTTTGACCAATTTCAGGTCTCTGTAGTCACTGCTGAGCACTGCAAAAATAAGCTTCTTTGACCAAAGCTCTCACAGCAGCACTGATCCGTGGGCAAAATCACAGTTATTTAGAAGGCAGTTTGATGGGCACATCATGTCCATTTAGCAAAACAACCACAGTAGCTTCCCCACCAGGACTCATGGCCTCTTCAGTCACACACTTTTAAGCAGGTTCACAGTACCAGATGTGAGTTCCCCCTTGTAGAACAAACATCAAAGCCAATCAGAAGGAGGTTGGTCACCCCCATAGCAGGCTGGCCACTATTGCATCAGTGGGCTTACCTTGCCTGGCCAGTTCATATTGTTGCACATAGCGTCCACAACTGAGTAAGATAATTAATGATAGTTCTCCCTCAGCAGCCTATGTAGTGCCCTCTGGCACTACCAAGGGCTAGCTAGCAGGAAGGAAGTTTCTAGCTCAGTCCAGTTCAATTTCTCTATATCCTATGACCAAGGTATGTGGTATTTTCAGCAACAGAGTCAGTCTTACCATCTAGTTCTGGTGGATGACCAGCATGGTGGCAATGACCTGTATTGTTTGTGGGCTTCAGAGGTCTTAACTTGTGAGGAGGTAGACTACCCATGGGTACTGGGATTTTCATTTAGTAACCTATGGCTTCTGTGAGCAGCCTTATCCACCCATGCAGGGTACCTCTGTTTTCAAGCCCATTTTTAAATGTTTTATTTCTTAGTTGTATCAAGTGTCAGGTACCCTTAAGGTTTTTTACACGTCCTTTATTTGAGTTGACCTTCCCTACCACTACCTCTTTTGCTCTCCACCGCCTGCTTAGGTCTTTCTTGCTCCAGTAGTTTGCCCACCTTTTATAAGCACATCACATTATTCCAGCCTAACCTCATCTTAGCACATTACATCTACAATGCTGCATTAACCCTAGTTCCAAATTGACCCATACTCTGAGATTTCTGGAAAGACACAAATTTAGAAGTGACACTATTCAGTGCAAACCAGGCAGCAGCCATTATTCAGAAGGAAAGATCACAGACGTAGTCTGAACAGAGTGACTTACATTTTTTGAAGTTCCCTTAATTCTGTTTTAAATGCAAATGTATTTTTATAGTTTATATTGGCAGTAATTTTTATAGTATTTATACACACTCTTTTATTTGAACTTTACCACAGGTCTATCATTAGCCTCATTTTAAGGATGAAAGAAATGAAGATGTAGAAATCATGTATGAAATTGCCCCAAGTCAAACAAGATCCATGAGGAAACAGAGAAAAGCCAGAGTCGCCCAACCCAACACTTAGTTCAAATGGCCAAGGATGCAGCTGAGTGATGATGGGCAAAGCAAAATGCAGTCCCTGGTTTCATCACTTACCTTTAGTCATTCCCTCCTCCTCTTCCTCTTCCCCCTCCTCCTCTTTCTCCTTCTCTTCATCATCCTCCTCTTCCTCCTTCCCTTTCCCCTCCTCCTCTTCATCCTCCTCTTCCTCCCTCCTATTTTTCCCCTCCCTGCTCCTCTTTCTTTGAGAAGGGAGTCTCGCTCTATAGCTCAGGCTGGCCCCAAACTCAGAACCATCCTGCCTCAGCCTCCTTAGTATCTGGAGATTACAGGTGTATATCCAGCCTCCTTTTTTTCATGGAACTGGACTCTCTTGAATGGACTCTCTTGTGCCAGGTCCTCTGCTAACCTGAAGATCAGGGTGAACACCACAGACACTGTCTGACCTATCTAACGGCACTCAGGGAGCTGGCAGATCAGCAGGAAGCTGACTATTAGAGTACTATGTGCTCAGGGAAGTGTCAGGGTGGCAAGTGCCACCCAGAGGGCACCAGGCCATGCAGACAACCCAGATCTGGACAGGCAGGAAAAGCTTCCACAAGAAGTAACATCCTGGCTTGATGAGGAAAAGGATGTTGGAAGAGTTTTATAGAGCCCCAGACATCCATCCCTGCTTTTGGCTCCCACTGCCCTCCAGGTCAGCAGAGCCAGGAATTGTCACCAGCCTCTTCTGCAGGCAGAAACTTTCTGGGACCAATCTTGTAAGTCATGTCTTAGGGGAGGCAGCTACCAGGAGGATGAGAGGCCCAGGTCTGCCATATTAGTGTAGGGAGTTGTTTGATACCCATCTCTCCCTGTTGAGATGGCCCCAGCAGGAGAGCTAGGAGCATGTCTGTCTCCTCACAGCTGTCCCCGTGTCCAAGCCTGTGCCTGGCAGAGCCAACCTTCCAATATCATAGCAGGAGAGGACTTAGTAACACACGTCCCTTAACACTGATCTTTTCTACTTGTGCCAGGGGAAGCCCCCATATCTAATGGGGCTGTAGAAGTCACAAAGTCACCCACAGTCTCTCATCTATCTGTCGTCACCAGCCTCCAAATGTACACAGTGAATATATTGCTTCCCACAGAAAGTTCCTCCCTCAGGGGAGAGATGTTTGGTTAAACCCAAAATATAGAAAATAGAGTGTTGCAGCCAATTCAGCTGAAGTAAGTATTCTCCACAGCTCATCCACTAACTACCTAGGATTTCTGCTGTGAAAACCATGCTTGCCACCCAGAGGAAAGAAGAAATGTGTACAAAGCACTACTCATCAACGAACCCATGATTACTGATTGACACAGAGCTGCATGAACCATCCGGGTCCCTAAAGGAGAGTTCAGAACCGAGGCTCTTCTCTCTGAAACTCCCACATGAAGAAGGGGATCACTCATTCTCTGCACTGTTCCCCTTCAACAGCTTCTCCTGCTATATTTATTGTGTTTTGTATCAAGTTGAGGGCCAAGATTGCTCTAGCTGGAATGATCCGTGAGAATGGCCATTGTCCAAACCTAAAGCTGTCTCCAGCTGGTCTGAACACTCCAGGTGTTTCCCTACAACAGACTGAATCCCAGAGACAGGGGATCAGCCTACACATGGTGCCTCAGAGGCCCCTGACAAGCCTGGCTAAGAAGAGTCTCATCTTCATACTGTGACCCACTGTGAAGGTCACAGGGCTGAAACCACAGCATCTATTGCTAGTAATGTGTATTGAGCATTTACTATGAACCAGACCCAGTTACTTACTACATGATCACCCCCATTCTACATATGCAAAAACCAAAGTTCAGGAAATTTGTGTCACTTGTCCACAATGTGGTAAGGCCTAGACTTGATGTCAAATGGTTGGATGGCAGAGCAGGCATCCTAATCAATGCTAACATGTTGCTTTTCTAACTCTTGCCTAATTTGTTTGTGCTCCTTAGCTTTCTGCAACTATAACAAAATACCCCAAATGGCTCACTGTTTCAGTTGATTTTGATTCCAGTCCAGAATTCCAGAATCGATTGGGGCTTGTTGCTTTGGGCCTGTGGCAGAATAGCCCAGCATGAAGGAAGTTTGTGAGCGCATGGGGGGGGGGGGGAGAGAAAGTGAGAGAGAGAAGGTGAGAGAGAGAGAAAGTGCAAGAGAGAGAGACAGAGAAAGGCAGACCCACAAATCTATTCAGGGCACACTGACCCAAGGACCTGCCACTAAGCTCCACTTTTCAAAAGCTCCACAAATTCTGCATAGCATGCTACAGACCAGGCCTTTAACACGTGGGCCTTTGGGGACATTCGATATCGGAACTGCAGCATTGTTGTAAACATTTTTGTTTTGCCAGCACAAAAGTTCAGTGTTTAAAAGGAACCTGAAATCACTTGGTCCCTTCCGTCTAGAAGCCAAAACTGTAGGAAACTCCAATCAAGGCAGCCACTGCATACAGATGCTCACTGTATTCGTTATTGGTCCTCTTACTGTGACAAAAATACCCCAACAAAAGCAATTTAAGGAAGAAAGGGATATTTGTTTTGACCCACAGTTCCATGGTGCAGGCCAGCATGGTGGGGAACTCAAAATGGCAGGAGTGTGAGGCAGCTGGTCACATTGCATCCCCTGTGAGGGGGCAGAAAGGGAGCCTGGTGCTCTCTCCCTTTCTCCTTGATATTCAGTCTGGGCCCCCAGCCCATGGAATGGTGCCAGCTACATTTAGGGTGGGTCTTCCCACCCCAGTCAACCTAATCTAGAAAATCCCTCACAGACATATCCAAAAGTTTGTTTCCATGGTGAGTCTAAATCACATCAAGTTAACAGTCAAGATTAACCATTATAATGCCTTTAAAGTTTTTAAATTTATTTTATTTTTATTTTATGTGTATGAGTGTTTTGTCTGCATACACCCATATCATGCAATGCCCTCAGAGGCCAGAAGAGTATGTCAGATCCCCTGGAACTGGAGTTATAGAGGGTCATTAGCTGCCATCAGGATGCTGGGAACTAAACCTGGGTCCTCTGCAAGAGTAGCCAGTGCTCTTAACCACTGAGCCATCTCTCCAGCCCCATGTTCACAAGTGTTTTACCTGCATGTATGTAAGTGCACCATGTACATGCAATGCCTTCAGAGGCTAGGAGAGAGCATCAGATCCCCGGGATCTGTAGTTAGACTCTTGTTAACTACCAAGTGGATACTGGGAACCAAACCCAGGTCCTCTGCAAGAACGGTCAGTGTGTCATCTCTGCAGCCCACAACTGCCTTTGGATGCAAATGCCTTCAAGACTTCAAGCATAGAAGGAGAGGACCCACAGCTAGAACCTCCTTTATCTGGGTGCCCAGGACTCTGCAGGAAAGCTCAGTAAGTACTTCTTGAATGCATTTCAGGCGGCCATTGACAACTGTGAGTGGGCAGGCAGTTCTGCCAACACTCAACCTGCTGTGCTCTTTGCAGTGCACTAAATAAAGCTGGCTTTTTCTAGATAACAACTTTGAGTGTATCATTTCAGGAGACAAACTTTTGTTCTTTCTACAAAGAGTATAAACTGAGTCTCTGCCCTACAGGGGCTTCCCCTACTGGGAAAAGAGAAAGACTACAAATGCAGGCAGCTACAGAAAACCAGGCATCAGCAGGGCATACAGGGCACTTTCCTGTGAGCGCATGCAGCAGGATAGGCCAACCAAAGTAGAGCACCAGTATGGTTTCAAGTGAGCATAGGGCCTGGAATCTGTAATGGTGGGTCCTGGAGGGATGAGATATAATCCGGATTGTCAATTTGGTGGGATTTAGAATCACAGCTCTGGGCATACCTGCGAGGGATTTTCTAGATTGGGTTAACTGAGATAGGAGATCTACCCTAAGAACAGACAGCACCATTCCAGGACCTGGGGGCCTGGACTTGAATAAAAGAGAAAGTGAGCTGAACGCCAGCATTCATGACTCTCTACTTCCTGACTACTGACACAAGGTGACCAGCTGCCTCAGACTCCTACCACCATGACTTCCCCACCATGCTGGACTGGACCCTCAAACTGTGAGCCAAAATAAACCCTTCCTTCCTCAAATTTCTTTGGTCAGGTATTTTGTCACAGCAATGAAAAAAAGTAATTCAGGGCCTCATATAGACTATCTTCAGAGAAAGCTGGAGGAGTAAGGTGGGAGGGCAGGTCCCAGAGGGTCTCCATGCAGCCAGGGTGAGCGTGTCACACCTGCTTCTAGTATTGCTGTTCCTGGTGCCCCATTCCTGAGGCATCCCAAAGGAGTCGGTTGATTCCACAGACATGCTGAGTACATACTGCAGACTAGGAGCCTGGCTTCAACCAACCAGTTTCATTGGGAGTAAAGAAAACAGCACTCATCTGAGGGGAATGAAGACCATAAAATCAACAGGGTTTGGGGGCTGGAGAGATGGCTCAGTGGTTAAGAGCACTGGCTGCTCCTGCAGAGGACCCAGGTTTAGTTCCCAGCACTCACATGCAACTACCAACTGTCCATAACTCTAGTTCCAAGAGATACAATGCCCTCTTCTGGTTACCAAGGGCATTGCATAACACCGGTGCACTTTTACATACATGCAGGCAAAACACTCATACATATAAAATAAAAATAAATAAATCAGAGGCTGGAGAGATGGCTCAGCAGATAAGAACATTGGCTGCTTTTACAGCAGACCCCAGTTCGGTTCCCAGCACCCATGTGGCAGCTAAAACCATCCATAACTCCAGTTCCAGGGGATCCCATGCCCTCTTCCGTCCTCCAAAGGGTTTGCACAGCAGGGGTACTCTTACATACAGCAATACACTCATACACATAAAATTAAAAAATAAAATAAAAATTTAAAAATAAAATTTTAATAAATCAACAGGGTTTAGACTGGAGCTGGGGAGAGAGGAAGGCATTAGCGTTGGCTTGTGCCATATGCAGTTAACATCAGTCTGCTGCCAGGGGCTCTGCTTCAAAGTCCCCCAGGGTGACAAACAATGCAGATTTCCGTGCCCAGCCATACAGACTGCTGGGTGAGGAGTAAGGGAACCCAGGAGGAAAAGTACCCCCAAGAGACTCCTTACTGTGTGTGTTTTCAGTTTCTAATTAGGATGCAAAGTACAGGGTTTCATGATGGCATTCTCATATTTGTTATTGGCCCTCCCCACCACCACTCTCCTACCTCCCCTTGTGTTGTTATGCCAACACACACACACACACACACACACACACCATAATTTCCTGCACTCTGAAATATGGAAACTATAGGCCCAGAGAGATTTTCAGAGGGAGAATCTAAGGGAAGTGAGGTTCAAGGAGGTTCATGCCCCTTCAGGCTGCAGAAGGACAGGCCTGAGCCCTTCAGGGCTGCTGGGGTGAGGTCAGAAGTGAACAATCACTCTGGGTTGAGGCAAGAAATGGAGTAAGACCCAGAGAAAACTATCCATCTTTGCAAAAGCACCTAGGTCTGTCCCTCTCATCAATGTCCCCTGTCCCAGAGAGACAGGAAGAACAGCAAGCAGTAGGACAACAGGAAGAAGGAAGGCAGGGACAGCCAGGACTCCACCAGGAATAGGGGCATCTGGTCATGGGGCAGGAAGTGGCGATGGAGGAGTTTCCTATCAGGGCAGGATGTCCCCTCTAATTCCCTTCAGGAAAGGGCCCCCTGTGTTTTGTACAGGGTGAGACATGACATCCAGCCCCCACCCCACCCCCTACTCTTAATTCCTAAAGAGAGAAAGAGAGGGAAAGAGGAAGAGGAGGGAGGGGGAAAGAGGA
>NW_008350459.1:768022-771359 GCF_000622305.1 Nannospalax galili
GAGGAAGAATTTACAAGTATATTTTTTAACTGTTCAAAATTTTTGGTGTTTTGTTTGTTTGAGGGTTTTATTGTTGGGATTTTTGTTTGTTTTGTCTTGTTTTTTTGAGACAGAGTTTCATGTAATCCAAGCTGGCCTCAAACTTACTATGTAGCTAAGAATGACCGTGAACTCATGATCCTCCTGTCTCCACCTCCCAAGGGCTGGGATTACAGGCATGTGCCACCTTGCCCAGCTTGAGAGATCTATACTTTTAATTTTTTTTGTTGTTGTTCTTTTTGAAACAGGGTTTCCCTGTAGCCCCAGCTGTCCTGGAACTCACTGTGTAGACCAGGCTGACCTCGTCCAGCTGGCCTGGAACTCACTATGTAGACCAGACTGGCCTTGAACCCACAGAGATCTGCCTGCCTCTGCCTCCCAAGTGCTGGGAAGTGAGGTGTGCACAGGTGTGTGCTACCACACCTGGCAATTTTTTAAAATTTATTTTCATTTTATGTCCATGAGTGTATTGCCTACATGTATTTAAGTGCACCCATGTTGTGAAATGACTACCACAGAGGACAGAGGAGAGTGTCAGATCTCCTAGAGCTGGAGTTACAGATGGCTGCTAGCCACCATGTGAATACTGAGAACTGAATCCGGGTCCTCTTCAAGAGCAACCAGTGCTCTTAACCACTGAGCCATCTCTCCAGACCTGAGAGATCCATATTTAATACTCTGGTCAGTTTGGGCAGGCAAGGGAAAGTTGGATAGCTCCCCTGATAGCTTCCTCTGGAAGCCCCTCCTGAATTTGAGATGAACACCTGGCCTCCATTGACAGGAAGTGCCACCACCAGACAGTATGAGAAAGAGATCTGTTAGTCGGTTTCTTTTCCTTGTCTTGTCTTGTGTGTGTGTGTGTGTGTGTTGCTGGGGATGGAACCCAGGACCTCACACAGGCTTGGCCTGGAGGACTTCTTTTCCATACTCCAGCATGTGGGCAGAGGCCCTAGTCCTTCTCCTGGGCTGTCCTTCCCCTCCGTGGCCTCCAGTAATTATGGATTTCCACTTTACTCAGGAGCCTTTGAGAATTTCTACAGCGTTCTAAAACCCAGCACCCAAACAGTCCAGTCGTCAGCAGAATCCTTGTCTGTCCTGGTGTGTGGTTCATGCTGCTGCAGAATACGGTTGCTCGTGTTTGATGCATGACTCGCTATTGCCCGTGTTCAGTTAGAGCAGCTGGTCCGCCTCAGCAGTATATAATCTAAAAACATTTGTCCTTATGTCATATCTGAGTAGTTTTGCTCCTAGCTCGGTTGAACTATCTTCTGTCAAACAGTATTCCCAAAGTCAGTATAGAACTATATGTTCCTGGCTCTGTGACCAAACACAATGGGAAGGATCTTATTCGCATCTTGGAGATTTACAATGATGTCTGCCCGCAGAAGGCTCTGACCAGTCCCTCAAGGGGCCCAGCTCAGCATTCCCCTGCTTTCTGGTCTACTTCTTCCTAACCCCTCTGACATCCCAGGAGCTAGGCCTTCCTGCTGCTGGAGACATCTGTCTCCCTAAACCTGCACACGGCAAAATAAAACTCGAACCATGTGGACACTGACAAGTCTCAAGGGTGTCTTCCCCCAGATGAAATGTCTTTGTTTGCTTTTTCTCATCATTACAAATACTTTTTTATTATTATAAATTATATATTAATTTTGAGCAACCTAGAAAAAGAAGCAAAAGACCATAAAAAATCCCACTCTTAAGAAAAGACATTGTGGGCTTGAAGAGATGGCTCATTGGTTAAGAGTATTTGTTGTTCTTCCTGAAGACCTGAGTTCAGTTCCCAGCACCCACATCAGGCAATTCACAACCACCTGTAACTCCAGCTGCAAGGGACCCAATGTCCTCTTCTGTCCTCCACAGCCTACCCCCCTACATACATATACATAAATAAATAACTTTTTAAAAAAGAAACTCTGCCATTAGATTTTTCCATTTTAGATTTGTCTATGTTAATCTGTATATAATAGGCTTGTGTGGGGTTGTTTTTCTTTTGTTGCTGTTGTTTTGGGGATTTTTTGAGACCAGTTTTCCCTGTAGCCCCAGCTGTTCTAGAACTATCTATGTACACCTCAGATTAACCTCAGTCTCACAGAGATTCACCTGGTTCTAATTCCTAAGTGCTGGGATTAAACGCATACACCACCACACCAGCCCTTATTTGTGTGTTTTTTAATGAGATCATATCATAATGTATTTTTACACAAGTGGATTAACATCTTTACACATCAATGGTTACATTTCTATAATGTTATTTCCTGTGTTTGTGTACATGTGCCTGTGTGCATGTATTTGTGTACATGTGTTTGTTTGTACGTGCATATAGAGGCCAGAGGTCAATATTGAGTGTCTTTCTCTATCACTCTGTACTTTATTTTTTATTTTATGTGTATGAATGTATCGCTTGCAAGTGTGTAAGTGCACTACTGTCATACAATACCCTCAGAGGACATAAGAGGGAATTGGAACCCCTGGAACTGGAGTTACAGATGGTTGTTAGCTGCCATGTGGGTATGTCCTTTACAAGAGCAGTCAGTGCTTTTTACCACTGAGCCACCTCTACAGCCCCACTCTTCACTTTATATTTTGAGACAGGGTCTCTCACTGAACCTAGAGTTCACCAACTCAGCTGAACTAGCTGGCCAACACACCCCCAAAGATCCTCCTGTCTCCACCTCCCCAGTGCTGGGATTGCAGATATACACTACCATACCTGGCCTTTTTTTCAAGTTGGAGGATCAATTTCAGGTCTTCATGCTTGTGTGGCAAGCACTTTACCAAAGGACATCTTCCCCATCCCTCTCTACAACATTGTTTTAATATCTACATGCTACATAGGGTTCTTCTGTGTGCCTTTACCAGAGTTGATCTAATTGATAACCTATGCAAGACTCACTTTCCTTTACTACAAACAGCACTGTGGAGAAATGTTTTCAGAGTTAAATCCTTGCCTGTTTTCTCAGTCCTTTCTCCCAGAGGTAAAATGATGCTGGTCCGAGATGCTCATTACGTACTGTGCAGGTAGGTGCTGTGTAAGTCCTTACGATGTTCCTACTAGTCCCCTGTGCTACTGTAACAAATGACCCCCAAGCATGGTAGCAATGTAATGAAGGTCAGAAATATGAAATTAAGCCAGGTCTGCTGGTATAGGCCTGTAATTCCAGCTATTCAGGAGGCTAAGGCAGGAGGATCACAAGTTGAAAGCCATCCAGATCTACAGAGTGAGTTCAAGGCCAGCCTGGGAAACAGTGAGACTGTGTCAAGAAAAAAAAAAAAAAAGGAGGCTGGAGATTAAGTT
>NW_008350459.1:771481-776833 GCF_000622305.1 Nannospalax galili
GAGGGAGGGAGGGAGATGGGGAGAGGGGGAGAGAGCGAGAGCATTAAGAAATTAAGAGAGTGCCGCAGGACAGAACCTGCATCAATCCTCAGCTTGTGGCTTTATCGGTCTGAGCCCCTGCCTTTGTTCATTTCTCTCTCTCTCTCTCTCTCTCTCTCTCTCTCTCTCTCTCTCTCTGGTCTAATGTAGCACAAGCTAGCCTTGAACTTGATATGTAGCTGAGGATCATCTTGAATTTCTGATGTCCTGCCTCTGACTCCAGAGTTCCGACACTATAGGTTTGTGCCACCATGCCCGGTTTGTGTGGTGCTGAGGATCAAACCAAAGCTTCCTCCACGCTAGGCAAGCACTCCATCAACTGAGCTACATGCCCAGCCCCCTCTTCCCTGTCACAGGAGGATACATCTTTGGAATTAGGCTCCACAGAGTCACCCAGGATCATCTCAGTTCAAGATCCTAAACTCAATTTCAGCTGCAGTTAGTTTTTCCAAATAAGATCTTATCACTAGTTCCAAGCAAGGTTTGTAAGGATACAATTTGGGGGAGTGGGCACCATTCAGCCCACTATGTTCTTCCAGACCATGAAGAGGAATTTTCAAATTCGTAGAAGTACATACATACATACACACACACGCACACATGCACACACGCACACACACAAAACATTAGATTTCTACATGCATCTTACATGGCACCTACACTGAAACCATGGAATCGAGCTGTTGCTGGGGTAGGGCACAGAAAGACCAGTAAAGTTCTGCTCACACTGGATCAAGGACATATGGGACTGGAAGGAATTCAGCACTCAGGTCCCCAGGGGCTTTCTTGGGAGGTCAGAGGAAGGACCTAAATGTACTTGCTGTCCTTAGGGAGAACTACCCATACAACTCTCCCTTCCTATCACTAGCCCTCAGCCCACTGGTCCCCAAGATTTGCTGCTACAAGAGGCACTAGTGCCCAGAGGAACTCCCTACATGAACAACCCAGCTTGGGCAAGAATCACAAGGACGTCATGATTTACAGTTTTTTTGAAAAGCAAATCATTCTCCTATCTCAGCAAAAGTCCTCACAAGACATTCCTGGGTTTCCGTGGGAGGAAAAATGAGCTGCTTTATGAGGCTTTCAGCATGTTTCTGGCCTGTTGACTGCTGCAGTATTACAGCCTTATCTACACACTGCACTGGAACATCAAACACAGGCTGGCCTTGAACTCACTAATGCCTGTGTAGTCCTCAAGCCTTTCCCATACTTGTTGGGCTAGAGAGCCCCAAAGTTGGGGATACCTGCTGAGAGAGCAGATAGAAAGAAAGAAAGAAAGGAAGGAAGGAAGGAAGGAAGGAAGGAAGGAAGGAAGGAAGGAAGGAAGGAAGGAAGGAAACGAACAAAGAAAGAAAGAAAAGGAGGATTATGAGAGCTCCCTGGCTTGCTCCCTGGGCCTTACAGAACCCCCAGGCTCTGCATTCAGGCCATCTTAACCTGGAAAGAGGAACCAGTGAAAAGAGGAATAAAGAATGTGAGAGGGCGCGCCCAGGCTCAGTGTCATGGGCACAACAGAGAAGGCTTTGAGGACAAGAATGTCTGAGATGAAGATGGTCACCACCTGGATGGCTGTAATGGGCCAGTGGTGGCAGCGTATACGTTGAGACAATGTCATGAGGCAAGCCTGCCTTTATTGTTAACATCCCACTAATGAGGACTCAGAGACTGGAAAGGGGGCTTGGTTTGTTTCCTAGGGCGCCTGGCGCAATGTCCCACCAGCTGGATGGCTTAAAACAACAGAATTGTTCTGTCTCCCAGTCCTGGAGGCTGGAATTCTGACATCAAGGTGTCAGCAGGGTCAGGCTCCCTCTCCTTGAATTCCTTGGCTGCCGACTGCATGGCTCTGTTCTCTGCCTCCAACACAGGCTCTTGCATCTGTGTCTTCACATGGCCTCTCACATGGCCTCTCCCTGGCCATGTGTCTCTGTCCTCATATAAGGACACCAGCCATACCAGATTAGAACTTGTCCTTAAATGTGATATCCATAAAGACTCTGCTTTCAAATAAAGTCACAGTTACAGAGGCAGGTAGTTAGGACTTCAGCTTATCTTTTTGGAGGGCAAGTCAGTCTATAATAGAAGGCATATAATCTATCAATCCACCCAAATATAAATATAATCCATATTGGTTATGAGGTATAGCAGTTCAGGTTTTTCCTGATTGAACTACATAGACTAACTCTGATCAGGGATGGATGTGGTGGCACACATCTGTAATCCTAGCACTTGGGAGCCTGAGGCAGGGGGATTGTCAAAAGTTTGAGGCTAGCCTGTTGCATATAGTGTGACCCTGTCTCAAGAAAAAAAAGAAGAGGAAGAGGTAGAAGAAAGAGAGAGAAAGAGAAAAGGAAGGAAGGGAGGGAGGAGGAGGGGGGAGAGAGAGAGAGAGAGAGAGAGAGAGAGAGAGAAATAACCAGTGTGGTGACACATGCCTGTAATCCCAACACCCTGGAATCAGCAGCAGGAGGATCACTGAAAATTTGAGGCCAGTCTGATCTACATAGTGAGTTTCAGGTCAGCCAAAGCTACAGAGTGAGACCCTGTCTCAAATAACTATACAAACAAGCGAATAAGTATCTCTGATCACTCTTAGCAAAGTCCATTCAAATGTATGAAGCCCTCCCAATATTTTCTTAAGGTTCAAATCGTCATAAGACAGGGTTTTAAGACCTTTTTAGGATCCTGATCACTGAACTCTGGATGTAGCCCTTGGTCAAGTCCATCCTCTTAAGTTTCCATGACAATGTAAGATGATGAATTTGATCTGATGGACCAGGTGCACTACACTGGAACCTAAAACTGAGTCAGATGCCAGTCCTGCTCTGGCTTAATGGTGGTGTGTTTGCTTGTTTGTGCTGCAAAGTGTCACAGAATTAATGGTAAAGCTGGCCTTCAGTCAGCGGAACTCTGCATGTTCTCATGATAATTTCATTTATTTATACTGAGTCATCAACTCCAATCAAGCCTTCAGTCAGCGGAACTCTGCATGTTCTCATGATAATTTCATTTATTTATTTTGTTGAGGCTTGCCTTTGTGTGTGTGTGTGTGTGTGTGTGTGTGTGTGTGTATGCACACGTGTGTGCTAGTGCAAATACACATGTATATACACATGTGGAGGCCAGAGGTCAGCATCAGGTGTCTTCCTCAGGCACTCTCCACCTTACTTTTGAAACAGGGTCTCTCACTGAACCTGAAGCTCGCTGATTCAGCTTGACTGATTGGCCAGAGATTTGCCCGTCTCTGCCTCTGCAACACTAGGATTACAACAGGGTGCCTCTGCGCCCAGATGTTTTATGTGGGTGCTGAGGATCAAACTCAGGTCCTCATGTTGTGTGGCAAGCACATTAAAGACTGAGCCTTTCTCCCGAGCCCGTTCTTTTTTGCGACAAGTTCTCACTTTGTAGCCTAAGCTGACCTGGAACACATTGTGTAGCCCAGCCTGGCCTCAGCCTCCCAAGTGCTGGGACCACATCCACGAGCCACCAGACCTAGACCTACTAAATTTTAATCAGTATCAACAACTGAAAAGTACGCAGGCATGATTATATGGGTTGATGAATTATTTCAAGGCAAATGCCTGTCTATCCACCCATGTCCAGAAAGGGAGCACTTGGCAGGGGATGTTTTAATAAGCATTTTTCTTGTGAAATCCTCACACCTATTTGGTAATTATTATTAAACTTGGTCTATAGGTGATGAGATAGCCTGTGCTAGCATCCCACAGCCAGGAGTTGATGAGGCCCAGAAAGCCTCTACACACTTTGAGGCTCCCATTTAACTCTGGTCTTAAAGAATGAGACATGTGACCACCTACCCAGACCAGGGGGTGGAAGGCATCCCAAGTTCAAGATCAAATGCAATCAGGAAGCAACATGAACTAGGGACAGGTGACTGGCTCAGTTTTCCTCAGGCACAGGATCCGGGGAAGAGAATTTGACTAGACTTAGTGGACAAACTCATGGCCACTCATTCTGTGGCCAAGTAAAAAGCCACTGAAGTAAGCCAGGCCTGGTAGCATAAGCCTATCATTTTAGCTACTCAGGAAGCTGAGGCAGAAGGCTCACAAACTCAAGACGTATCTGGGCTGCAGAAGGAGATCAAAGTCAGCCTGAGCAACTCAGTGAGACTCTGTCCCAAAGTAAGTAAAGAGAGGCCTGGAGGCCCAGCAAGATGGCTCAGTGGGTAAAGATGCCTGATGTCAAGTCTTAGGACCTGGGTTCAATCCCAGGACCCACATGGGGGAAGGAGAGAACTAACTCCTGAAAGTTGTACTCTGACCTCTCTAAGCACACATGCACTGTCCCCAAAATATAAGAAATTTGGGGGAAGTATATAGCACGGAAGGACATTTGCCTAGCATGCACAAAGTCCTAAAATGTCCTGAAGTTTTTAAGAATTTTGTTTGAATGAGCAGAGGCAAAGGCAAACCTTTAGGAAGCTGGTCTGAGAGGAAGTCCCGAGGACTAGAGAAAAGGCTGGGTGCAGATATCTGATGTAGTTCCAGTTCCTGCCTTAAAAAAAAAAAAAAAAAAAAAAAATACTATCACACTGCTAAAAAGAACCTTACACTGAAAACTTGGCCTACTGTGAAATCACCTGAAATTAATGAGCAAAGTGGTTCTAGTACCAAAAATCCCACTTTGAGCTAAGTAACTTCAAGTTAATGGGAACAAAGTGACCCAATGAAGAGACAAGGTGTGTCATAGCACTATCTCATATGAAACAAACAGAATGGGCTAACACACCCCCACAGTGATGTGGGGCATCTGACTGTCAACTCTAGGCATGGAAATGAGTCATTTTCTACCCAGATTAGGGAACTGATTTAACAAAAGTAAAAGTAAGAATCAATGTATACTTCCTGGATACGTAAGAAATAGGGACCACCGATGAACTGTTTGGCTGTTTTGTTGTTGCTTCTTTGAAAGTTTTGCATATTGTGGATCTGAACAAAGGACAACCAAATGAGAAAAGCAGAGTTTGCTATACCAGGAGAGTCAGACCCAGAGACACGAAGCAGACAAAGCTTCCAGTGTGCTGTGGAGGCTGCTGGGCAATGGAAACTGGAGAGGGCTGGCTTAAAAGTGGGTACCTCAGAGGACCAGCTAGGGGTGTGCATTTGGATTTCTTGGGTCCCAAGTTGGAAACAGAAGCTGGTTATTATTAATCAAGTCCCAGCTATTTGGAACAATTGGCCAGGGCTTACTACCTAGCTTCCTGGATTGTTCCTAGAGATAGCAGTCTGACTGACAACAGACTGACTGCCAGAGTGGTTGATTAACTGTGGATACAGGGAGCCAGTTTTCTGGGTA
>NW_008350459.1:776894-778699 GCF_000622305.1 Nannospalax galili
TTCAAAATTAAAATGAATTTTATTGTTCTATCTTTTTTGTCATTTATATATAATATGATTTTAATTTAATTTTTTCATTTATATGTATATATATATATATATTGTGTGTGTGTGCACTATGGAATGTATATTGGAATAGAGGAAAACTTGTAGGAATTTGTTCTCTCCTTCCACCATGTGGATTCTGGGAATTGAACTCGGGTACTGCCGGAGGTTCAAGCCAGCGACCCCCACGCAATGATGATTGGGGATGAGTAAGCACACCATTCGCCAGCCCACGCTGCCCCCAGTACCGGGAACACTCAGGCGCAACGGAGAGCCTAGTCAAGCAGGGACTCATTTATTGCAGGTGTTACAGAGCTTATAAAGGCATCTGGAACGTCCCCCTCCCCCCTGAGGGTGTATCTTAAGGATGGTCATGTGCTGATCATGCACTCCTCAGCAGTGCAGAAGTATCCTTCAGACTTTTAAAACAAGTCAGGCCTGCACCCCAGTAACTTCCTCTGGGACCTCTGCAAGGTGGGGTCTTTAGGTCCCCACAGGGTACTCAGGCTTAGCAGCAAGCATCTCTACCTACTGAGCCATCTTTCCAGCCCATAGTAAGCATTTTTAAAAGAGTAGACAAGGAGGTACAAATAGGTGGTGTCAGGTCAAAAGAGACCTGCCAGACAAGTCTTGAAGAAGTGATACAGCAAGGTTTTATGAGAAAGGGTTTGTTTTGTTTTGTTTGTAGACAGAGTCTCTTTAAAAACTAAGAATGAACCTACCATATGACCCAGTTATACCACTCCTTGGCATATACCCAAAGGACTCATCCTATTATAGAGACACTTGTACAACCGTGTTTGTTGCTGCTCTTATCACAATAGCTAAGAGATGGAAGCAACCTAAGTGCCCCTCAATTGACAAGTGGTTAACAAAAATGTGGTATATTTACACAATGAAGTTCTATTCAGCAGTAAAGAAAGATGAAATAATGATAAGTGGGTGGATCTAGAAACTGTTATACTAAGTGAAGTAACACAGACGTAGAAAAACAAGATGTATGCTCTCCCTCATTTGTGGATCCTAGCACCAAATCCTTTTTTTTTAAATTTTTTTATTTATTTAGTTAGTCTTTTTTTGAGACAGGGTCTCCTTGTAGCCCCAGCTGACCTGGAATTCACTATGTAGACCAGGCTGGCCTCGAACTCACAAAGATCCTGCCTCTGCCTCCCAAGTGCTGGGATTAAAAGCATGCACCACCACTCCTGGCTACACCAAATCCTTTCATAGTCCATGTTCTTTTAATAAGATGATGCTGTACAGCAGTCTTTTCTATGTAAAATAACTACCATCATCATGACTTCAGTGGTGCCTGCTTGCTAAACATCGTCACAGTCGGGCTTGTTGACGGTTGTGCTCCTTCATTAAAGGAGGGACAAGCAGGGTCATTGGACCCTCACCAGAGTATCCAGCCATTCTTCCAGCCAACTGTATGTAATTTGGCCCTAAACACACATGGTCTCCTGGATTTGGGGAGGGCTAAAACATATAATCTGGGGAAGGCTAGGAAGAGAAGGCTTGATCCATGCTGGGTAAAGGCTTTCCAGTGTACATACTCTCAGGTCATTCATACACTTCAGCAACCCCTCAGTCATCTCTGTAAGTAAGATCGGTAAATCATTGGTTCCCCAGGAAAACTTTAATCAAACATTGGTTTGACACTAGAACCTTAGAAGGGGGTAAGCCCTGCTTAGGATCCCAGGAAAAGTATTTTCACAACAGATGGAAAATTTATTTTTAATGTTATTATGTCTTACGGT
>NW_008350459.1:778748-786207 GCF_000622305.1 Nannospalax galili
TTCCAAAACAGAAAGAAAAAAAAAATGAGAAAGCCTAAGCAAATGATGAAGGTCTGTGTAGGTTTGTTATGGTATATAAAGGATGAAACAAAAATAATAAACACATCATCTTAAATTTTCTAAGGTCATAGTTTAGTCAACTTGTTTAAGGAACAAAATATATGTCTAATCAAGGTTTATCTGAGAATGTTTGGGTTTTTGCCCAAGCTTTACCTACAGAGCACATAGTAACTAAAAGTACCAGACAGGTAGAACTAACCTTCTTGGATATTTAACAGCCATACTTTGAGGCTTATACTAATCTGGTCAGAGGGACATAAAGGACAGGTTTTGCTCCTTCCCCTCCAAGGTTGACTAAATTCCAGGGGACTGTGGAGCATCTCTCAAAATGTCCTGAACTGTGGTGAGTCACCTGTCCTCTTATTCAGGGAGGTCATGGAGATCCTACCAAATAGGCTTGAACAAGTCAAGTGTCCAGTCTACAAAGAGGAGGGTCAACTCAAAAGAAACATTTACTCCATGCTTCCAAGTGAAGCCAGCCATTGTTGAGTAGGACCTCTGACTTATCTTCACATAGATGGAACAGAGTCTCACTCTGTAGCTCAGGCTGGCCTAGTGCTTACTATGTAGCCCAGATGAACTGCATCACAAATTTCAGGTTTGAGCCATCACACCCTGCTGAGAGCACAGCTTACCCCAAAGAAGAGTGAGAGACCCATCCTGGTGACAGCACACTTAGGAGGGGACAGGTAACAGGGTAGACAGACAGCTGGTCACAGGGGACCTTGAAATCAAGACAGAGCAGTTGGGATTTGATGCTGAGGACAGCAGGAGATTGAAAAGAGATTTCAGTGCCTGAGACAAAGACTCAGAGCTGTGACTTAGAAAGCACAGAGGGCTGAGGCTGTAGCTCAGTTGGCAGAGCGCTTGCTTAGCATGCCTGAAGCCCTCGATTCGATCCCCCGTACCACATAAACCAGGCAGGGCACATACACCTGTAACCCCAGCACTTGGGGATAGAGGCAGAAAGATGAAAAGGTCAAGGTGTTTGTGTTAGAGTTTTCCAGGAAGGATGAAGTGAGGAGAGAAGCCCCGCCTCCAGAGTGGGAGGTGCCTTCCACAGTGACCCATATGTAAAGAGGTCTGAAGACGAAGGAGTGGGCTTTGCCTCTTACTGGTGACACTGAAACTCAGCTTCTTCAGGCTTCCAACTGGGCAGAAGAGCAACGACTCTCCAGGAACCCTCCGCCCTCAGCAGCAGACTGAGCGTGCTGAGACACCCAGCCTCGTGGGCTGAGCAGCTACCAGGGTTCTCAGCCTCTCCAGCATGCAAATCATCCTTAAGTCCCTAGCCCCACCCTATAAGCCAATCCAATATGCTCATCAGAATATATATTCGTTCTTTTAGTTCAGAAAACCTTGACTAGTCCAGCAATATTCCTGGGAACACCGTGGGTGTGTTGTTACGGCCAACAGGGGAACACTTGAACTGCGAGATGTTAAATGGTAGTGTCGGGGCTGTACCAGGGCAGCAAGCAGCGCGACAGGGACACTTAGGACAGTGGCTCCTAAATCCTGATAATCCTCAAATCACCTTCGGGAGGCCTGGGGGACTTTCTAAGTGCAAACACTCAGCCAGCTTCCAGATGCGCTGACTCAGCATCTCTGGAAGAGGCTTCCAAGTCAGAATTCATTTAAAAGTCCCTCAGGTGACTCTGATACTCAGTCAGGTTTGGTAACCTTGGCTGCTTATAGTTCATGGATGATCCTTGGATGGGTGCCAGAATTCTGGCAGGACTGAAGGAGAAAAAGAAGGATCTCCACTTAAGCTTGCTGGGGGTATTGGTGGGGAGTCAAGGCATTGTCTGAAGGAGGGAGTGCCCTGCCAAGGAGGAAGATGGCCGCTGCTTTTGCACAACTGACAGACGTGCAGACTTGCTTGCAGATGAGCCTGACCCTCAGGCAGCTGGGAAGCAGCTGCAGCTAAGGAGAATGTTTAATCATTTAGGACCTTTAGACTTTGACATTTGGATGGGAGAGAGAGAAGTCCCAGCATTACCCTCTGCCCCATCCTTCAGCAGAAGGTGAAAATTGCTGTCACTGTCTGTAATTGATTTTGCCAGATAATCAGCAGTGATTATCTGAAACAGCTAAGTCCACATGTGATACTCTCACCACCGCCCAGGAGTGAATTAGCTTCCTCTCCATCTCTCAGTCCTAAAAATGCCCTGAAAGAAATTAAAAGACAGATACCTTCCATAAACTCTGCCCTTTGCCAATGGTCATGGTTAGACTCTGGTGAATGGCACTAATTGACCAAAAAACCCGTTTTCACAAATAAATCCTGAATCCATAAATGGATCTTTGACCCCCCTGAAATCCCAAAGAGCAAAATCAGGTCTGCAAAAATGCCTGAGCTAACCAATTTTCAAATTAATCTGAAACTGCTATTTACGCTCAAATGTAGTAAGTGTCAGGAGCCATGACTCTGGGGGACAGATATAAGCCTGACCTGTTAAACCGTACAAAACAGAGAACAGAGAGGACTCTCTGGTGGGCATGAGCAAGCATGGGCCCATCTAGACAATTTACATGTAAAATGCTTTTCCCTGTCTTGGCCTCATCTCTGAGGCAGTGGACTGCAGGAACTGCCAGTGATTAGGACCCCCACACACACACTACTACACTGGCCCACAAGCTCCCAGACCTGCCTCTCTGCCTCTCAGTGCTAGGGTTATAGACACTTGAGGCCATGCCCAGTTTTTCCATGGATGCTAGGGATTTGAACTCAGGTCCTCTTGCTTTCTCACCAAGTACTCTTACCCACTGAACCATTTATCTCCCCAGTTCCCAAAGGCAATCCTTTTCCTGAGCTAGAAGGTAAATGATCAGACCTGGGCACTGACAAAAGCATTAGGAAAAATGCTTTCGATAGCAAATGGACAGTCTGGAGTGTGGCTCAGGCTCAGTGGTAGAGTGCCTGTCTAGCATGAGTGAGGCCCTGATTTCCATCCCCAACACCAAGGATGTGGGAATTGGGCTCCAAAAAGATAATGAGGGAAATTTGGAGTCACTCTAGCACCTCCTTCCAGTACTTTTGAAGCCACTTTGGAAATCGAACCTCTTACAATCAGCTTGATTCCTTCTTGATTAAGAATTCTGTTTGTTTTAGGTAGGTCTCATGTATCCCAAGCTGGACTCCAACTCTATGTAGCCAAGCATGACCTTGAACTCCTGATCTGCCTGCCTCTACCTCCCAAGTGCTAGGATTGCAGGCATGCACCACCATGCCTGGTTTATGCAGTGCTGGAGATGGAATCCAGGGCTTCGTGCATGCTAGGCAGACACTCTGCCCACTGAGCTCCATCCCTAGCCCAGTTTGTTGTTCTTTAACCTTTATGATTCAAGAACTTGTTTAAGGCTACAGTAGATTACTAGCCACTTAAAACTACCAATGGTAACAACATACCGTTCCAACCTATAGGGATGACTTATAAAATGGACCTAATCTGGACTAATGACTTTTAATTAACCCCAACAAAACCATGTGCTCTTGTGTCTTGGGACCTGGGCACCTGATCTCGTTTTCTTGGCAACCTCAATTTGGTACTCTACCCAAAAATATCACGAATGAATGGGGGTTCCCTTGAGAATTAGCATCAAAGCACTGAAAGACTGCACACCCATCTCCACTGCACACAGTGGACGCTGGGAAGGACGTGTGATGTCGGGTGAAGGAGAGATTCTAGAACTAGGGATGAAAAGGAGGATGGCCTGTTAAGATAAGAGTGGAGTCAAGCTTGTACTTTCCCAATTGAAGCTGGAGAAACCATTATGAATGAAATCATGGGTGGAGCCTGACTCAAAGACAGAGTTCCAGAGAGACATTTCCAGGGGGAACAAGTGTTCTCTTATCAATATTTCCTAAATAATACATATACCAACAGTTTATATAGTGTTTATGTTTTATTGTGTGTTATAATTAATCTATAGATGATTTAGGGCAGACCACAGCTCAGGCCCAGGTTGTCTGCAAAGATCACACTGTTTTCCATGGGACTTGAGCATTCACTCAATAGGCTGTTTGCCTGGGGTCCTGGAACCCATCTCCTGAAACATCAAGGAACAGCTATAATACAGAGCCGACCCTTGAAAAAGGCTGCTTCCCTGACTGAAGTGTGTATATTATATATATTTTTTTAATATTTTATTTATTTTTATTTTATGTGTATGCATATATTGCCTACATGTAGGTAAGTGCATACAATGCCCAAGGAGGACAGAAGAGGCTGTCGGATCCCCTGGAACTGGAGTTATGGACAGTTGTTAGCTGCCATACTGGTGCTGGGATTCAAACCCGGGTCTTCTGCAAGAACCACCAGTGTTCTTAACCACTGAGCCATCTCTCCAGCCCCCTGTAGTATATATATTTTTAAAGTTAAAGACATAGATGAAGGAAGCTTGCTTTGAACTCTGCCCAGCCCACCCAGCCCAGCTCCTCAGGGCTTGCTTTTACTCTGGGAGATTTTTGCCAAAGTACAAAGATGCACAAGACCTTCTCCTCCCCAAACATGTGTTTGGAATGCCTTCCTTTATCCAAAGAGGTAAATCCCTCTTGGTCTGTGCTGTATTATCCAGAGAAAAATCCAATTGGTAAAAAAAACAAAACAAAAAACAAAACACAGTTGCCACCTTTCACCCAACGGGAGAACTTATCGAGCTGCTCTAGAGTTTAGTGGCTGTGCGAGTGTGACCACACAGCTCTTGACACAGGTGGAAGACAAAATGCAGTACATTTTCATACTGTGGCTCCATCTCCAAAACCCATGCTTTTCCATTTGAAGGGGAGAAAGAGGGTCCCCTAAAGGGTTCTTAGGCTCATTCAAAAAAGAATTTAAGAATGGACCCAACTGGAGGCTTTTACAATTTTATTAGTATCCCCAGGGCAGGGGAGCTGGTAATCTTGGCAGCTGCCTTGAGGAGGTGAATGGTGGGAAGAAACAAAGAAAGTCATGGAGCAATGAAGGTTTAGAGCCTGCATGAGAGGTCAGACACGTGGCTGACTGGCAGCCACATGGCTGGGAGAAGGAAGCTTTAGAGAAAAAGTAAAAAGATCCAAGATGCTAGGAGCAGCCCAAAGCCTTAAAGAAAGCATGTTTAGAAAGAAAGCCATGGGGAGCTGGAGAGATGGCTCAATGGTTAAGAACACTGGTTGTTCTTGAAGAAGACCCAGGTCTGAATCCCAGCACCCACATGGCAGCTAACAACTGTCCGTAACTCCAGTTCCACGGGATCCGACAGCCTCCTCTGTCCTCCTCGGGCGTTGCACGATACGGGTGCACTTACCTACATGCAGGCAATACACTCATACACATAAAATAAAAATAATAAAATATTTTTTAAAAAAGAAAGCCATGAAAAAGAAAAGGGTAAATTAGCCTTTCCTTCAGAAAGGCAGACAGACTTACAGAGACCTTCATGACTGGCTGTCTGGAAGTTCTTCGGAGTTCTGCACTGCAAGGCAGAATTCCAGGCAGGAAAATTTGCTACCTCATTAATACAACAGTATTCTGCCCAACTATATAGCATAACTGTAGGTAAACCTGCCTTCCTAGGAGTGGTTCTATCAGCAGGTAATTAACCAGTGAGACTGGAAACATGGGTCCTCCTTCAAATACGCTAGGGATTTTATAGTCTGGACCAGTTAAATTTATGGGGCTTTTTGCTACTCTTAACACATTCACTACAACACAGAAGTTAACTGTATTTGCGAAAGATAATCCAGTGTTTCAGGAAATCTTAAGTTGTTCACGCTGATCTGGAGTCACCCTATCAAACACATCAGTTCTCAAAACAAAAACAAAGGGGATATCTCAGTATAGGTATTTAAAGCCTTTTTTTTTTTTAATATGGTTGTATTTTGTATTATTTTTTAGTTAAAATACAAAATGATGAGTTTCATTATGAGGCTTTCATAAATTCCACTGTTTGTCCCTACTTCCCTCCCCTTCCTCTCTTTGCTGGAATTCCCTTCCCTTCCCTCCCCTCCAAATAGTCCCCTTCTGCCTTCCTGCCACATATGGATGTACAGAATATGTAGTTAAATCTAGATTCAGTATATGAGAGAAAATGTGTGACATTTGTCTCTCCACGACCATCTCGTTTGCCCTTCCCCACCCTTTCTAGACTTACTGCCCTTCATAATTCTCATCTACTTGTGTAAATATGTAATTATATGTACATTCCTCATATGCTAGAAAATGTATGTCCAATCTTTTTCTGAGTCTGGCTTATTTCACTCGTTACACCATTTTCCTGCAAATGATAAAAGTTTATTCCTCTTTTTAGACAATAAAACTCCACTGTATATACTGGGCATGGTGGTGCACGTCTTTTATCCCAGGACTCCAGAGGCAGAGGCAGGTGGATCTCTGTGAGTTCAAGGCTAGCCTAGTCTACTTAGTGAATTCCAGGCCAGCTCAGGCTGGGTCAGGTACATTACATTTTCTTTACACACTCATTTGTTGACGGATAGCTGGGCCACTTCCATTATCTTGGCCATTGCAAATAGTGCAACAATAAACTAGGATGTGCAAATATTATGGTATGCTAATTTAGATTCCTTCAGGAACTAACCAGGAGTGATATGGCTCATCATATGGTAGTTATTTTGTTTTGGGGGGTTTTTGTCTTTTTTGAGACAGGGTCTCCCTGTAGCCCCAGCTGACCTGGAACTTGCTTTGTAAACCAAGCTGGCCTTGATCTCACAGAGATCTGCCTGTCTCTGCCTCCCAAGTGCTGGGATTAAAGGCGTGTGCCATATGCCCAGCAGTTCTTTTTTTTAAAAAAAAATACTTTATATGTATTGCCAGCATGTAAGTGCACCTGTGTTGGCAGTGCTCACAGAGATCAGAAGAGGGTGTCAAGATTCCCCTGGAACTGGAGTTACTGAAGGTTGTTAGCCACCATGTGGGTGCTGGGAATCAAATCTGGGTCCTCTGCAAGAGCAGCCAGGACTGTTACCAATGAGTAATCTCTCCAGCCCACGAAATGGTCATTTTGATACCCTTTCATACATGAGGTATATAGTAACTACAAGGAGGTAAAAATAACTCATGAAATATTATCCAGTTAGTATGTAACATTCCTGATATAACAACCTAATTTTTTTTTAATTTACTTTTTTTTAACCCAATTCCCAGATAGCACCCTCCCATAGCCTCCCTCCCCCGACTAGAGCCCTTATACTCAGATATCCCTGCTACTGTCTGCTGTGTTGTCGGCACCCCCAGCCATTCCCCACTACTTGCCCTTCTAATGAATCTAGTCAGCATACTTAGAGGTCTTTATTTTAGGAGGGTCAGCTCTTCCTCATCTAGCAGTAATCAGTTGCCAATATTCCTTTAGACAAGATTGGAGTCTGCTGTTCATTTTCCCAGTTCTATGCTGGGTTACTATC
>NW_008350459.1:786845-790922 GCF_000622305.1 Nannospalax galili
TCCTCTTCTCTCTTCGGAATAGTATTATTCTTTCTTATCCTGACTCATCTCCTTCACCATGTCACACAGTCTTCCCTTTTATCCGGAAATCCCTAGTGTTTTAAATTTTTAACTACTTTTTCCTCTGTCTAAAGTAAGAAATGGGTATATCAATTAACCTACTAGCACTTCTTTTAGAGATTACCAGTTTTCTAGGACCGCCACAGTAAAATACCACGGACTGGGGCCTGGAGAGATGGCTCAGTGGTTAGAGCACTGGCTACTCTTGCAGAAGACTTGGGTTCGAATCCCAGCACCCAAATGGCAGCTAACAACCATCTATAATTCCAGTTCTAAGGGATCCGTTGCCCTCTTCCATCCTCCATGGGCACTGCAGGACATGGGTGCACTTACACACATGCAGGCAATACACTCAAAATATAAATAACACAGACTGAGCTGCTTAAACAATCAATTTCCTCATAGATCTGGAGGTTACCAGCCCAGGCCAAGGTACAAGCAGGGTTGGTGCCTCCTGAGGCCTCTATCCTAGGTTTGCAATGCCCTCCCTCCCTGTGTGTTCACACGATCTTCCTTCTGTGCTTGTTGGGTCCCATTCACTTCTTGCTTTATTTTGTTCTTAGGCAGGGTGTCACTATGTAGTCCTGTCTTCCCTAGAACTCACTATGTAGACCAGGCTGGCCTCCAACTCACAGAGATCCACCTGCCTCTGCCCCCTGCATGCTGAGATTAAAGGTACTCAGGAACCAGTACACTCAGCCATTTGCTTAAGTGAATACCAATCACACTGGATTCAGGCTGTCAAGCAGTGTGCATGGGAGGTCAGTTTTGGACTACCTTCCTGCATTAAGACCCTTTTGACTAGACTGCATTTGTTGCTTTTCTTATTGCTATGACGAAATACCAGACAAAGAGTTTATTTTGGCTCATGGTTCAAGAAGGGCTGCTGTCCATCATGGTAGGAAAGGTATGAAGGAGCATGAGGCAGCTGGTCACTCTGCATCTGCAGTCGGGAAACAGCGAGAGGGATGTTGGTGCTCATCTCACTTTCTCCTTTTCATTTGGTCTAGGACACCACTCCATCAGATGGTGCTGACCACTTTCACAATGGTCTTCCAAGCTCAATTAAATCTTCCGGGGAAAACCTCACAAACATGCCAGAGATTGTTTCCGTGGTGATTCTAAATGCAGTCAACTTGACAATAAAGGTTAACATCACAGAGTCACTCACAAAAAAGGCCACATAATCAAACTGAACTTTACAATGGGCCTAAAAACTAGAGCATTCCAGTCAACCTGGGTCAACATCAGGAAGTTCCGCTGCTTTGATCCTTACAATGAAAGCAGCCTTTACTAAGTAACCTGTTAACCAATCATTTTGCTTCCTTGTTCCTATCATAGGAATCCAGCTGTTCTGCCATTGCCCAATGGGAGTTCTCACTTCAATTTGCAGAATGGAGATTGTCTCAGTTCATAAAATAGCCAATTGGACCTGTAACAAAATTTTTTTGTAATTTCTGTCCTTTAATGGAGTTTACCTACTGACCTCATTTTAGCTCAATTCTTCTCTAAAGATCTTATCTCTGGGGCAGGCCGGTATAGCTCAATTGGTAGAGTGCTTGCCTAGAATGCACAAACCCTGAATTCCAGTTCCAGCACTATATAAACCAAGTTTGGTGGTGCATGTCTATAATCCAGTCCTTGTGAGGTAGAAGCAGGAATCCAAGGACATCCTCAACTAGATAGGGAGTTTGAGACCAGCCTGACATGAGACCCCCATCTCAATGAAACAAAAGCCCTGCCTGCAAATTCTGTCTTCCTGGGTCTTCAGCATGCAGATTTGAGGATGACACACTCCAACCCATAGCAAAGATCTTACAGCATACAGAATTCGGTTGAACCTCACTAAAAAACAAAGCTAAAAATCAGCCCATGCATGGTGGTTATTATGGCTTGACTGAATTGTCCCCCACAGGCTTATGTTTGAAACTTGTTCCCAACTGGTGGCACTGTTTGGGGAGGCTGTGAAGTAGGTAGGCCCTGGCCAGTGGAAGTGGGTCACTGAGGTGGGACTTTGAAGATTAAGCCCACATGTTCTAGTTTCCTTTCTGTTGTTCTGACCAAAAGCAACTTAGGTGAAGAAAAGGGTGTATTTGGCTTATACTTCCAAGTCATAGTCCACCACTGAGGGAAGTCAGGGCAGGAACCCAAGCAGGAACTTGAAGGCAGGCCTGCTGGCTATTCCACATAGCATTGCCTCTAACCAGGGAATTCACTCACAGCCAAGAAGAAACCATGGAGGATGCTGCTTGATGGCCAGCATGGGCTCATGTCAGCTAGCTTCCTTATACAACCCAGAACCCCCTGACCTGGGAATGTGGTCATCCACATACATGTGCTATTATGAGTGTGATGGTCAGAGGACAAATTGTGGGAGTCAGTCTCTCCTTCACCAAACTCAGATTGTTAAGCTTTGCAGTGAATACCTTTGCCTGTTGAGCAATCTCACCAGCTCAGTTCTGTTTTGTTTGATTTACTGATTCATTGATTTTGAGGAAAGATCTGTTTATAAGATTTATTTTAATTTTGTACGTACATGTGTATGTAGGTACACGTCTGTGCACTGTGAAAAGGCCAGAAAAGGACACTGAATGCTCGGAGCTGGAGTTACAAGAGTTTATGGGATGCCTGGCTTGTGACATGGATGCTGGGATCCAAACTCTGGTCGTCATGACTGCAAAGCAATCCTCTGCCAGAACAGCAAGCACTTTTAACTACTGAGTCATCTCTCCAGTCCAGGAAGTGCATTTCTAATTCCATGTTATTTATTCTTTTATTCATTTAACATTTACAAAGCACATATAAAGTGTGATAGCACCATGTTGTAATAGATGCAATTATGTTCGCTTTGCTCTCGAAGTGATTATAACACAATTTTAAAAGGCAAAACCTGTGTAGCTAGAGACAAAGTAAGACAATGCAGGGTGCTGGCATTGGGGTGCCTATACTCCCAGCACCCCAAAGGTGGAGACAGGAGGATCGTGCGTTTGAAGTTAGCCTGCACTACATAATTAGTTCCAGGCCAGCCTGAGCTATATAGCAGGATCATGTCACAAAACCAACAAAAATAAAACACAACAACAAAAAAAAGACTTTATAAGACTGAGTGTTGGTAGAAGGGAAAGCCTATTCATTCTGAAGAATCCGGGTGAGAGAGGAAAGAGGAAGAGGCTTGAACTGAATCACAGGAAATCCCAGTTCTGATATCTGGAGGGAAGTCCAGTGTCAGCCAAGTCAGAAGAAAAAACACCCTGAGTGTGGGGGATAGTGGGACAAGAGTTTAGGAATGCAAAGGATTTTTGTTTTCGTTTAATTTTGATTCTTTGAGATAGGGTCCCTCTATACAGCCCAGGCTGGCCTCGAACTCATGATCTTTCTGCATTGACCTCCCAAGTATTGGTATTATAAGGATGTACCTGACTTGAGAGTGGAAAGGTTATTAACAAACCGTATGATTTGTTCATTAATCTGAAAGATTACATGGACAAAATGTAACAGACAAGTGGAACTGATCTGAGGTCCAGGTGAATCCTGTGGGATGCAGCCACAAAAGATTTCAGAGAGCCAGGTATGACTTTCAGAACATAGACATCAAAAGGTATAAACACAAGACTTTGTTTACATGTATAGGAGACTTGGCTAAATGGAGAAAATCCCTCTCTTCAATGGAGAACTATCCATTGTGATCCAATCAATTGATAGCCTTGGTATAATTTCATCTCAGATCCCAATAGAAGTTAGTAGAATGTAATCTTTTTCCAGAAAGAAGAATCTAGGGCAGGGGGTGCAGCTCAGTTGGTAGAGTGCTCACCTAACATGCATGAAGCCCCTGATTTGATCCCCAATAACACATAAACTAGGCATACCTGTAATCCCAACACTCAGGATGTAGAACTAGGAAGAGCAGAAAAGTTCAAGGTCATCTTCAGCTCTATAGTGAGTTCAAGGCCAGCCATTTCAAAAGAGAGAGAGGGAGGGAGGGGAGGGAAGAAAAGAGGGAGGGAGGAGGGGGAGAGG
>NW_008350459.1:791111-797105 GCF_000622305.1 Nannospalax galili
GGGAGGGAAAGAGGGAGGGAGGGGAGAAAGAAAGAAAAAGAAAGGAAAGAAAGAAAAAGGAAAGAAAGAGAGAAAGAATCTAGAATTAGTGAATTAGGGCATGGGGCTGGAGACCTGACTCAGCAATTAAGAGCACTGGCTGTTCTTGCAGAAGACCTGGGTTCAGTTCCCAACACCCACATGGCAGCTAACAAGGGTCTGTAACTCTAGTTCTAGGGGATCTGACGCCCTCTTCTAACCTCCTTGGGCATTGCATGACACGAGTGCACTTATATACATAAAGGCAGTACACTCATGCACATAAAATAAAAAAATAAATAATTTAGAATTAGTGGATTAGGGGAATAACCATAACATTCAAAAATTTATGATAAAGACATAATTTGGATTCGATATAATTCATAATGCTATAATGCTTTCTAACACCATGTTACTAGATTTTATAACATAGAGCAGTGTGATGATATTCAACTAGACAGATCAAAAGTACATACAATGTCTAGCAATAAATTTATATGAAAAATTAAATATATAAAAGTCATCATAATAATCAAAGGGAAAAAAAGAAAAATGGAATGTTCTTTGAAAACAAGTTAGCGGAGCTGGAGAGATGGCTCAGAGGTTAAGAACACTGGTTGTTCTTTCAGAAGACCTGGATTGGAATCCCAGCACACAAATGGCAGCTAACAACTGTCTGTAACTCCAGTTCTAGGGCATTCAACAGCCTCTTCTGTCCTCCAAGGGCACTGCACAACACAGGTGCACTTATCTACAAGCAGACAATAACACTCATACATATAAAATAAAAAAATAATAAAATATTTTTTAAAAATAAGTTAGCTGTGTGTGGTGACACCTTTAATCCCAGTACTCAGGAGGCAGAGGCAGGTGGATCTCTGTGAATTCGAGGCCAGCCTGGTCTACGTAGTGAGTTCCAAGCCAGCTGGGGCTACAGGGAGAAATTTTTTAAAAAGAAAAAATAATTAAAAAGTCATCTGGAAAAATAAATCTTATTGGCTATTTACTACAGACCTGTACTTCAATAAATTCCAGATGATCTGAAGTTTCAGTATACTTTTAAATACAAAGGAGAATAAAATAGAATTAAATATGTAGTAAACATCTGGATAGAAAAATGATATTCTACTCTGAGAAACAGATGAACAGATTTTAATAGATACAATGTTAAATTGCTCTAGGTAAAAAATAAAAATAAAACCAATAACCAAAAATAAGAACAAATTGAAAAAACTAAGAACAATATCGACACAAAAGTAAGGTTTGTTTTTTGTTTGTGTGTGTGAGTGTGTGGTGTGGTGTGTATGCATCCATGTGTAGGGTTGCTCCTGGGTGTGCATATGTGGAGGCCAGAGGAGGATGTCTACTGTCTGTCATGCTCCACTGTTGGGGACCCCTGTTGTGTAAAGTAGCAGTCTCTCCATGTCTGGATAGCCTATGGGCTCGGCTTCATATGCAGAAACTCCTTTTATCAGCAGGATGCCTTCCTGGCATCTACCTGACTCATCTTTTGAAGTAGCCATGGCCTCCGGCTCTGGAACTGCCAGCTTTTCCTGTGTGATTTTCAGGCAGTCTGACAGCCTGGCAGGAGCCCACTTCCATATGTAAATAGGGCATCCCACAAAGTACCTATCAGCTAAGGCTTTTACCACTACCCCCACAGTATAAAGTATCCTGGTTTTCCCTCAATAATCGGAGCTGGATCACTAAGACCTGGAGCCAAGCTGAGTCACTGAATAAAGGAGCGGTGCCACTGAATCAGACTGAGCTGAGTCCTGTGTCTTACTGCCTTCGATCCAGTCTTCCCGGAGAGGGCTATCTCTTCATAAACCACGACTCACGGAGACCCTGGTGCCACTGAATCAGACTGAGCTGAGTCCTGTGTCTTACTGCCTTAGATCCAGTCTTCCCGGAGAGGGCTATCTCTTCGTAAACCACGACTCACGGAGACCCTGCTTTCGCCGTTTCTCGCACCTCCCCTCGTGACCTGGTGGCCAACGGGTCCCGAACTTAGAGAGAGAGTGCATGGTGGAAATTGAAAGGGAACCTGACAGGGCAGCTGACAGCAGTCCTAGAGCCGCCAGCTCCGGTAGCAGAGACCCACAGCAACGCGGTGCGGGACCCACCGCACCCCAGAGACATGTGGGAGACCGGCGCCATGCCCAGCAGCTGGCGCCCCGAGATCCCTGCACGCCCATACTCCACCTTATTTTTTGAGGCAAGAGTCTCACCAAGCCTACAGCTCACAGTTTCTGCTACCCGCCTGGGATCCACCTGTCTATACTCCCCAATGCTGGGGTTACATTACAAATGCCCACAGCCATGCTCTGCTTTTATCTAGGTGTGGAGATTTGAACTCAGGTTCTCTTTCTTTCACAGCAAGAGGTGGGAAGGTGGCATGGCATGCATGTAGAAGTTAGAAGTCAGCTTTCAGGAGTCAGTTCCTCCTTCCACCATGTGGGTTCTGAGGATCAAACGCAGGCCATCAAGTATTCTTACCCTCTGAGCCATCTTGCCAGCCCATTTTTGTTTTTTGAGACTAGATCTCATGTGCCCCAGGCTTGCCCTAATCTTGCTTTGTAGCTAAGGATGACTTTGAACTCCTGATCCTCCCACATTTACCTCCCAAGTTCTGAGATTAAAGGTACATGCCAGCATGCCCCAGTAAAATAAGTTCATAAAGGAAATTAGGAAAACTGCAAGACCACCTCCTAAAAATTCATAGACAACCTAACAAATAAAATTAATGAATACAAGCCAGGCCTGGTGGCACACGCCTTTAATCCCCAGCACTCAGGAGGCAGAGGCAGGTGGATCTCTGTGAGTTCAAGGCCAGCCTGGTCCACATAGTGAGTTCCAGGCCAGTTGGGGCTACAGGGAGACCCTGTCTCAAAAAGACAAAAAAAAATTAATGAATACATATATGGAAAAGATTAAACAAAATGTAGGCAAAGAAACACAGATAAAAACACTCTGTCATTCTAGTCAATTAACCTCTAAACAAATTTTCATGAAATTTCAACTGGTCTAAAACAATACTAGCACTCTATCTTGAAAATAAAGTCATGGTAAATGTGGAAAAGCTTGATGTACTAAAACCTCAAGGCAGTATAATTAGGAAAAAGTTAAATGTAAATGGAGGAACAAATTACTCCATGTATTAGTTACTTTTCTGTTACTATGATAAAACACCATGACCAAAGCAATTTATAGAAGGAAGAGTTTATTGGGCTTATGGTTCCAGAGGGATAAGGGTCCATTGTAGTGGGGAGATGTGATGGGAGATAGCCGGAGCACAAACCTGGGCACTCACATCTCCAAACACATACAGGTCAAAACTGGACATGAGGCAAGGCTATGAATCCTCAAAGCCTGCGTCCAGTGACATGTTTCCTCCAGCAAAGCCACATCTAAAACTCCACAAACAGAGCCACCAACTTGGGGCCAAGTATTCAAAAACTTTGTTATGGAGGACATGTCTCATTCAAAACACACTTCACAATGAAAGATTAAACATAATGGAAAATATCTCAATGGCAGATTGTGCATTCATTTTAAAAAATGTATGTTAAAACTATGTGAACTATTTTATATTGAGGGGCTGGGGAGATGGCTCAGTGGTTAAGAACACTGGTTGTTTTTGAAGACGACCTGGGTTTGAATCTCAGCACCCACATGGCAGCTAACCACTGTCCATGACTCCAGTCCCGGGGGATCCAACAGCCTTTTCTGACCTCCTTGGGCTTTGCACAACATAGGAGCACTTACCTACATGCAGGCAATACACACATACACATAAAAATTTAAAAAATAAATAAAATTTTTTATATTGAGCAGAAGTCAAGTCAGAGGAGTGTTACCAAGCTGGGGATAGTTTTGAACACATGTGTAGCACGTATGAGAGCCTGGCTTCCATCCACCAGATCACAAAAATTAAAAGAAAACAAATTATAAAAAGCCAGGAGACCTCTAATATATTCAGCATGGTTGGCGCCGTGCCTATTCCATCAGTGCATACTTCGTAAATGAAGAGGGCACATACAGTATGACTCTTTACCATCTGAAACAAAGCCTATTTATAGAAAAAGAATGAGAGGAATATTTAATTTATATATATATGCCCATAACTCCAGTTTCAGGGGAATCCAATGCCCTCTTCTGACCTCTGTGGGCATTACATGGCACGGGTGCACTTACACCATAGGCAATTAAAAAAAAAAATCAAAAAATAAAATATTTTTTAAAGAAATATTTTTCTTTTTATTTATATATGTGTATGCCAGGTATGTATGGGTGCCTGTGGAGGCCAGAAGAGGGTGTCAGATTCCCTGAAGTTGGCCTTACAGGTGGTTGTGAGCTGCCCAACATAGGCACTTTGATCTAACTTGTATCCTCTGGAAAAGTATCAAGTGCTCTTAACCACTGATTCATCATCTCTCCAGCCCATTTGCTTTTCTTTTTTTTTAAATTTATTTATCTTTATTTTATGTGTATGAGCATTCTGCATACATGTATGTAAGTGCACCACATGTGTACAATGCCCTTTACATAAGCAGAAGTGGGCATTGGACTCCCCTGGAACTGGGATTGACGTTATGGATGATTGTTAGCCATCATGTGGGTGCTAGAAACAGAAACCTGGTCCTCTGCAAGAGCAACCAGTGCTTTTAACCACTGAGCCATCTGTCCAGCCCCTGTTTTTCTTGACAGACAATTTTACTGCCTGTTCAGAGTCTGACTTTGATAAAATCCTATTTACTTACCATTCCCAAGGGCACTGGTACGAGCACTACATATGCAGGCAATTAACATTAGATGGTTGTTATTTTTATGGCAAACCACATAGTGCAGGCTTACAGTGGAGCCTTGCTTAAGGGGGCAAGTGCAGAACCTGTGATCCAAGCCCTTGAGGAATCTTCCAAAATAAATAAATAAATAAAGATAATTTTGTGAGAACTCTGTGCATGTTGATTGGCGTTTGCTAAGCTATGTTTATTTTATCTCGCTTTAACTTGTTCAAGAAATTTACTAAATAGCTATGAGGCTATGAGCCCATAAAGGCGACTCCAGAGAAATGCTGGCCTCCACTGCAATCTTTACAGCTTAACACAACCTTCAGTGAACAGCTGAAGGCAGGCCCGTGGTTAGTCATACAAAGATCCAGAAGATCAAGAAAAATGCATCTGTGCTCAGAAACAGCTCTAACTTACCCAACAGCAAAAGCAGTTGACACTTATCTATGACTCTACCTCTCAGAAATACGAGTTTTCACATCTGGGGATATTGCTTTCACTCCAGATATAATGAATGTAGTGGCTAAGGCCGACAGAGCATCATGATGGTTAAATCTTCATTGTCAATTTGACTGACTTTAGAATCACCTAGAAGACACACCTGCGGCTATGCCTCTAAGAGTATTTCCAGAGAGGTTCAACTGAGGAGCAAAGAATGGGGGCACACCAACTGAACAAAAAGGAACAGGGCTGGAGAGATGGCTCAAGGGTTAAGAATGCCTGCTGCTCTTTCAGAGGATGCAGGTTTGGTTCCCAGCACCCACATGGCAGCTCACACCTGTCCATAACTCCTATTCCAGGTGATTTGATTGCCCTCTTTTGATCTCCACAGGCACCAGGCACACATAGTACATATACATACATGCAGGCAAACATACATATTTAAAAAAAACACTTTTTAAAAAAGGAACAAAGAAAATCAGCTGAGCACCAGCATCGATGTTTCCTGACAGTAGACACAATGTGAACAATAGCCTCCCTCCCCTTCCACCCTGCCTTCCCCACTGTATTAGTCAGGGTTCTCCAAAGAAACAAAACCAGTAAAATGAGTATGTATAGAGATTTATCAGCTTAGCTCACAGGATAGAGTCCGAGTAGTCCAACAATGGCTGCACCACACTGGAGAGGCTGAGAATCCGTAGTCGCTCAGTCCACAAGGCTGGATGTCTCAGTAGTCCCAATC
>NW_008350459.1:797152-803944 GCF_000622305.1 Nannospalax galili
GCAAGAGGAACCCACCAGCGAGAGAGAAGGCAAGCCGCAAAAAGCCCCGCGTTCTTCTCTGCCTTGGTCTTTTATACCAGCTGCCATCAGAAGGTAACGCCCACATTTAGGGTGTGTCTTCCAGCTTTAGATGATCCAATCAAGAAGATCTCTTTCATTTCAGTTAATCCCAGATCCAATCAAGTTGACACCCAGGATTAGCCATCACACCCACCATGATGGACTGTGTCCCCTCAGACAGTAAGCCAAAAGAAAATTTTTTTTCTTAACTTGCTTTTGTCAGGTATTTTGTCACAGCAAGGAGAAAAAAAAAAACTATTTAAGCCCAGGGCCTTGCGAATATCAAGCATATACTTTACCATTGAACTATAACCTCAACCTCTCTAAGAGTTTTGATAGTCATTGATGAAATCTTCAAAATAACTCTATAAGTATCCAAACAGCAAGATCAGGATTCATACCAAATGTAGGTAGGTAGATGATGATGATGATAGATAGATAGATAGATAGATAGATGGTTAATAGGTAAGTAGATGATATATAGGTAGACAGACAGACATAGATTTACATGGTTTTTTGTTATTTGTTTTTTGAGATAGGGTCTCAAGTAGCTCAGTCGCCTTCAAACCCACCATTAATAAAGAATGACCTTGGGGGCTGGAGAAATGGCTCAGCAGTTGAGAACACTGACTGCTCTTGCAGAGGACCCAGGTTCAATACCCAGCACCCACATGGTAGCTAACAATCATCCATAACTCCAGTTCCAGGAGGATCCAACACCTTCTTCTGACCTCCACGGCCATTGCATGACATGGGTGCACTTACACACATGTAGGCAATATGTTCATATACATAAAATAAAAATAATAAAATATTTTTAAATGACCTTGAATTTCTGCTCCTCCTGCTTCCAGCTCCTGAGTGATTGCTGGGGAACCAGATTTTGAAACCAACAGTATATAGCACTTACTCTGTGCTAATCTCTGTTCTTTATTACGTGCATTGGTTTATTTTATTCAGCAAGCCAGCATGTACTGTTTATTTCATCTAGATAATTAGTGACTACAGTGAGTTTAAGGACTTGGGGGTAAAATGCTCAGGAATGCTGGGGGTGGTGGCCAATGCCTTTGATTCCAGCACTCTGGAGGAAGAGGTAGGTGGATTTCTGTGAGTTCAGGGCAAACCTGGTCTACATAGAGAGTTCCAGGCCAGCCACATAGTGATACCCTGTCTCAAAAAACAAAAACAAGAATGCCAAGGAGACCCAGGATTGCCCTGTGCATTATTAGAACTGCTGATAAATTTGAGAAGTTCTGCCTCACCTGAAAATCAACATTGTTTCAATAGAGCTTTTCAAGTCTATGATCCCAGCCTCCAATTTCATGGTCATGTCCAAATGAGTTTTTATCTTTGGACCCATCTCCAGGAAGGTTCAGGCGTGATTGATAAATGCCTGTGCACAGGTGAGCATCTGCCCCAGATCCTTACCAGTATAATTGCCTCCATAGACATGAAAAATGTGAACAATTTGGCTTCAAGCAACCAGGTAGTTTCACGTGAGCTGATTCAAAAGTAGTGAGAGAGAACCTTTTAAAGTGGAACTGCAGACCAGGGGAGAAATGCTCGTTTAAGGGAGCATGCCCTGGAGGGAGCACTCCCTTTGCAGGCCCCTGGAATCCAGATTCACCAGCTACAGGTGCTGAGGCTCTCAGAGGGTGAGAGTGCCTGAGCACAACTTTAATTTCCTCTCATTCTTTTCTTCCTTTGCACAAAATGAATCATAAAGTTTATATTCGCTTTAGTGTATACATGGAAAAATCAATCCTATAAAACCACAGGTGAAATGAATTCAAGATGCCCTTATAGTTTAGGTGCTTATGTATTGCTGTGTTTATGAGTTGGAGCTGGCCTTTTTAGCTGGATCTGTAAGGATCTGTAAGAACAGACTTCAGGCTCCAAGGAAGGAAAAAGAAGGTTGACAGTACACTGTTTCAAATGAGCACTCAGTTCCCAGCACTATAGTTCCAGGGTGTTCCAGGGTGTGTTACTTTGTGCACCAGAGGGGTTAAGATACAGGACTGGGTACAGGTGAACTCCCTGGGCTCCTCTTCTGGCCTCAGGTGTGCTCTGTGGACTGTGATTGCTCACACACAGCCATCTCGGCATTTGTGTGACAGAGCTGGCTTGCCTAAGCAAACATCAGTCCTCTTCAGAGGCTGGGATGGGAGGAGGGAGATGGGAGATGGTGGTGGGGCAGGGCTTATTCTCACTAAGAGGGGAAGCCTCTGCCAAAAAGCCCAGCATACAAAGAAGCTTTTCATCTTGATGCCTGTTCTTGCCAAAACTACCGCCATCATGTAGCCTCCACTGGCCAGACAGTTTGCCATGAAGTCCAGCCTGATGGTCACTGGAGTGCTGTCCACCTCCCCAAGGTGATCTCTGTCTACTTCTCTTTTATTAGTTAATTTATTTTTATGTGTATGAGTGTTTTACCTGCATGTATATGCACCCATGCATGTAATGCCTGTGGAGACCAGAAGAGGGTGTCAGATCTCCTAGAACTGGAGTTATGGAAGGTTGTTAGTCACCATGTGGGTGCTGGGAATCAAACCCTGGTCCTCTGCAACAGCAACTGGTGTTCTTCTGGGCCATCTCAACAGCTCCCTCCACTTCTTTTCAAGCAGTTAGAGGGACCTTAATAAGTGTGGGCAGAGAGGATGGGAATATAGCTCAGGTAGAGCATTTGCTTATCATGTGTGATCATGTGTGATGCCCTAGGGGCAATACTCAGCATTGCATTAAAAAATAAGAGCCAGATGAGGTGGAGTTTGCCTTTAATCCCAGCACTCAGAAGGTAGAGGCAGGTGAATCTCTGTGAGATAGAGACCAGCCTGGTCTACATACTAAGTATCAGGCCAACTGGGGTTACAGGGAGACCCTGACTCAAAAAGACAAAAAATACAAAGTAAAATAAAATAAAAGGCCTTGTAAGGTGCTAGGCATAATGGTACACACATGAAATCCCAGCACTTGGGTTCAAGGACAGCTCCAACCATGTAGTTCAAGGTCAGTCTGGGTTACATGAGGTCCTGTCTCACAAAAAAGAAAACAAAACTTACAGAGGAGCTGGGCACAGTGACATAAGCGTTGGAAGCAGGTAGACTGATAATTCGAAGACAGGCTGGACTATATTCCAAACTCCTATCTTAAAAGATACAAAAACATGCAAAAAAAAAAAAAAGATATGTAAGGAATACTCCTACACATGCTGGCTCACACTGTAAACCTAGCACTTGGGAGGCTGAGGCTGTAGGATTGCCAGGAATTCTGGGCCAGCCTGGGCTACACAGTCAGACGCTATCTCAAAAAACTAAAGATGAAAAATGAAAAAGAAAATGGGCATGGGGCAGAGAGTGCCCTGCAGCTTGTCTTGCAAGCAGACCAGTCCTGTTCTGGTGAGGCCAGGGTACATGCTTTCTGGTCTGAACACACACATGAAATGTAAGGATTGCTTGTTCCTTGTAACTTTAGACAAAGTTTCAAAACAGAATCCACCCAGAGCCGCCAGGCCAGCCCCAGGAGGTAGGCTGTCTTCTAAGCAGATGGAACAAGAGGATAGGGTTCCCAAGTTCCTACCGTCAGTCAGACGAAAGGGCAAGATGTCAACCCAGGACCACCCAGGGAAAATTAAATACAGATCAACCCTCGATGGCTTATGTTAACAGAGGGAGATGAGAGTTTTGATCTCGAGAAAAACAAACATCTCAAACCTACCCCGTAACCACTGTTTCTCACACCCTTCCTGAGAGTGGCAAGAGATGCTAAGAATTCACAAACGGGAAGGCGCTTCTGTTCATCCCATCCTTCAGTCTGTCCTCCTGGACTGGAGAGCAGGACCCACTGCCAAAAGAGCAGCCTTGGGCTTTCCCAGCCACTGAGCACAGAAGAAGAAAGGGTCTTCCATGGGTCAATTCCCCTTTCCCAGCTCCAGACCCAGAACAGAGGCCACCCTGGCTGAGCCAGGGAGTGGGGGAGCAGCCCACCCACCTCCACCACCCACATTGCCACAGCAGGGTCATTCCCAGGCTCTTACATACCTGGGGATTACAGGTGGAATTTCACCATCAACTGTTACCTTTTTAAATATTGTATGAAAGACTTCATATCTACTGACAAGTAGAGAGCTCCTTAAAGTAGACCCCAGAGTCAACAGTTACCAAGGTTTGCTGTAGTTCTCCATCTCTCTCCCCGTTTTCCTCTTTTTCTCTAATTCCAGACACTTTAGCGCTTCATATTCCAGCAAGCATCTCTGAAACTACAGGCAGTTTATTCCATA
This sequence comes from Nannospalax galili, assembly GCF_000622305.1. Classification (NCBI taxonomy): domain Eukaryota; kingdom Metazoa; phylum Chordata; class Mammalia; order Rodentia; family Spalacidae; genus Nannospalax; species Nannospalax galili. The sequence goes on from NW_008350459.1 coordinate 801,489, forward strand.
ATCATGTCATTGTAACACCTACAAAATTGATAGTAATTCTTAGATATTATTTAAATCACAGTCCACATCAGAGTTCCTCTATTAGAAATTATCTTTTTCAGTTGGTTTCTGTGTCAGTAGCAAAAGTTTTCATTTGACTGTTATGCCTATTAGGTTATGCACGTTTCCTTTGGTTGTTATGACTCTTAAAGCACATTTCATGTATAGCAGTTTCAGGCTGGGGAGATGGCTCAGTTGCAAACTGCTTGTCTTCCAAGCAGGAGAATATAAGTTCCATCCCCAGAAACCATGTAAAAAAGAAGCTGGGCATGGTGCCTCACACCTGTAATGCCATGAACACTTATAACCTACTTGGTGAGCCCCAGGCCAGTGAGAGACCCTGACCAAAAAAAAACCCACAAAAAAATGGCAGGAAAGATGACACAACAGTTAAGAGCACTGCTTAGGTTCCGAGCACCCATATAGCAGTTAACAACCATTTGTAACTCTAGCTCCAGGGGATCTAACACCCTCTTCTGACCTTTACATGTATTGTATGACATGGGTGCACTTACATACATGCAGGCAAAACATAAAATAAATTTTAAAAAACTTAAAAACCAAAGCCAGTTGTGGAGGGGCACGCCTTTAATTCCAGCACTCTGGAAGCAGAGGCAGGCAGATCTCTATGAGATCAAGGCCAGCCTAGTCTACATAGTGAGTGCCAGGTCAGCTAGAGCTACAGAAAGACCCTGTCTCCAAAGAAAGAAAGAAAGAAAAAGTAGACAGGTGCACAGCACCTAAGGACTATTAGCCACAGCTGGAAGTTAGAGGTCAGAAGACAAATTGCAGAAGTCAGTTCTCCCTTTCTACCATGTAGGTCCCAGGGATTGAATTCAACTTCAGGCTTGGTGGCAAGAGCCTTTACCTGCTGAGCCATCTCAACAGCCTGTCACTTATTATTATCATCATCATTATTAATTATTATTATTTATTGCCATTGACAGTGCAAGATCAGCAAGGATTTTAATCAACCTCTAGAATCACCATCCCAATCGCCTATCTTTTGACAGGAGGTTGGACTTGAAGACCTTTTCTAGAGACTTGGCACAACCTTGTCCCAGTTTACTTCTGTCGACATACAACCCATAGATGACTTCCATGCGAACCAAACAGATGCATCAGACATTTCCTGGCCCTGCCTTGCAACCCCTTCTTTCTCTTCGCTTTCCCCATTCACCTTGCTCAGTAGTTACTTAACACTTGCTTACAGGACTGTGACCTGTGATTCTCACAAGTGCTTCCTCTGTGACTGGAACTGGAATTTCACTCCATTATCCCATTACCCGCAGTCTCCACCCAAATCCAAACCTCCAGGTTCTCAGTGCCCCCACACCCCAATCCAAGTACCAAATTTCTCCTGGTTTTGTTACCTTTCCCTTCCTGGCTAATAGTTCACTATCCTCTGGCCCTCAGCTCCTCAGCCACATGCTTCATTCCCTGAACCCAGTCCAATCATTCTGTCTGCATTTTCTATTCCTATATACATGATCTTATCCTATGAAGATTTCATACTATCAACCCAATACCATCACTAATCACTGTTCATGTTGACCTTTGGTACCAAGCAGAGATCATCTGTGCTGGTTTCTCCCCAGGGCTAAGCATGGAGGCACGTGCTTATAATCCCAGCACTTGAGGCAGGAAGATCAAGGGTTCAAGTTCAACCTGGCTGCAAGAGGAGACCCCCCCCATCTCAAAGAAATAAAAGAAAAAAAACAAGATCAACCCTAGACCCATCTTGCCCTACTGCGCTCTTAGAAATGAGGTCATTGTACACAGTCAGCACTCCTTGAGGCCAGAACAGCTATATAAAGCATTTGAAACTCTGCTGTATGGAAGAGCACATCTCTCTAATGACATACTTGTCAGTACAGAGTCATGGATATTTGTTTTATACATTAGGTAGAATCTAACACTATTTTTTGTTTGTGCTGGTTTTTCCTCAAATTGTTCCAGCTTTACACACTAGAACTCTTTCAGTTGGCTTCTCTGCCCATTCTTGACATAACGTCATCAATGTGTGCCTTTGATTTGCTTTGTTTCAATACCACAAAAATGCTCTAACCAGAGCTGAAGAGATGGCTCATAGGTAAGAGCAACTGTTGAGTAAGCATGAGGACCTGAGTTCAGATCCCAGGATCCATGTAACAAGCCTGGAGGAGTCCCATATATTCTTGCAACCGCAGCACTGAGGGGGTAGAGACAGGAGGGTGGATGAAGCTTGCTAGATGCCAATTTAGCTGAAAAAAGCAAGCTCTAGATTCAGGGAGAGACCCTACCTCAAAGGGACAAGGCAGACAGTGTTAGATGAAGATGCCTCATACCCTCCTCTGGCTGCTGGCGTGTACAGATGAGCATTCATCACTCACACACACACACACACACACACACACACACACACACACACACACTTT
>NW_008350459.1:804364-822796 GCF_000622305.1 Nannospalax galili
AGAGAGAGAGAGAGAGAGAGAGAGAAGAGATTGATTCTAAGCACTGGGCATGGTAGTGCACACCTGTAATCCCAGCACCTGAGAGGTTACAACATGAGGACTTAGGGTTTAAGGCCATCTTTGCCTACATAGATCCTCTCTCAAAAAACAAAAATCAGATGATCCAGGTTCATCTTATCTGTTTCCTGCCCCAGTCTTTGAATCAGCTTTCTCTGAGAAATCTTGGTTTCTTAGAATGGTGTTAGAAACCAAGAACTGACTGTGCATGGTAATGCACACTTGTAATTTGGTACTTGGGAGGCAGAAGCTGGAAGATTTCTAGCTTGAGGCCAGCCTGTGCTACACAGTGAGTTCTAAGCTATCCTGGGCTACATAGCAAGACCCTGTTTCTAAAAGAAAAGGAGACGGGAAGGAAGAGTGGGGAACAGGTAGGGAGAGAAGAGATCAAGATCTGATCCAAGGAATGTCTGTTACTATTGGAATTGTTGCTTCTAGGCCCTCATCTGACAGAACAAGGAAATACATGTGTGAACACTAGGCCATGTCTAATAGTACGTGTATATGAAGCCTTTGGCATCTATAGTCATCTAACAATGAATCTACACATATGTCCCCTGACTCCAGTCCAGTACCACATGGACCATTTTGGCATCATGTTCTTGCTTACCCATAATCTCCTTTCCATCAGCAAAAAGCTTAGTTCTAATATCCATCATCCATTTACCCTTGACTTCTTGTATGTATGTGTGTACATCCACATGCACATGTATGTAGAGGCAGAGAATGACCTTGGATGTTCCTCCTCAGGTGCTACCCACTTCCTTTTCAGAGCCAGGGTCTTGTTCTCACCTGTTAGGCTCGGCTAACTGTCCAGTGAGATGTGAGATTCAGGGATCCTCCTGTCTCTGCCTCCCCAGGGCTTAGATTACAAACACATACCACTGTACCTGGTTTTTAACATGGGTTCTGGGGATCCAACTAAGGTCCTTGTGCTTGCTCAACAAGTACTTTATTTACCAACTTGGCTCTCTCCCAGCCCTGCCCTAAACTTCTTTTAACCTGTATTTGTCCCCACAAAAATCACTTCAAAGCCTCTCCTAATTCTTTAAAAAAAAAAAAAAAAAAAAAAAAAAAAAAAATTTTTTGGGGTTGGAGGGAGGGCTCAGGGGTTAAAAACACTGGTTTTTTTTTAAAACGACCCAGGTTCAAATCCCAGCACCCACATGGCAGCTAACAACTGTCCATAACTTCAGTTCCAGGGAATCCCACAGCCTCTTCTGACCTCAGCGGGCATTGTACAACATGGGTGCACTTACCTATATGCAGGCAATACACGCATACAGATAAAAATAATTTTTTTTAAAGTTAAAAAAAATAAAATTAAAAAAGAATTTATTAAATGATAGTAAGTATATGCCCAGATTTTCTGGGAAAACCGAGAATCAGGTGTGAGAGTTCCCTAACCCCTCTTCAGGGTGAGTCCCAGTGTGTAGTTCCTGTTGCTGTCCAGACTGAAGCACTGCGCAGCACAGGGTCCCAGACCGGCACAGCTTCTGTCCCAAGGGCAGGCACCCACACTCCCACACCTGATTCTTTGTGTCCCCTATTTCTAAATAGAGCCATGGCCAGTCTTGTCTCACTGCTGGAACTGGTATCAGTGCCAGTATCTAGCTCCAAGTGAACCAGAAAAGTAGGTTTCTGCCCTCCTTAGTCAGTGTCCATAAACTATGAAATTCCCCAAAGCTAGGAAAGATGCTCAAAAGATTTGGGGGCAGAGGCATTATAACAGTTACAAAGCAGGGCTCTACATCAACCAAAACCCTTCTGACAAAGAAATCAGCTCCCCCACCACACATGGTGAGTCTCCTCAGACCCTCCTCTGCAGACCTCACTGTGAGCAAGCTTTCTCCTGCCGCCTCCGCGGAACCCTTCCCCAAAGACTATGGCATAATTCTCTTTTCCTCCCCTTCGATAATTGTTGCTTCTCAATCTATCTCAGACCTTGCTGCCTGCATCCTTTTTGTTTTTAAAAAATGTTTTGTTTGGGGACTAGAGAGATGGCTCAGTGATTAAGAGCACTGGCTGCTCTTGCAGAGGACCTGGGTTTGATTCCCAGCACCCACATGGCAGCTAACAACCATCTGTAACTCCAGTTCCAGGAAATCCGATGCCACCTTCTGACTTCTTGGGCATTGTATGACACCAGTGCACTTGCGTACATGCAGGGAATACACTCATATGCATAAAATAATAAAAAAAATTTAAAGTGTTTTGTTTGGGGCTGGAAAGATGACTCACTGGTTAAGAACTCAAGCTGCTCTTCCAGAGGATCTGTGCTCAGTTCCAGCACCCACACTGGGTGGCTCACTACCATCTGTAACTCCAGCTCTAGAGTATTCTAATGCCTTTTTCTGGTCTCCACTGGCACCTGCACACATGTGGCATTTGAACATCCAAGCACACATGCACATAAGTAAAAATAAAAATAAACTTACAAAAAATTATTTTTAAAGCATTTTGTGTATTAGGTAACACACGTACATGGAACAAAAGTAAAATGTTAGACTGTAAAGTGGGAGTAAGCTTGCCTCTCTGTCTTAGTCCATCTCTGTTGCTATGACCAAATACTCCAGATGGGGTCATTTAGATAGGATGGAAGTTTACTTATAGTTCTAGAGGTTGGGAAGTCCAGGTGCATGGCACCAGCATCTGCTGAGCATCTTGTGAGGACCTTCTTAGCCACCACACCACAGCGAGCACCATGGCATGAAGACACAGACAAATGTGAAAGAAAGAACTCAGCTCACTTTTATAACGAAGCCATTCCCACTACAATCCATGAGTCCAGAATGGTCCTACCTCATCAAGAGTGACTGGTAGAGACAGTTCCTCTCAGTCTTCCCCAGCAGCTGGAAGACTTCCTTTTTCCCTTAGGGACCTCCAGACAAAATCCAGGACTCTTGGCTTCAACATAGCAAGAAATTTCAGGACAAGCCAATATGAAACAGAGTTAGAGTTTATTAAAAGACATTTTTAGAGCTGGGACTATGGCTTAGTGTGTAAAGGGCTTGCCACACAAGCATGAGAAGCTGAGTTCAAATCCCTAGAACTCACGTAAAAGGCAGGACAATCGGGGCTGAAGAGATGGCTCGGTTAGGAGCACTGGCTGCTCTTGCAGAGGACATGGATTTGGTTCCCAGCACCCACGTGGCAGCTAACAACTGTAACTTCAGTTCCAGGGAATCTGACACCTTCTGGCCACTGTAGGGATTACATGCACAGGTGCACTTACTTCCTTGCAGGCAAAACACTCATATACATAAATTTTTTTTTAAAAAAAAAAGCAGGACATGGCCATGAGCATCTCTAACCCCAGCACAGCAGGAAAGAGATGGGCAAATCCCCAGAGCTCACTAGACCACCAGCCTACCTGAAACAGCAAGCTCCAGGTTCAATAAATGGACCCTGTCTCAAAAACCAAGGTAGAGAGGTAATGAGGAAGACATCCCAACATCAGCAGGAGCACTCGTGGGTGTTCACATCTTCACATAATTATGCACACACATAAACATATACACACATACAACACACACATACAAAGAGGGAAAAAAAAACATTTTAAATTCTATTTTTATTGTATGTTATAAGTGTTTTGCCTGCACATATCTAAGTGCACCTGTGTCATACAATGCCTGTGGAGGCCAGCAAAGGGCATCAGATCACCTAGAACTGGAGTTACAGATAGCTGTTAGTGGTCATGGTGGATGCTAGGAACCGAACCCAGTTCCTCTGCGAGAACAGCCGGTGTTCTTAACTGCTGAGCCATCTCTACGGCCCCCAAACCCAACATTTTAAACATAGATCTTAGGCCACAGAAGTTAATAAAAAGATGCTCAAGGAGAGAATGCATGTCCACTCGTGGGTATGGGCTTCTCGGGGGAGAGTTATACCTTCCTGTGTTTACAGTGGCTACATATATGATCTTTTGCCTTTCTAAGTTTATTGCTCAGAGAGTATAATTTACAACAAGGTTTAAAGATTAAAGATTTTTCTTTTAAAAAAACAAAGTTTTAAGGTGGATTTATGAGGAGTATGTTCCAGATTTAGGAAAGAGGGGAGTTCTAGAAACTCAAGGTTATAGGTCTTTTTGGCCCTACGTAAGCACAGTTTATTGTCTTTGACATCTTTGAGGTGTCTTCAGGCAAACACACATTGTCTCCGTAGGTAATTTTGGCTTTATCATTAGTGTCTAAAGTTTTCTGCCTCTACCAACAGGAAAGGTAGTCCAGATCCCAGGACTGAAGGGCTCTTTTCTTTCATATGCGTTCCTTCCCATGTCACCATAATTCTCTGTCTACGGTGCTTTGAATGACAATGTCCCCCATAGGCCCCAAGTATTTGGACATTTTGTCTCCAGTTAGTGGTACTGTTTTGGGAGGTCTTAGAAGGCGTGACCATGCTGGGGGGAGCACGTCACTGGGGGTGGGCTTAAAGAGTTCTTAAGCCTTGCCAGATCTCCAGTTGAGCTCTGCTTCCTGTGCTCTGCCATGACGAACTGACACTTGCCCCTTTGGAACTGTAAGCTAAATCAAAGCTTCCTTTTATAGGTTCCCTTGGTCATGGTGTTTCTAGCCCAGCAACAGAAAAGTAATTAATACACTGTCTTTCTACCCTCCCTCATCTCTAAATAAAATTAATATATGTCTTTGCAGGCAGGTGTGATGGTGTGGTCCTGAAACCCCAGCACTTAAGTGATGGTGTGGTCCTGTAACCCCAGCAGTCAGGGGTGAAGACAGAAGGATGGCCTGGGCTACATAGCGAATTCAAGGCCCATGTCTCTAGCCCACCGTTAGCCTGAATTCTAAAAACACCAAGAGTTGGAGATGGAGCTCAGTGGAAGAAATACTTGTCTAGCATGTGCAAGGCCCTGAGTCCTACTCCCAATACTGGTGATAAAAAATGATTTGGGGATTAAGTTTCCAACACATGAATTATGGAGACAAACATTTGAACCACAGCACAATCTTATTCTTACCATTTCTCTCTCCAAAGGCATCTGTTAGTTTCTTATATTTTCTTCCAGAGATTTTATATATAGGAAATGTTCCCTAGGGCTCCTGTATTGACTGCTTAGTCCTCAGAGGAACTATTTTGAGGGTTGTGGAGGCTTTAGGAGGCAGGGCCTGGCTGGAGGAAGAAGGTCACTAGGGGTGGATTTTCCAAGGTTAGACCCACTCTGATTCCAGACTACCTTGCTTCCTGACTACTGTCATGTGAGGAACTCCCATCTCCATGAACTCTGCCCTGCTATCCCTGAACAGTGAGCAAAACCCTTATGAAACCTTGAGCCAAATGCATTTTTCCTTCCTTAATTGTTAGTGATCTTGGTAACAGCTGCACAAAAGCAATGAATACATACGTAGTGAAAACACAAATGCATCAATTTTATACCTTCTGCACTTGGCTTCTTGCATTACACAATATTTCTTGGGCATTGCTTCAGCAGCAAAGCACATAGAATAGTTTCATGTTTGTATGGTTTTCATTCCATTCTATGATGAACTGTTAGTAATAAAACAAGTCCTATATTGACACATTTTCCAAAACTCTTGTTATTACAGCTATAACCCCAATGAATAAGTATCTATGATCTTGTACGTGTTTTAAAAGTAGGCCAGAGATTGTTTAAAATACACAAGAGGAAACCAGGCATGGTGGCACACACCTGTAATTGCAATATTCAGGAGACAGAGGCTGGAGGAGCTAGAGTTCGAGACTCATAACAAATTTGAGGGTACCTGGGGCTACATGAGACCCTACCTCAAAGACCAAAAACCAGGCAGACAAGCAAAAGTATGTGAGGATGCTGTGACCAGATGTTCCTCTGTTAAGCCATGGTCCCACCTCCTTCCCACACTCTGTGGAAGGGGTCAAGCCATTAGGGGGTGGAGCTGCCACCATTGGAGCGTGGGAGAATGCTGAGCATGGCACGTGTGTTTCAAATATGGAACCTATAAGAATCTGTGTTTTTGTAAGTCACCCCCTCCCAAATGCCATATAAACTATGCAAAAATCAAGTAGGATGTCTTACGTCACTTTGTTAATCCAAGTCAAGACCGGGAAACACTAGAGTCATCAAGAGGGCGGGCTGCGGGTCTCCCAGGGAGGAAAAAGGGAAAAATTTAGTAAAACAGAAGCATGTAGGTTATATGATGTGTATAACCTGAGCATCTGTAGACTTTAGTTCCTAAGTGGCCCTGTACCAAAGACTCTGAAGGAAAACAAGGGCAACTGTCTTAACATAGATGAAACAGAGCGAGGTGTAGTGGCTCACACTTGCAATTCCAGCATGCAGGAGGCTGAGATAAGATTGCTCTGAGCTCAGGGCCAAACTGGCTACACAGTGAGTTTGAGGTCAGCCTGGACTACAGAGTGAGATACTGTCTCAAAAAAAATAGCTAAATCAAGATAGGTGAGCTGAAAGAAGAGCACGTTCACAAGGCGAAAGGCTGGGAACGGATGAAAAGTTGTATTTTAGATATCCTCAATTTGAGGTATCTTTCAAGCCAGCTCATGGCTTCAAAGTATAGTCCATCATGTGGGGGAAATCATGGTATGGGATCTTGAGGAGGTAACTGGTGCCGCTGTATCATTCAAGTGCTTGCTGCTCTTGCAGAGGACCGAGGTTTGGCTTCCAATACCCATCTCAGTCAGCTCACAGCTGCTTGTTACTCCAACTCCAGGAGATCCAATGTTCACTTCTGGCCTCTGCAGGCACAAAGGTATGAGCACCCTTGGGCCGTTTATGTCCTACATTTGTGCAGCGGCTTCCTGAACTGCTGCCAGCTGGTCGAAGATGACAAAGAGCCTCCCCCTCCCTGACATCCCCTGTCTCTATCAATTAATCTTTTTAGACAGGTTATGGAGCCTAGGCAGGCCTGGAATTCACCAGGTGGTCCAAATTGGCTTTGAACTCAGAATCCCCTCCAGAGCTACCTTTCCCAGCAGGAATCTTTTATTTTTAGTTTAATATAATAGTCCACGTACATATAATCTCCAAGCTGGGCCTGTTCCCTCCCTCATCCCCTCAGTGCAGATTTGTATGCTCTCAGCTTCAAAACAGCTGTTACTGTCAGTAGGGTTGAACTTCCACATCGACCCCTTATCCTCAGGCTCCAGATCTGTCCACTCCTGTTCCTGCAGAGGGAATCCCATCACAGGTGGGGGTCAGCCATTCCTCTTCCTGATCCTGAGGCTGACTTCCATGCAATGCTTAATGCAGAATGCCTGCACATAAACTTTTTTTAATATCTTTTTAAAATTTTATGTGTTTTGCCTATGTGTCTAGGTGTACCCATGTCATGCAATGCCCAAGGAGGACAGAGGCGGCCTTGGATCCCTTGGAACTGGAATTAGATACGGTTGTTAAGCCACCATATGGGTGCTAGGAACTGAATCCACGTCCTCTGTTGAGCAGCCAGTGCTCTCAACTGCTGAACCATCTCTCCAGCCCCAATAATTTATCTTGGAACTGGAGTTAGATACGGTTGTTAGCCACCATATGGGTGCTAGGAACTGAATCCACGTCCTCTGTAAGAGCAGCCAGTGCTCTCAACTGCTGAACCATCTCTCCAGCCCCAATAATTTTTTTTTTTTTTGGTCTTTTTGAGACAGGGTCTCCTTGTAGCCCCAGCTAGCCTGGAACTCATTATGTAGACCATGCTGGCATTGAACTCAGAGATCCTCCTGCCTCTGCCGAGTGCTGGCATTAAAGGTGTGCGCTATGATGCCTGGCAACTTTTTTTTTTCTTTTTTTAGACAGGGCCTCATGTAGCTCAGGCAACTTCAGACTTGCTATATAGGAGAGGCTGGCTTTAAACTCACAGGGATCCTCCTGCCTCAGGCTCTTGAGTGATGCAATGACAGGTGAGAGTCCCAGTGGCGGGCTTTGTGAGTAGACTTTTGCCCCATTAATCATTTGAATCTTATTTAGAACAAGGCTTTCTCTCCCAAAGATGTGCTGCCCCTGGAAAGAGCTAAAATGTAACTTTTCCAGGTAAAAATGAGTCACCACACAAAAACCACAATAATATGATTCCTTGGATAAAATATCCTAAAACATGCTAAAACTTAATACTTTGGGGCTCAGCAGTTAAGAACACTGACTGTTCTTGCAGAAGACCTGGGTTCGAATCCCAGCACCCACATGGCAGCTAACAACGGTCAATAACTCCAGTTCCAGGGGTTCTGATGGCCTCGTCTGTCCTCCATGGGCATTGCATGACATGGGTGCACTTACCTACATGCAGGCAATACATGCATATACATAAATAAAATTTAAAAAACAACAGCACTGTAACAGGAATTGTCATGCCGTCTTGATAAAAGATTAAGCTGAGAAAATTATTTTTGGAAAACTAGTAAAAACAATAGAACTACAACAATGTTTTAATAACCAAAATTTCCTGTCTGTTGCTTTATCCACAGGATAGTCCTTTTTAAGATATAAAATTATCTTGTGAGTCTGAAAATAGCAGATCTTAGCATTGTTTCCATAAAGTCTGCCTTAAAATAGAATGTCACTGTCCTTGTGAAATGCTGTGCTCGGTGTGGTTCTCCAGAATTTAGTTTTATTCACAAAGCTTATCTCAAAAAAAAGCAACTCAGTGTCCCAGGGGAAAATATGAGTTCAAAACAAAAATTTATTTTAAAAAATAAAACAAAGGAGATAATGAGATGGCTCATTGGTTAAAAGCACTTGTTGCTCTTCCAGAGGACCCGAGTTCGGTTCTCAGCAACCGCATCAGGCGGCTCACAGTCACCTGTAACTCCAGCTCCAGGGGATCCAGCATCCTCTTCTGGCTTCTATGGACACCTGTACATTTACAAAGGACAACACACATACATACAAATTTAATATAAATCTTTATTTTATTTTTTTTGGTCTTTTTGAGACAGGGTTTCCCTGTAGCCACAGCTGGCTGGATTTGCGATAGAGACCAGGCTGGCCTTGAACTCACAGAGCTCTGCCTGCCTCTGCCTCCTGAGTGCTGGGATTAAAGGTGAGCACCACCATGCCCAGCAAATTTAATATAAATCTTTTAAAAGTAGCTAAAAATAGAATAAACAATAATTCTTTTTTTAAAAAAAAACTATTTTCTTTTTAATTACGTGTGTGTGTGTGTGTGTGTGTGTATGCAGATGCCCTCAGAATTCATGAGAAGGCATCGGATCCCTCCTGGTGCTTGAGTTATAAGTGGCTGTGAGCTACCCTCTATAGATGCTAGAAACTGAACTCAGGTCCTTTGTAAAAGCAGCAAGAGCTCTTAAGCACTGAGTCCTCTCTCCTATCCTAAATTATTTCTTGGTTGTTTTTTTTTTTAATTAAATCTATTTGCTCTGTGTGTGTGTGTGTGTGTGTGTGTGTATGCATGTATTGGGGGGATGTCTAGAGGACAACTTGAGAGTTTTCCTTCTGTCATGTGGGTCCCAGGGATTGACTTAGATTATTAGCCTCGGTCATCAGGCTTGGCAGCAAGCACCTTTACCTGCTAAGCCATCTCCTAGGCCCCAACCTTATTTTTATGACAGGGTCTCTCATTAGCTTGAAACTTCCTGAGTCACCTGACTGGCTGGCCAGAGAGTGCCAGGGATCTACCTTCACACACCCCCAAACCCTATCCCAGTGCTGGGACTCCAAGTGCATGCTCAACAGACCTGAGTTTTTTGGGTTTTGGCTTTCGGTTCTTTGTTTTTAATGTGGGTCCTGGGGATCAAACCCAGGTCCTCATGTTTGCCACTTTGCTAACTAGGCCATTACCCCAGCTCTTAACCACTGAGCCATCTCACCAGTCCCAGTTTCATTCTTCTTTATGGCTGAAAGCGTTATGTCCCTGAGAAAATTAAGGAAAAAACATCTGCACTGTAACAGAAAACAGGGACACCAAACCTGACCAAAATTCTAAGGCCTAAAAAGTTCCAAACACAGTAAGACTTATTCCAGTCAACCTTAACCTAAGAGAATGAGAGGCTCGTCCACCTTTACTTTGCTCAATGAATGCTAATATTCACTATTACACAACAACACGACACCATATTTTATCACAAGGAGCTTCTAAAGGCCTCGCTGCTTTTCTGTTTGATGCTGAAGGCTTCACCCATGCAAGGTAAATTCTCTAAGTCCGAGCTTGGCCCCAGCCTTTCACTTGGGGTGATGGGGGAGTTATGTTCTGTGCTGCCTTTCTAAAATCCCACATAGTCTGAATCCTGAAACACAAAGGCCCCAGGGCTTTGAGAGATTGTATATCTGCACTGTCTATATACCCATCATAGTCCAGGAGCCCCAAAAGATAGAAATATGCACGCTATGGCCCAAGAGCCCCCAGCCAAAATTGAGATGGTTAGGTATGTGCCAGAAAACACTTCAAATCTTTCAACTCAGCCTTTAAATAAACATATAGTCTTGGCCTGTATTGGAGTGAACAGATACACAGTGCTGCCATGAATATTTAATGTGAGAGCACCCAAAATTCTACAGGATCCAGTGGGATGGATAGAGTCCTGGCCTAACATACAGGAGCTATGTGCATCACCAGGAAGAGAAGGGATTTTTCTTTTTTTGGTCTTTTTGAGACAGAGCCTCCCTGTAGCCCCAGCTGTCCTGGAACTCACTCTGAAGACTAGGCTGGCCTTGAACTCACAGAGATCCACCTTCCTCTGTCTCCCAAGTGCTGGGACTAAAGGCGTGCAGAACCATGCCTGGCTGGGAAAGGGTATTTCTCTAATCCCTGTTTATTAGACTCTCTCAATTGCTAGCATCAGTAACTTGAAGCTAAAAAGGAGTTCTTGTCCTGTTTATAAAGGGCAGGCTTGGATGAACTACCTTGTGCTGGCCACACACACACCCCTTACAGTCCATACTTCTGCTAGGTGTTTCTTTCCCAGACAGGCTTTCCACAGGCCACTGGGAGTGCTCAGTCCCTGAGGGCTGTGGTCCCATGCTGTAAGAGATACAGCATCAGCTCTCCTTGAGCTTCCCTCCCAGTCTCTGGAGGTGACCTAGCCTGGCCCTGATGGCACCATGACCTGGAGCTCTGCTGATAAATGGATCTTAGGGGAAACTGACCAGTGCATGTTGCACCTTGGTGGAGGAAAGATGCAAGGTTTTATGATTGACAACCATGTCATGGTCACATGAGATAAAAGGGGAATTCCAAAAAGCACTGTGGCAAATTGGTTTTAAAAGGAAACAAAAGTCTCCAATGTCCCTCTAGCATTTTCCTAAGAGGGACCCTATTAGAGACATGGTCACAGGGCGAAATCAGAGGACCAAGGACATCTGAAAAATTTGTCACTCTCAGTCACAGTGCTGAACTTTCTGCATATGAAATATAGATGTTATTCACAATAGATTCAAGAGAGAAGGCCTAGGAAATGAATCGCTCTGGAAATGCCTGCATTAAACGAGATCAGTTTGAAGATACTTAAAGGAGGCCTGGGGCTATAGCTCAGTGATAGAATGCCTGCATAGCAGGCAGGAGGCAGCAGATTCAGTCTCCAGCAGTACAAAAGGGAACAGGAAGAAGAGGGATGTGGTGAAGGGATGAGGAGAGGGTTTTAATTTTTTTTTTTTTTTTTTTTTTTTTTTTGTCTTTTTTGAGACAGGGTCTCCTTGTAGCCCCAGCTGTCCTGGAACTCACTATGTAGACCAGGCTGGCCTCGAACTCACAGAGATCCACCTGCCTCTGCCTCCCGAGTGTTGGGATTAAAGGTATGCACCACCACGCCCAGCTACTTACTTATTTTTATGTATATGAGTGTAGTCCCTGAATGTATGTAAGTGCTTCACATACATGCAATGCCCACAGAGACCAGAAGAGGGCATCTGATCCCCTGGAACTAGAGTTAACGATGGTTGTTAGCAGTCATGTGGGTGCCAGGAACCAAACCTGAGTTCTCTGCAAGAACAGTCAGTGCTCTTAACCACTAAGTCACCTCTCCAGCCTCTGAGGCGAATACTGTGGATAGAAGGTGTTTAAATGATTCTGGCCTTCACTGAACCTAAACCAAAATATTCTCTAAGTAGTTCCTTTCTTCTAAGAGAGAAATTTTCTAACTCTTTTCAATTGTGACAAGATTGTGGCAGACACACATTCCATGGGTAGGTACATCCTTAACCTAAAATACAGAAGCCTTGGCAAGAAAACAATTCACTTATACTCCCTTCTGGCTACCTCGACAGCCTGATTAATATGGACCGAGCAAAAAAAATTAATCCATCGTTAACCAGGCTTGTGGCACATACCTATTGTAATCCCAGCACTTGAGAGGTGGAGCCAGGAGGATTAGGAGTTCAAAGTCATCCTCAGCTACACAATGAATTTGAAGCCACTCTGGGCTACATGAGGCCCTGTCTCAGAATCATCATAGTCATTGTCATCATCATCATCTATTGTCTTAGAGAAACACATAGAAGAAATGGAAAAAGTTCCAAGAGTTTCTCCCATTACAATTCTGATATCTTGGAACCATATTCACACTGTAATAACTTTGGGGGGGGGGATCTTTTTGAGACAGGGTCGCCCTGTAGCCCCAGCTGGCCTGGAACTCACTATGTAGACCAGGCTGGCCTTGAACTCACAGAGATCTGCTTGTCTCTGCCTCCTAAGTGCTGTGATTAAAGGCGTGGGCCACCACTGTAATGACTTTCTAAATAACTAATTGAAAGTCTCCCAGGGAATGGTCTGTAATGTTCCAGAACAGGGAGGTACAGAGGCACAGGACTGTTCCTGAATAATTAAGTTACAGTTGCAGTTTGCAAGTCACTGTAGATGAAAAACTTCCAATAGATGCAGCTTCCTCAGTCCCATGGGTGAAGCAAGATACTTCTTAACATTGTAATTCTATTTGGGCTCATTCTGTGTTTCCCCGGAAGGGGGAGATTGAGTCTTAAATGCTAGTCATATCAAGTAAGCCACATTTCCCACACACTGGAATAACCTGATCTTCAGACTTAGATACCTGGAACCAAACTAACGTCAAAGCTTCAGTGAGACTGTGGGCCAAGTGCATATAGAGTGGTGTCAGGGGATCCTGAAACAGCCTGAAGCCCAGCTCCTCCTCTCCTTTCCATGTGTAAATTTATTATCACCAAGATACAATGGACAGGACAAGGTGTGGTGGCTCATACCTGTCAATCCAGCACTTGAGAGGCTGGGGAAGGAGGATTTTGAGTTTGAGGCCAGTCTGTGCTACATAAAGAGACTGTCTCAAAAAACAAAAACATGGGCCAGCAAGACAGCTCAGAAGGCAAAGGTTCTTTCCACCAAGACTGACAACCTGAGTTTGATACCCTGGACCCACATGGTAGGAGAGAACTAACTCTTGAAACTTGTCCTCTAAACACACGAATGTCAGCCAGTGCAAGCCCACCATGCGCACACACACAAAATAAATGCAATTTTGAAAATGATAAAAATAGGGCTGGAGAGATGGCTCAGTGGTTAAGAACTCTCTTTTTTAGGAGTAGGACAATGCTCGGCCGCCTGTCCCTGGCGAGGACCATCGCCACTGGAATACAGACTATACTGTCCCGTTTTCCTTGCAGCTTAGTGTGATTAAATTCTATCGGTGGCAAATTAGTCAAATTTTTGTTGCTATAACAAAATTTCTGAGAATATAGTGGATTATAAAAATTAAGAGGCCAGGCATGGTGGTACATGCCTTTAATCCCAGCACTCAGGAGGCAGAGGCAATCGGATCTCTATGAGTTCAAGGCCAGCCTGGTCTATATAGTGAGTTCCAGGACAGCTGGGGCTACAGGGAGACCCTCTCTCAAAGAGACCAAAAATAAATAAATAAAAATAAAAATTAAGAGGACATAAGAGAGAAGGATCAAGGGAACAGGGTCAGAAAGTGGGACAGAGAATCTGGGTTGGATATGATCAAGAATGATCAAGATACATAGTAATATGTATGAAATCAAAAGAAATTTTAAGTTTTGGGCCGGAGAGATGGCTCAGCAGTTAAGAACATGGCTGCTCTCATAGAGGACACGGGTTCAGTTCCGACTTGGTGGCTTATGACCATCAGTAACTCCTGTTCCAGGGGATCCGGCACCCTCTTCTGACCTCCACAGGCATTGCACAACATGGGTGTACTTACACACATGTAGGCAATACATTCATACACATAAAATATTTTTTAAAATAATTTTAAAATGCTCTTAAAAATCCCTGAGAGCAAGTAACTTACAAAGGATAGAAATTTGGTTTATGGTTCCAGACACTGTGACGTTCAAGAGTGTAGCGCCAGCATGGCTGCCTGCACCATAACATGGAAGAGGGGCTGGGAGCACAGCTCCAGGGTAGACTGAGTGCCTAGTACATGCAAGGCCGTGGTTGGTCCTCAAGCTAAAAATAAAATTAGACTAAAATGTAGGGGCTGGTGGGCTGGAGAGATGGCTCAGCGGTTAACAGCACTGACTGTTCTTGCAAAAGACTCAGGTTCAAATCCCAGCACGCACATGGCAGCTAACAACTGTCTGTAGCTCCAGTTCCAGGGGATCTAACAGCCTCTTTTGTCCTCTGCAGGCATTGCATGACATGGGTGCATTTACCTACATGCAGGCATAACACTCATACACATAAAATAAAAGAAATTTTAAAAAGTAGGGGCTGGAAAGACAGCTCAACAATCTGGCTCACCCAGGAGCTTCCTGCTGATTCTCCTGTTTCCTCCTCCCATCCTGCTGTAGCAGTGTAGGGATCACAGATACCTCATACAGTATCCACATTTTTTTCCTTTCCATTCCAGGGTTGCCAAGCTTTCATGTCAAGTGCTTTTTAGCCACTGAGCTATATTCTCTGCCCAAGGCACAGTTCTAATAAGCCCGATTGCCTCTCAAACCAACCCAGTGACCTCCAGGAAGTGGCTTACTCTTCCCCAGCTGGGAAAGAGAACCCTCCTTATGAGATAAACCAGTGAAAGGCTGAGAACACACAGAGCTCTGGGCTCCCTTGCTGGGAGGAGGGAGGCAAATTCAGGAGAGTAAGAACGCAGCGTTTCCACAGGGCTTACAGAGTAACATTTGTAGCACGACTGAAATTGTGTGGCCTGGGCCTTGGTTCTTTGTGGATTCAGAAGCCAGAAAGCCCTGTGCTTGAACAACTGATTAAAAGTGGAGGGACATGAAGCACAAGCTACAACCTTGAGGAAGGAATCCAATCAAGCAGGAAGTCCTCATCTTTGAGCTGCAAATTATGGGTTACGAAAGGAAGGACAGGGGCTGGAGAGATGACTCCGGGGTTAAGAGCACAGGCTGCTCTTGCAGAGAACCCGGGTTCGATTCCTAGGCACCCATATGGCAGTTAACAGCTGTCTGGAACTCCAGTTCCAGGAGAATTCGACCCTCTCTTATGACCTCCAAGGACATTGCACAACATGGGTGCACTTACATACATGCTGACAATATACTCATACGCATAAAAATAAAATTTTTTAAAAAACAGAGGAAGATAGAAAAGAGCGAGGAGGGAGGTGGAGGTTGGATTATGTAATTAAAAGTGCTAATGGTAAAATCAGGGAAAATTGGACCAAGACCAAATGATATCATTAGGATGTGGTCTCGGCTCTATTTTCCTAAGCTGGCTGAATTTCCACAAGGCAACAGCGGTGGCTGGCAGCTGTGGATATATGTCCCATCAGCTTAGCAGCCCCCTCCCCAAGGCGGCAGGACCTTCACACCATGAATCTTCACTGTGCAGGCTCTATGTACACCTCTTGGTCAGATAATTTGGAGTGACATCATGAAAGGTCAACTTTAATGGTGTCTCCATTCTTTTTGTCATACAACAGTAGAAATGTGATCTCCTAGGTGCTGTGTGGTGAATCTGTCCATAGACTGTGTCTGGTACTTCATTTATACTGGTGCTTTGACATGCCCTGGGGTATTGCTCCCTGTTCCTTCCAGGGTTAGCTAGTTACTAGAGATAATGATTCACCAATGAGTGCAGTTCTTAAATACCCCCAATCCCTTCCTTTATGAAGCCCCTACACTCCAGCCACCATTCAACTACCCACACTATCCCAGGTCCAGACAACCAGAGACAGTCCTTGGTTCCCAAAGCCTGCTGTGATTCAGAGCAGCTAATTCTAAACTGCTTATGCTGCCTCATGTGTTTCTTCCCGTGGAAAGCACAAGATAAGTGACCACAGTTCCCTCACCACCTCTGCCTCCAACTAGCTCTGGTGTGCCCCCCTCTATACCCTCATTGTGTGAAATAACCCTCCATTTGGAACTGTAGTACCAAACTACCATATTTTTTCAAAAAGATTTGTTAATATTTATATTACCTGTATGGCTGTTTTGCCTGCATGTATGTATATGCACCATGTTCGTGCAATGCCCTCAGAGGCCAGAAGAGGGTGACGAATCCCCTAAAAGAGGAGTTACACCTGGTTGTTTGCCACCATGTGGGTACTGGGAACCAAACTTAAGTCCTCTACAAGAGCAGCAAGTACTCCTAACCACTGAACCATCTCTCCAGCCCTATCAAACTACCATTTAAATGGCAGTCACATCTCACTCAATCTGTTCACCTTCATGTACCTCAAGCTTTCCAGCAACATATTATACAGAGAGAGAGAGAGAGAGAGAGAGAATATGAATCACTGAGCTCCTATGCATTTTGCACTCTCTTCCTAATCTGTACAGCTCTGTGCCTTTCCCCATCAGGAGACAGTTTAGGGACCATTTCACAAGCATGCATCAGTTCATCACCAAACTAGAGGCAATTATGAACACAGAAGAAAAATGATCAAATTCACAAAGTGTGCTGATTAGCTCAAGCACAATTATTTTAATATATGGATTTTGCCTGGATTTTTGCATATGTTGGGGGTAACATGCTATGAAAACTGGTCTAGAAAGCAACATTGCATCTGTAACTTACCATAAAAGCAGAACAGAATAGCCCGACGTGGTGGCGCACGCCTTTAATCCCAGCACTTGGGAGGCAGAGGCAGGCGGATCTCTGTGAGTTCAAGGCCAGCCTGGTCTACATAGTGAGTTCCAGGACAGCTGGGGCTACAGGGAGACCCTGTCTCAAAAAAAACCAAAAAAAAAAAACAAAACAGAAGCTGGATGTGGAGCCCACCCTGTAATACCTGCCAGAAGGGAGTGAAGGCAGGATGATTTGGAATTCAAAACCCAGCGTTGGCCACACAGCAAGTTTGAGGTCCACCTAAACATACATACATACATATATATGTATGTATATATATGAGAGAGAGAGAGAGAGAGAGAGAGAGACTTACTGTGTTACAAAGCTGGTCTTGAGTTCCTGAGTTCAAGTGATCCTTCTGCCTCAGCTTCTAAGTAACTGGGAACTGCAGGCATGTATCACAGTGCCCAATTACATAATTAAACATATAAAGACACATTCCATTGTTTAAGTAACAGAAAACCTAATTCACATTGCCTTGGACCATAAAGGGCAGATGCTATGAGTTGGAGTCAGAACAATTGGTTTCTTCTAGTCTCTGAAGGTGAGCTCTTGATGATCCTGTGTTTCAGTCCCTCACCTGAACTCTCTCACACTCAGCCCTCACTCCCAGGATACATGCATCCTCGCTCACCCAAGAACAGGGAAAGAGATCAGGGCTGAGCAGAAGGGTTTGTCAGAAGAACGCGCAGCCTTATTCCAAGAGCTCCAGCAGGCCTCTGCAAAATTGCAGTATGTGTCCATCCATGACCAAGAAAAATGTTATGTGGGTGGATCTGGGCCTGAGCCAAATGACTTCTCTGGAATCACAAGGGGGGCAGCCTTCCCAGAAAGCACGTGGGCTGGGATGGGCAGATGTGGATACCTGAGAGGATCCTGGTCAGAGTAGCTTGTTGTGTGCTTGTTGAACAGCACAGTGGTGCCCAAAGTAGTCAGAACAGCAAGGAAGCATAAAAACAAAAAACCAGGAGAGAGCACTGGGTGGAGACAGGCAGCGGCCTGGGAAGGGAGAAGGGCGGTAAAGAGTATGGGACGGCAAGATTACCGTGAGATCTGGGCCAGCCTGGGCTGCACAGCGAGACTTTGTCTCAAGAAAAAAAAGGCAAAACAAAGTGGAAGGAGAGGAGAAAAAGCCTCGGTGCTGACGCAGACACCATATTTACAAGTAACATCTTCCTGCTTTGATGGCTTTTATGATAATTAGGAGAACCTTACCTCTTCTGAGATACGACTCTAATTTTGAGGTGACCGTATAAAGAAAAGAGCCATTGAAATTATAATTCTTCATTTCCACCTTCCATTTGCCTGTCTTATCTTTGAAGGTTGTAAAATTGATGGGGAAAGAGGTCATATACTTTTACGGCCTAGTGGTATTTAAAATGTCAAGAAAGAAAAAAAAAAAAGTGGGGGAGGAGGTATCATTTGGTCT
>NW_008350459.1:822995-836093 GCF_000622305.1 Nannospalax galili
CTCTCTCTCTCTCTCTCTCTCTCTCTCTCTCTCTCTCTCTCTCTCTCTCTCCCTCCCCACCCCCCACCCCAACATGGCACGTAGTTAGCTCAGCATCCAACAAGAAGCAGAGCTCTTTACTACAGAAGAAAAAAAATGCTAATTTAATTGGTGTCTAGTCTGGAAGGAATGAAAAATGCTGTCTTGTGGAAAGGCTATTTGTAATCTACTTCTTGAAAGAAAAAAAGAAACCCTGCTTGATTTGTGTCTCTCCTCGCCTCTCACAATAGAATCTACTCTTCTCTCTACATAGACAGGCACTCACTGGGCCCCTCTGCACTGTATGCTCTCTTCCTGATAGAGCAACCCCCAGAAGGCCCTGTGCCTTTCCCTAACAGGAGACAGTTTGGGGGCCATTCCACAGGCATGCATCACATTTATTAACCAAAGCAGAGGTAATTATGAACGCAGAAGAAAAATCAAATGCATAAAGTGTGCTGATTAGCTCAAGCACAAATTTTAATATATGGATTTTGCCTGGATTTTTGCATTTGTTGGGGGTAACGTGCTACAAAAAAACAGGCCAGAAAGCAACAAATTTGTTACTTCCCACAAAAGTAAAAGAAGCATACTTGGGTGCCCCTCACTCAGGAGGTAGAGGCAGGGAGATCAGGAGCTCAAGGCCCAGACTCAGCTACATAGCTGTTTAAAATCCCCCTGAGCTACACAAGACCTTGTCTCAAGAAAACAAAACATCTGGATATGGTGGCACACACCTTTAATCCCAGCACTCAGGAGGCAGAGGAAGGGAGATGTTTGAGAGATGGAGGCCAGCTTGATCTAGACGTCTACGCAGCAAGTTTCAGGATAGCTTGGTTTACACAGTGAGTTCCAGCCAGGCCAGCTGGAGCTACAGGGAAAGAAAGAAAAAAGAACTGCTCTAGCCAGGCATAGTAGTATACCACTTCAATCCCAGAACTTGGGAGGCAGAGGCAGAGGCAGAGGCAGGTGTTATCTTTGAGTTCAAGGCCAGCCTGATCTACATAGTGGGTTCCAGGTCAGCTGTGAGACCCTATCTCAAAAACAAAAAACCAAAATAACAAAAAAGGGCACAATGAGAAAATGAACCTGAAAGCACATTATAAATCCTGAAGTACTATACACATTCCTTTCTTACTGACTTCATTGTTTGAACGTTACTCAAAAGAGAAAAAAAAAAGCCAAGCATGATGGGACACGTGTAATCCCAGCACTTACAAGGCATACACAAGAGGACCAAGAGTTCAAGGACACCTCTGAATACTGAATTCAAGTATTCAAGGCCAGACTGGGTTGTAGGAGACTATGATTCAAAATGCAAACAAATAAGGGCTAGAGAGTTAGCTCACGGGCTAAGAGCGGCAGCTCACAGTTGCCTATAACCCCAGCTCCAAGGAATCCAGCACCTCTGACCACTATAGGTACACACACATACACACCACACACATACACAAATATAAAATTAAATTTTAAAAAATTCAGGGGCTGGAGAGATGGCTCCAGTCAGGCGCACTGGAGGCTCTCACAGAAAACACAGGTTAGAATTCCAGTACCCACATGGTGACTAACAATCATTCATAACTCCAGTTCTAGGGCGCCCAACACCCTCCTCTGACCTCCACAGGCACTGCACGACATGGGTGCACTTACATACATGCAGACAATACACTCATACACATAAAACTTTTTTAAAAATTAAAAAGCATAAAGCCGGGCATGGTGGTAGATGCTTTTAATCTAAGTACTTGGGAAGATGAGGTAGACAGATCTGTGAGATCAAAGCCAGCCTGGTCTACAAGATGAGTTCCGGGTCAGCTGGGGCTACAGGGAGACCCTGTCTCAAAAAAAAAAAAAACCACCTTTGGAAAAATCATATGGAAACCTATTATATGGAAACCTATCATATGGAAACCTATCATATGGAAACCTATCATATGGAAAACCTATCATATGGAAACCTATCATTTGAAATAGCTTTCATATGAAAAATCTATCATATGGAAACCTAGCTGATGGAAACCTATCATATGGAAACCTATCCCTATCATATGGAAACCTATCATATGGAAACCTATTATATGGAAGTGGCTTTTCCTTCATTCATGTCACTTCATTTCGTTTTGTTGAGACAAGTTCTCACTATACAGCCCTGGGTGGCCTAGAACTCCCTATATAGATCAAACTGGCCTCAGACTCAGAGATCCACCTGCCTCTGTCTCTTGAGTACTGGGATTCAAGGCATGTGCCACCATGCCCAGCTATTACTGTAGAAGCTTCTTAAAGTATATACACATACAATATAAAAATAGTTTAAATAGTTACCCTATAATTGGGGGATAGGAGGTTGACAATGTGCTTTACCAGACACCACAAGCTAGCAAATAAAAAGCCCAATGCCAAGAATGAACTACCTCTTTTGATGTTGACTAGAGTATCCCTTAGACCCTCAAACAATACTGGCTATTGCCATTGCTCTTGGTTACTTACCAGAACCAGACAATAGACCCTATTGCTGAAGACAGTACATACCTGAGTTATAGAACAATCATTGAGAAATCAAACTGGTACTGTCCTGAAAACTTCTTCTCTACCGGCTAGCTTTTATACTGCTGGAAGGTGTTATGCATATAATCAGAAGAGAAAAGTCATCTTAACTTTACCCAGGTGAGAACCCTACAAGGTACAATAGCAACTAGCCTGGCAAAATATGCCCATTGGTGCAGTAGTAACAAATATGGGAGTAGCCAGTCACTTTCTGATTGGATTTAAAGTCTGTGTCACAAGATGGAACCTATACCTGGCGTTGTAATCATTGCCAAGAACCTGTGACTAGACAGGCTGTAGGAGAGAACCTAATACTATTTGTTCTAGTTTGTTCCTCCATTGCCGGGACAAAACACTGACTACTACCAACTTGGAGAGGAAAAGGTTTATTTGTCTTACATCTCCCAAGTCACAGTTCATCAGGGAGCCCAAGGTAGAAACTCAGGGCAGGAACCTGAGAGCAGGAGCTGGAGCACAGGCCATGGAAGAACGCTGCTTACTGACTTGCTCCCCTGGCCCCTGCTCAGCCTGATTTCTTATGCAACACAGGCCTACCTGCCCAGGCATGGCACCACCCACAGTGAGCTGGGCCCTCCCACATCACTCAATAATCAAGAAGATACCCCACAGACATGGCCACAGGTCAGTCCAATGAAAGTAATTCCCCATTTGAGGCTCCCTCAAGCCAGGTGTATCAAGTTGACACTAAAGCTACCCAGTACAATTGACTCCTTGTCAACCTGATGCATAGACACATTGCTATTAAACCACAATCTTTCCATTTCTTGTCTAAGATATGATGTTAACATTAACACCACCACAAAAGACAGTACAACCTTAAAAGCCCCACAATCCTTAAAAAACTCTGAACACTTAAAAGTTCAGTCTCTTTTTAAAAGTCTAACTGTGGGCTCCTGTAAAATCCAAAACAAGTACTGTCTTATTTCAAAGGGAAGACTCGGGCCCACCTAAGCAAAACCTAAGTCCAGCAAAGTAGCTCAAGGCTGGACATCTGGGATTCACTCACGATTTTCTGGGCTCTGAAGGGTTTTGTCAGCTCTGCTTCTCTGACTCTGCCATCCGCAGCATGCACAGCTCATCTCGCAGACCCAGGCCACTCCATTCCACACCTGCTGCTGCCTTTGGTGGTCGTCCCATGGTCCTGGCATCTCCAAAAAGCTGGGGTCTCCACTGAAACTGGGGTTACACCCTCACCAATGGCCTCTTCTGGCCTCTTGGGGTGCAGCACCTCAGATTCTCTCCATGACCCCTTCAATCCTGGGGTCCTCACTGTAACTGAGGCTGCACTTTCACCAATGGCTTTTCCTGGCCTCTCAGGGTGCCAAGCCTCAGCTGCTCTCTGTGACCTTCACGCTTTCAATACCAGAATCATGCAGGAGACTCTTCCAGATTACCAAGCCCTGTTTCCAGCTTGAGATGGAGGTTTGGGTCCTCTCTGTACCCCAGTTTCTATGTGCTGACCCTGAGGAAATACCTCCCAGATTTCACCACAGCAATGCTGGTCTCTTGTTACTTACAGTTGAATTTTCAGCCCCAGCTAACCAGCATCAATTGTTCCAGTAAAGCAAAGGTTTTACTTCAGGTTCTGCTTAATCACAGCTGACTCCTCAGCCCTGACAGTCTCTGCTTCCCTTTGAAGCTCACAAGCCAGGCCTCCATTGTTTACAACTCTTTCAGCATAACTGTTCCAAGCTCCACAGCAACAAACTCTGAGCACTCAATGGCTTTTCCAGCCCAAAATTCAAATGCTTCCATAATCCTCCAACATCAGGCCTGTCATAGCAGTGCCCGACTCACTGGCACCAATTTCTCTTCCAGTCTGTTTCTCCATTGCTGTGAGAAAACACTCTGACTACTACCAACTTGGGGAGGAAAGGGTTTATTCGGCTCACATCTCCCAGGTCACAGTTCATCACGGAGGGAGCCCAGGGTAGGAACTCGGGGCAGGAACCTGGAGGCAGGAGCTGAAGCACAAGCCGTAGAAGAGCACTGCTTACCGGCTTGCTCCCCTGGCCCCTGCTCAGCCTGCTTTCTTATACAACACAGGCCCACCTGCCCAGGGGTGGCACCACCCACAGTGGGCTGGGCCCTCCCACATCACTCAATAATCAAGAAAATGCCCCACAGACATGGCCACAGGCCAGTCCAATGGAGGCAATTCCCCAATTGAGGCTCCTAAGGGTGTGTCAAGTTGACACTAAAGCTATCCAGCACACTATTATTCTGCTAAATGAGTGTTTTATTAAACCGACTCCTAATGACTTATTGTCATACCCAGAGTGCTCAGCCCTAAATGGGACACCTACATCATACTCTCTCCTCCTGTGGCATAGGACTGTCCTCCAACAGACAAACTCCATCTTCCCAAGCGTGGTTGGGCCTGCTTGCTTAAGATTGTTACAACTGAGCTTTTTAACTGTTCATGTCTCAGCAAGGAAGGGAGGGACAGAGAGAGACACAGGACCCTTGTCTGAGAGTTCAGCCACACCTCCCAACCAACCAGTTGGCCCTAGTTGCATGTGATCTTGGGGGAGGGGCCAAGCGTATATAGACTGGGGAAGCCCAGGGGAGGCTCTCTTACCATTTAAAGCAGCTGCGGGGGAGCCACCATCCATGGCTGCGTGAAGACTTTCCAGTGCAGCCTTAGAGAGAGGAGCACCCTCACCCATTGCTCTGTAAGTAACCCTAATAAACTCACTCCATTTTCTCAGACTACAGCTTGGCAAAATTGTACTTTGATTTGTCATTGGGACCAAGGGAAGAAGGGGAAGATATTGTTCACATCTTCCACCCAGAAGAAATTTTAGCTACACTTCCCAAGGCTCAGGGATCATTGCAGAAGAGGGGACAAAAAGATTATAAGAACCAGTGGTGGATGAATAAAAGAAAACCATATTTTCCAGATACGACAGGACAGTTGCATACATGAACCCACAGCACATGTGACAGCACGCACAAGACCTGGTCAAGCTCAAGCCAGACAAAATCCCAGCATGGATGAGAGAGGTAGACAAGAAGCCACAGCCCTCGCTGAGAAACTGCTGGATATTGATAGTTGCTGGAAGAGGAAGTCAGTCTTCTTTCAGGGGTAAAATTCCACGTAGGTTGATCAGACTCTGAAGGATAGACCCAAGAGCATTTGGGGAACACAAATTTGCCTTGATGGGCCTTTAAAAAACAGTTGGAGAAAAAAAAAAAAAAGACCAGGGCTGGAGAGATGGCTTGTGGCTAAAAGCAGATACTGCTCTGTAGATGACGGGAATCCAATTTCCAGCACTCATGTCAGGCAGGACAACTGCCTACAACTCCAGCTCCAGGGGATCCAATGCCTCTGGCCTCTAAGGGCACCTGCACACACATGCACATACATACACGTACACATAATTTAAAATAATAAAAATAAATCTTTTTTATTTTATTTTATTGTATGAGTGTTTACCTGCATGTTAAGTGCACCATGATGCAATGCATGCAGAGGCCAGAAGAGGGTGGTGGATCCCCTGGAATGGAGTTACAGACAGTTATTAGCTCCATGTGGGTGCTAGGAACCTAGTCCTTTTCAAGAGCAGCCAGTGCTCTTAACTGTGGAACCATTCTCCAGTCCCCAAATATTTTATTTATTTTTATTTTATGGGCATGAGTGTTTTGCCTCCATGCATGCAAGTGGACCATGTGAGGGCAATGTCCTCAGAGGCCAGAAGAGGCCCGAGATCCTCTGGAACTGGAGTTATAGATGGTGGTTAGACACTATATGGGTGCTGGGACCCAAACCCAGGTCCTCTGTAAGAATAGTAAAGACTCTTAAGGCACTGAGGCATCTCTCCAGTCCCTAAATCTTTAAACAATAAAATAAGCTGGGCATGGTGGCACACGTCTTTGATCCTAGCACTTGGCGGGGGAGGGGGGGTGCAGAGGCAGGTGGATCTCTGTGAGTTCAAAACCAGCCTGGTCTGGTCTACATAATGAGTTCCAGGTCAGCTGGGGCTACAGGGGAGACCCTGTCTCAAAAAGACCAAATAAATAAAAATAAATAAATAAATAAATAATTCTGTCTAAAAATAAATAAAATAAAGGACATGAAGTTGGGGTAGTAAGGCAGGGTACAGAGATGGGGGGAAGGAGTCTGAATATGAACAAAATACACTGTATGAAATTCTCAAGCAATAAACAGTATCTCTTCATTCAAACAAATAAACACCCCTCCAAAAAAAAGGAAGAAAAGAAAAAAAGACAAAGAAATGAAGAATATCGTGATGTATTAGGTTATCTTTTTTTGTTTTCTAGGTATTTTAACGTGTTCGGTACAAAAATCACACCCTGATGAATGTTTTCACAGTCTAGAAACTGGTCTACTTTCAACCCAAATTTTAAAAATAGGCAAAAGACTTAAATAAGCACTTCACAAAAGAGGTCAAACCAATGACCAGGAGACATAAAAAGCCGGTCATGATTACCCACCAAGGGACTGCAAATTCAACTACATTTCCAATCTTTCCCAATTAGTAATGGGTTTCATTATGGCATTTTCATACATACTTTGCTTATGTTGGTCTTCCTATCCCTCTCCCTCCTCCCTCTCCTCCCCGCCCCCCTCCTCCCCTTCCCTCTCCCCTCTCCCATACCTTATACCTTCCTCTCTCCAATAATGCAGTTTCCGCTGTCTCATCACATACATTTGTTACCATCCCCACACCTCTCTACTGGGAATTGAACTCACAAGCTAGGCAAGTGTTGTACAGCTGAGCTATATTCCCAGCCCTGTTCTGCCTTCCCTCTTTTCCCCTCTTATGCACTCTTTCTGGTTTTATGACCTACACACACACACACACAAATATTAAAATTTAGGATCTGTATATGAGAGAGGACATGCAGTGTTTCTTTCTCAGTCTGGTTTACCTCATTTAATAACGTCCAGATCCACCCATTTTCCTGCAAGTTTCATTCTTCCTTATTTTTAAAAAAATATTTATTTTATTAGGCTGGGCATAGTGGCACACACCTTTAATCCCAGCACTTGGGTGGCAGAGGCAGGTGGATCTCTGTGAGTTCAAGGCCAGCCTGGTCTACATAGTGAATTCCAGGCCAGCTGAGGCTACAGGGAGACCCTGTCTCAAAAAGACCAAAAAAAATTTTTTTATTTTTTTATGTGAATGAGTATATTTCCTACATGTATGTAAGTGTACCCATGTCCTGCAATACCTGCAGAGGTAAGAGGAGGATGTCCGATTCCCTGGTACTGAAGTGAAAATAATTGTTAGCTGCCATGTGGGTGCTGGGAATCAAACTTGGGTCCTCTGCAAGAGCAGCCAGTGCTCTTAACCACTGAGCCATCTCTCCAGACCCTCATTCTTCTTTATGGCTAAGTAAAACTCCACAGTGTACATGTGCCACATTTTCATTATGCGTTCATCGAGTGATGGGTGTCTAGACTGGGTCCATTCTCTTATCACATATATTTTTCTACCTCCCGTCCCTGTGCTGAGAATTGAACTTACACATGCTAGGCATATTTGGGGGCAGGGGAGGGGAGAGGAGAGGCATTGTTAGTAGTACAGCAATAAGCGTGGAAGTACAAGTATCTCTGTGGCTGCATTTAGGATCCTTCTGGAATATGGAGTGATATAGCTGGGTCATATGGTAGATTTCTTTTTTGTTTTTTCAGAAACGTCCACACTGATTTCCACTGTGACTGTACCAGCTGTAGTAGTTATTTTCTGTTGCTGTATAAATACCAAGACCAGCAGCAGCTCCAGGAAGAAGGGCTTTAGTTTGTCTTATAGCTGCAGAGGAATAGAAGTTCATTAATGGTGGGGATGACATGGCAACAGGTTGCAGAAGCAGGAAGCTAGTTGATCACATTTTTCATCTGCAGAGAAGAAACGAGAGAGAGAGAGAGAGAGAGAGGCAAGGCAAAGCTATATACCCTCAAAGCCTGCTCTAGTGGTATACTTTCTCCAGCAAAGTTCCACGTTTTAAAGACTACTTAATCTTTCCAAATAGCACCACCAATAGGCAACCAAGTGTTTAAATACATGAACCTGTGGGGGACATTTCTCATTCAAACACCATACATCAGCTTACACTCCCACCAGCAGTATGTAGACTGGGTTCTCTTTCCTCACATCTTTACCAGCACTTGTTATTGTTGTTTTCTAGATGATAGCCATTCTGACTTGGATGACATGGAATCTCAAAGTAGTTTTAATCTGCATTTCTCTGATGGCTAAAGATATTGAGCACTTATAAAAGATTTATTGGCCATTTGTATTTCTCCTTTCGAGAACTATCTGTTCAGTTCATTGGCTGTTTACTGATTAGCAATTTTGAATTTTTTTGGTGTTTACTGTTTGCAGTTCTTTATATATTCAGGATACTAACCTTGTCCAAACCATAGCTGGAAAGATTTTGTCCCCTTCTGTGGGGTGTCTGCCCTCTGCTGACAGTTTCTTTTGCTGTGCAGAAATTTTTTAAAAATTATTTATTTTTATTTTATGTCTATGAGTGTTTGCCTGCATGTATATAAGAGCATCTGTGAGTGCAATGCCCTTGGAGGCCAGAAGGGGGCATTGGATCCCTGGAGTTCAGATGGTTGTTAGCTGCCATGTGGGTGTTGGGAGCTGAACCCAGGTCATCTTCAAGAACAACCAGTGCTCTTAACCACTAAACCATCTCTCATCACCCAGAAGCTTTTTTAATCCATGAAATCACATTTGTCAGTTCTAAGGATTAGTTTCTGTGTTACTGGCGCCCTTTCAGAAAGTTTGCTGTTAAGCCCATGTCTTGAGATGTTTTTGTCTTGACTATGGTTTTACATTAAAGTTTTTGAGGTATTTTGAATTGATTTTTGCAGGGTGAGAGATAAGGATCTAATTCCATTCTCTCAGTGTGGCTATCCAGTTTTAACAACCCTATTGTCAAATAGGACATGGTTTTTATATCTTGTCAAAAATTAGATGGCTGGGGAGGTGTTGGCTTGTTTCTTGGTCCTCTGTTCTGTTCCATTTGTCTACATGTCTATTGTTGTGCAGTTCCATGCTGTCTCTGTCACTGTTGTTCTGTAGTGTAATTTGAGACCATGACCTGCACTACCTCCTGCAGTGATTTTTCTGCTTAGGAATGCCATGGCTTTCTGTGGTTTTCTGTGCTTCCATTTAAATTTTAGGATTATTTTTTCTAGTTCTGAGAAGAATGACTTTGTAATTTTCATGGGGATTAATATTACATTGACCTTGTAGATTACTTTTGGTAGTACAGTCAATGTCACAATATTAATTCTGCTAATCCAGAAACATGGAAGGTCTTCATCATGCAGTGTCTCCCCCGCGTATTCTTTCAGTGTCTCTTAACGTTCTCCTTGTAGAAGTGTTTTTACCTCCTTGAGCAGCTTTATTCCTTGTCTACATCTGTCAAGATAATCTTTAATTTCTGTCCTTAAATCTATTTATAGTGTATATTACATTTATTAGCTTGGATACAATCTTGTATCCTGGGATAAAACCAGCTTGATCTTCATGTATGAAATTTTTTGACATGGTGTCCCTATCTGGCTGGAACTCAGTATGTAGACCAGGCTGACTTTGATCTCCACACTCAGCATGTATGATCTTCTTATTTTTTTAATATTTTATTTATTATTTTTATTTTATGTGTATGCGTATATTGCCTGCATGTATGTAAGTGCACCCGTGTCGTGCAATGCTATGGAGGTCAGAAGAGGGTTTCGGATTCCCCTGGCACTGGAGTTAAGGACAGTTTGTAGCCACCGCATGGGTGCTGGGAATCGAACCTGGGTCCTCTGCAAGAGCAGTCGGTGCTCTTAACCACTGAGCATTTCTCCAGCCCCCTTAATATGTTTTTAAATTCAACTTACAAATATTTTGTTCAGAATTTTTGCATCTACATTCAAGAAGATTAGTGTGTGTTTTTCTTTCTTCCTTTCTTTTCTTATATTTTATTTTTTTTTATTTTATGTGTATGAGTGTATTACCTGCATGTATGTTCACCTGTGTCATACAATGCCTGTGGAATTCAGAAGAGAGTGTCAGATCCCATGGAACTGGAGTTAGGACAGTTGTTAGCTGCCATGTGGGTGCTGGGAATCAAACAGGGGTCCTCTGCAAGAGCAGGGAGGAAGCCCATGACCATATGGAAATAGAGTTCTACAATTTCCTGGGACCCTGCTCATATGAACCTATAGCAATGATGTCAGTATGCATAGGTCTCATGAAAATTCAGACAAAAACCCAGCATAGAACTGGGGAAATGGACAGCTGACTCCAATCTTAGCTGAAGAAATATTGGCAACTGATTACTGCTGGGTGAGGAAAAATTGATCTTCCTCAAGTGAGAGATTCTAGGTAGGCTGACTAGACCTCATTAGATGAACTTGCACTGAGGGATGTCTTGGGACACTAACTTGATACAATAGGCCTCCTCCCTGGCTCTTACAATCTTTCCACCCCCTCTTCTGCATGGTCCCTGAGCCTTGGGTGGGTGTAGTTTAATATAGGAGTCCTGTCCAAGGACCAGCATTCTGTAGACTCAGCCTCTACACTTTGGCCATTTGTGACCTTTTGTGTTCCTGGCCCTCTGTTGCATGAGGGAGCTTCATCAATGAGAATTGAGATAGTCATTATTGGCGTCTTTACCCCTGTTCTATGTTTCTGTGAGCTTAGTGTAGAGGTTGCATTGTAGATGTGCCACTTAGACTTGGGTAGTTCACAGACAATGTCTGTGTGTGACCAGTTGTGGTACTCTGTAATAGACTCCATCTGGTGCAAAAGAAGCTTCTTTGATGAGTGGTGACTAGAATATTTTCTGTAAATATAAGGATACATATTTTGCACATAATAAGAAATTACATTAGCCTAGGGATGTGACAATTTTGGGATTTTCTCTAAGATCTATCATCTCTCCAGCCATGTGTATTTGGCTACCTTTACAGTACCACACGTGAGTTTCCTACCGTTGAGTGGGCTTTTAGTCTAATTATATAGCTGTTGATTACCCCCAAGATAAAAGTGCCACTATTGTACCAATGTCATATGCTGTGCTGGCCATTGATGTGGTTATTTGGTCTTGACGCTGGTGTTGGACCATTGATTGATGTTTTCCCTTGACAGAATATATGAATTCCAGTGGGGGGTGGGCCTATGGGAGGGTGCCAGTGGGGAAGGGGGTATAAAGATGATTAAGATTGATTGAGATATTCTATATGAAATACACAAAACTTAAGACCCTGTCTCAGGGCCAGGAATGGTGATACACATCTTTAATCCCAGCACTTGGGAGGCAGAGGCAGGCAGATCTCTGTGAGTTCAAGGCCGGCCTGGTCTACATAGTGAGTTCCAGGCCAGCTGGGGCTACAGGGAGACCCTGTCTCAAAAAAAAAAAAAAAAAAAAAGACCCATAGCTAATGTCATAATTAATATAATTAATAGGAAGAAACTGAACACTTGTCCCTCAAGATCCAGGACCACTAGGCCGATGTTCCCGCTCTCCACTTCCACTGAACACACTAAAAGTCCTATGCAGTCCAATGGAACCAAAAAGAACAAAAAACACACATCAGGAAGCAAAAAGCAAAGGATCTCTACAGATGGTGAGAATCACATGTGCGGAAAACCTTAAGACTCAAAAAGAAACTGTTAGAACTAAATTCAGTCAAGTTGTGGAATGTAAAATCAACATACAAAACTCAGCAGCACTTCCACACACAACCAGCTATCTGAGAAGGAAACTGCAAATAGGAAAAAACTCCTCTGAACAATAGCAACAAAGAATGAAATCCTTTAAGACCAGGCATGATGGTTCGTGTCTGTACCCCCAGCATTCAGAAGCTAAGGCAGGAGAATCTCCAAGAGTTCAAGGACAGTCTGGGCTAGAGTGAGTTTCAGACCAGCCTGGGCTGCAAGACCCCAGTCTGAAAAAAACGAGACTGGAGAGATGGTTTAGCAGTTAAGAGCACATGCTACTCTTTCAAAAGACCTGACTTCAGTTCCCAGCATCCACACAGCGACTCACAACTTCCTGTAACTCCAGCTCTGGGGGATCCCAACACCTTCTTCTGGCTTCTGTGGGCACCTGTACAGAACTGCACAGACACACACAAATACCCATAATTAAAAATAAAGAAACTGGGCATGGTGGCACACACCTTTAATCCCAGCACTCGGAGGCAGAGGCAGGCAGATCTCTGTGAGTTCTAGGCCAGCCTGGTCTCCATAGTGAATCCAGGACAGCTGGGGCTATGGGGAGACCCTATCTCGGAAAAACCAAAAAATAAATAAATAAAAAAAATAAAGATAAATCTTTTCAAAAAAACAGCCAGACTTCATGATGCATGTCTTGAATCCCTGCACTTGGGAGGCAGAAGCAAGCAGATCTCTGTGAGTTCAAGGCCAGTCTGATTAACATAGTGAGTTCCAGACCAGACAAGGCTACAAGACCCTGTCTCAAAAAACACCAAAAAATGATAGACGATAGATAGATAGATAGATAGATAGATAGATAGAT